>NC_143400.1:661975-992962 GCF_052110815.1 Crocodylus siamensis
TTTCCAGCAAGTGCAAAGTTGGCTGATAATGGCAGTCTGGGGTGTGCGTGCGTGGATGTGTGTGCGTTTACACGTGTGCGCAAAACTGCTTGTGAATCCAGATCAAACTGAGCGTGTAGCTCCGGTCTGTGCCCCCCCACCCCACCCCGGGGGGCCCTTTCCCTCGGCTGGTCCCAAAACCAACGGCATCTTCATTTTCTGCTCTGAAAATCATGAAAGGTGCCTGCCACACACACGCACACGCAATCTAAGCACCAAGCACATGCACGGGAAGCACACACACTCACGCTCGCCTCCACCCCCCACTCAAACCATCCAGGTGCCTAGTGTGGACACACACATGCACGCACAATCCAAATGCCCAGGACACACACTCTCGCAGACGCACACTCTGAGCGCCCGGGACGCACATGCATGCACTCACACATGCATGCACACAGTCCAAGTGCCTGGTGCGCGTGCACACTGCTCCGGCGCGGGGTCCTGGGCTGGTGCCTGCGTCCACCCCCACGCTCGAGGTCGCAGCCAGGGCTGTGCAGGGTCCCCGCAAGCTGGCCGGGGCTTCCTAACTGCCCCCTGCGTTGAGGGGCTACCCCCCCCCCCGTGTCTAGGAGCTGGGGGGGTGGCTCCAGCTCCTCCAGGAAGGATCCACCCCCCCGGTACTTGGGCAGGGGAAGGGGTGAGATCCCCCGGAGCGGGACCTAACCCGGACCTCTACATCCCTGCCCGCTCGGGCTCTGGGCGGCTCTGCCAGGCCTTGTCCGCCCAGACAAACCCCCGGACTCCCGGGTTTCCCCCTCGCCCCGACCCGCTGCCTGTCTGAGGGGGGCGGGCGCGGGACAGCCGGGTGCCTGGAGCGCCCTGGTGTAGGCAGGCAGCCGGGGGCCGCCGGGACCAGCCCCGCCGCGAGCCCGGGCTGTGCTAGCGGGGAGAGCTCCAGTGCGGGGTGCACGTCGAGGCACGAGCCGCTCTCGCTTCCCAGGCGCTGGGCTGCACAGGACCTCAGAGGGAAGACGACCCCCACGAGCAGGCAGGCAGGAGCGGCGAGAGGGCCTGGTTTCGCGAGCCCCCGCCGTCGTCCTTAAGGGTGCGGCTCTCGCTGAACGAAACCTGCCCCCCGGGGACATCCGGCGCGTCCCCACCCGGCACGTGCGCTCCCGCGCTGCAGCCCCTCCCCGCGCACGGATCGGGAGCCGGGCTCGGAGGAGGCGACCGTCTCGTGAAGCCGCGGGGCGCCGGCAGCGGAAGCAAACCAGCGCCGCGCACCCCCCCCCGGAGCCGGCGCAGGGGCTGGGCGGGCCCCGGGAGCAGGGCGGCGGGACGGGGCACGGTCCTGGGGCGCGTTGCGTCCCGTGCAGCGCCGACGCGCCCCCGCAGCCCCGCTTTCCCGGGGCAGGTCTGGGGCGATGCCCGGCGCGGGGTCAGAGCCGGGGGTCGCGTCGCCCCGAGGCCCGACGCTGGGCCGGGTCGGCCGGGGCTGGCCGCGGCCCCCGGAGCACCCCGCCCCGCGGCTCTGGGCTTTCCACGCCGATGTCTAAACCGGCGCTGGTGGGGGGCTGAGAGGGGACGGAGCCCCGCTTTTCGCATCGACCGGGCTTCCCGCGTCCCCGATCCGCCGGACCCCGGCGCCCCCCCGGCAGCGCGGCCCAGCCCCCACGCGTGCCCGCTCTCGGCACTCGCAGCCAAAAATATCTCGCATTGTTCGCCGCGTCCCAGCCCTTCCTGAGCCCGCAGCTGTGCCCTGAATAGCAGAGCAGGCAGGCCTGGCTGGCTCCGCAGCTTGGCACCGAGGGCTGGAGCGGAGGGCGGGGGGGCGCTGGGGGGAGGGGGCCAGCGTGGCTCATGGCCCCGTCCGTGATGGTGATGCTGGAGCGAGGGGGCCGTGGGCTCTGGGCACCGTGATGACACCTCCCTACACCCGGCCTCGCTTTCTCCGTGCATGAAATGGGTCTAGTGGTCCCAACCGCCAAGGCTTTTGCTTCGAAATGCAGGAGTCGTGGGAGCTGCGGTTTGGGTTTCTCCCTCCTCGGCCCTGGAGGCACCACGGGGTAGGAGAGGGGAAGGACACGATGCGAACCCGCTGCCGAGGCGTGTCATGGGGGGTGTAGGCGCTGCCCACAGAGACCCCCCTCCCGGTCTCTGCCTGTCCCAGCCCTTCCTGCCTGGGGCAGGGGGTGCAGCACCTCGCTGCCGCTGGGAACGGGGCCCCCAAATCTGTCCAAATCCCGAGATTTGGCTTGAAATCGTGTGATTTTTATGCTGAAAACCATAGGTTCTTTGTCTGACTTGCCCTTCGGGTGCTCTGAGGGCGGCAGGGGGGAGACGTAGTGCCTGGGTCAGGCTTTCCCGGGCTTCGTCTGCACAGGCCAGGAGCGAATTTGTCCCCCCACCTCCCGCCCCAAGCACCGGGGTCTTTTTTACCGTCATCTGGGACTTGGTCGTCCCGGAGACTGCGCCCGGAGCACCTCGCCGGAGGCGGCAGGGCCTGAACCAGCGGCCTGCGCAACGCCCTGGAGCTGTTGGGGCCCGCTTTTAATCGGGGCCCTTCGCTGATTGAGCCGGAGGCAGCGGACAGGCTGCGCGGGGAGCTGGGGGCCGTCCCCGGAGGGGGTCGTCGAGGCTTGGGGGTCTCGGCCGGGCTGATCCTGCCTCGGGCCGGGGCCCCTCCCAGCCCGTGGCGCCGGGGCGCAGTGGTAACCCCTCGGGGTCTCGACGCCCGGCTGCAGAGAGCCCTAAGGGCTAGCAGAACTAAAGCGGAGGCCCCGTCTCCCGCCCCAGGCCCGACGCTTTTGCCGGGGCAAGAATCGCTTGGACGAGAGCACCGAGCAGCTGCCTCGCTCTGCTGGGCGGGGGGCTCGCAGCCCCCTCCAGGCGGGGACAAGGGGAAGGGGCCGGGGGCCGGCGCGGCCCGCCGGGGCGAGTCACTCGGCAGCGCCGGGGGGAGAAGCGAAGACTTCGTCGTTGGAAACCGGGAGGGAGGCGGCGGCGGGGCCGGGGGGTGCGCGTGCGCTCCGGGGTGTGTGAGCAGGTGCTCGGGTGCGGGGGGGGGGGTGTACACGCGTGTCCCACGTGCCGGGGTCCCACGTGTCTCTGTGAGTGTGTGCGCGTGCACGTGTCCTCGATGCCGGGGGTCTGAGTCCCGGGTACCCGGGGGGGTTGTGCGCGTGCGTGCACGCGTCCTGCCTGCTTGGGTTGTATGTGTGTGTCCAGGATGCCTGGGGTCTCTTTGCATGCGTGCGTGTGTGTGTGTGCAGGTGTCAGGGTGTCCTGGATGCCTGGGTGTGTATGTATTGGGGGGGGGGACACCTGCCTTGTTTGTTTGTCAGACACCTGGGTTTAGTGTGTGTGTGTGTGCGTGTGCGCACGTGCGCGTGTGCACATGTATGTCCTAGGTGCCGGGGGGGGCGGTTGGATGGCTGGGGTGCGCATGTGAGCTCGCATATAATTGGGGATGTGTGTGTGTGTGTGTGTGTGTGTGTGTGTGTGTGCAGGTGTCCTGTGTGTCTGTGTGCGTGGTTTAGTGTGTGTGTGTGTGCGTGTGCGCACGTGCGCGGATGTGCACATGTATGTCGTGTGCGCACGTAGGTGCCGGGGGGGGGGGGGCGGTTGGATGGCTGGGGTGCGCATGTGAGCTCGCATATAATTGGGGATGTGTGTGTGTGTGTGTGTGTGTGTGTGTGTGTGTGTGCAGGTGTCAGGGTGTCCTGGATGCCTGGGTGTGTATGTATTGCGGGGGGGATGACACCTGCCTTGTTTGTTTGTCAGACACCTGGGTTTAGTGTGTGTGTGCACGCGCACGTGTGCACATGTATGTCCTAGGTGCTGGGGGGGGGGGCGGTTGGATGGCTGGGGTGCGCATGTGAGCTCGCATATAATTGGGGATGTGTATGTGTGTGTGTGTGTGGGGGGGGGGTCATATGAGCTGTCCCCAAAGGTCAAAGACTGCTGTGGTCTGGATTCGGCGTGTCCCATGCTCCATGCCCCCCTTCCCCATTCAGGGCCTGGATTCGCGTCCTGAGCCACCGTGCCTCAGTTTCCCTAGGAGAGATAACAGCCCATTCGTCCCCAGCCAGGCAGCAGCCCCCACCGCCCCCAATACATGGACCTGTAATGAGGGAGAGGGGCTATGGAGTGCACTGGGCTAGGAGCCAGGACACTTGCTCCGCCACTGCCCTGCCTCAGTTTCCCCTTCCCTTTTCGCAGCTGCGTCCAGAGAAGCACCTACTCGCTACCGTAATATCTGGAATTTCATAGACATCAGGGCTGGAAGGGACCTCGGGAGATCATCGAGTCCAGCCCCCTGCCCCAGGGGCAGGAAGTCAGCTGGGGTCATAGGATCCCAGCAAGATAAGCATCCAATTTGCTCTTGAAGGTGTTCAATGTAGGCGCTTGAACCACCTCCGCTGGCAGACTGGTCCAGACCTTGGGGGCTCGGACAGTAAAGAAATTCTTCCTTATGTCCAGCCTGAAACGGTCTTGCAGGAGTTTGTGACCGTTCGACCTCGTCATCCCTTGGGGCGCTCTGGTGAACAGACCCCAGATCCTGGTGGTCACCCCTGAGAAACTTATAGGTGGCCATCGGATCACCCCTGAGCCTGCGCTTTTCCAGGCTAAAGAGTCCCGTGGCTCTCGGCCTGTCGGCGTAAGGTCTGTTTTCCTGGCCTCTGATCATGCGCGTGGCTCTCCTCTGGACTCTCTCAAGCTTCTCCACATCCTTTTTGAATTGTGGAGCCCAAAACTGGCGTACTGCATCCAGTTTCAGGCTGGACATAAGGAAGAATTTCTTTCCTGTCCGAGCCCCCAAGGTCTGGCACAGTCTGCCAGCGGAGGTGGTTCAAGCACCTACATTAAACACCTTCAAGAGTAAATTGGATGCTTATCTTGCTGGGATCCTATGACCCCAGCTGACTTCCTGCCCTTTGGGCAGGGGGCTGGACTCGATGATCTCCCGCGGTCCCTTCCAGCCCTAATGACTATGAAATCTATGATGTCTATGGAATAAAGGAGGTCCCACAATCTGATGCCCCCCACCCAGCATGGTGTTGCAGGGGAAGGGAGGGAAGAGGTGACTTTCCCCTTCAGTGGGGTTTAACCCCTGAAGTGCTGACAAAGGCACCAGACCCCAGAGCGGGGAACGCAGGCGTCCGGGAGCAAAGACCAGGATCACACGCAGGGCCGAACACGCGCCATCTCTTCTCTGCCCGTCGCGCTGGGGCGGGCGGCTGGGGCCCAGCGCTGGCCCGGGGGAAACAGGCACCGTCGAACTTTAAGAGTTGACAACTTTCCAAGTAAGGGGGAAAGAAAAAAAAAACAAGGTTTTTTTTTTGTTCCTTATATGTATGTATGTATATATATATTTTTTCCCCCTTCCTCTCCCCATCTCTTCTCAGCCCCCCCCCCCCCATCCCAGCAGCTTTCTAATTCGTACATTAAATGCTTTTAATTATAGGAGCATTCTGTCTGACCTGCGGGGTTATTTCAAGAGAGACGAAATGAAGGAATTAAAGAAAATGACAGAGAAAATTGCGGCAATTAGCAGAGCTGGCATTGTTCGGCGTGTCTGTCAAGGGAGCGCTGTGTTTGTTAGTTACAAGTAAATTCATACAGATAACAGAGGGAGCTATTATAAATGCCAGCTCCCATGTAGAGTGGGGGGAGGGGGGGTGTTTGGCTTTTTTATTATTATTATTATTATTATTATTTTATTTCTTTCCCCCCTTTCGGTTTCGCTGGAAAATAGCATTTCTTCCCCTAAGCATGAGAAGAGGCCCGTTCCCCTCCTGCCAACCTCTCCCCCACAACCTGTTGAGACCTAGAGGTCATGTTCGTGTTCAAAATCAGATCAGCAGGGAGAGATCGGGTGCAGCCAGCAGCCCCGGGGTTTGAATGCAAAGCTGGGTGCCTGGGTTCTTCTCTCAGGCTTTTTCCCCCCTATTTGTGCTTTCTTTTTGTGTCCCTATGCATTGGCTCAGGACTGAATGCAGCCCTCAGGTCTAGATGTGACACACTCACCCTCATGCAGGAAGCTGGGAGAGCCCAAGCAGTCTCCCATCCATGCACTGACCTAGCTGGAGCCTGCTTAACTTCTAGTGCCCAACACTGCCTGTCCAGCAAAGCTGCAATTAAAGTGATGCACTTGAGATTTGTGGTGACATCACCTCGTTTCCAGGATGTGACACTATGGGAAGGCGGGGCCTGCTTCCACTCCCTGAGCTCGGTGGGGTGCAGGCGACCCCCCTTTAACCCGGTGTATCTGCAGCCACACTGGGGCCTACCCCGGGGCAACTCCTCTGGGCAAATACTGGCAAATACTGGTAGGAACAGCAGGGTCGATCCCCTGAACGCTTGCCGGCCTCATGCCTTCGCCTCTCGCTATTGCTACTGAAAACTAGAGCGGGGGCGGGGGGGGGCGGGCGTTAATTCATTCCTTTCCCCTCCACCAGACATTCAAGATGCAGTAAAGGGGCTGCAGGGATTCAACATGGGACCTGGCGTCGAATAGTTGGGTGAAGAGATCACCTAATTTCTTTTGAACCGCAGTTGTTGCACGACAAGGGGCACCGTGTGGTATGGGGTGAAATACGGTATACAGGAGCCATCGGGGTATTGAGAAGGCAGCACATGGTATGCAGTGAAATATGGTAGAGGGGCATTGCAGTGGTATTGAGGGAGTGGTGCATGGCATGCGGCGAGATGCGGTACGTGGGAGTTGTCAGGGTATCGAGGGGTATTGAGGAGGCGGCGCATGGTTTGTGGCACACGACGGTACGTGGGAGCCAAGGGGGAGGGGGTGATGCGTGGTGTACAGTGAAATATGGTACACGGGAGCCGTGGTCTTGGTGCAACGCTGCCAGCTTCTCAGCCTCGGGGATTGGTTTTGGCAGCAACCGATGGCTCAAAACACTGCCTGGGGCACAAATGTCCCATGGGGGTGACTTGCCCCCCGTGGCTTGGCTCTAGGCTGGACACCGCCCTGGTCCTCAGCTGCTCGGGACCCAGTGTGGACGTCTGGCGGGGGAGGGAAACCAGGCTGGTTTTAACCCGGGAGAGGGGGTGGAGGTGCTCCCCCCCCTCCATGTTCACTCCCCAGTGGCTGCGATGCCCCCCGCCCCCCGCCGCTGCGTCTTTCCTTAGTCTCCGGCCGCGGCGCCCGCCAGGAGAAAGGCCTGAAAGGAAGGAGGTTACCCGGGGCCTGTGAACCTTTCAGGCCGGCCGGGGCGCCGTGAAAGCTGCCCTGATCAGCATGCAGATGCCGTCGGCCGCGGCGCTGCGAGGACAATGCCGGGCCCCCGGCCTGGGCTGGGCTGAGCTGAGCGGAGTGGAGCGGGGCGTCTCTCGTGGGGGTGGGGGGTAGTGTGTGTGTGTGTCTTGCCCCTGCACTCAGGCTCAGCCCGACACTGCACGGGGGCAGGAAGGGATTTCCCCCTCAAACTGGTGCAAACTGGGGGGGGGGGTTGCCTTCCTCTGCAGCAGAGGCACAGCCTCAGCCTGGGCTCCCCACAGTGCCCATGAGCCCTCTGGCAGCAGCCGGATGTTGCCCCCCGTGACCCTCCTGCTGGCGGTGGTTTTGCTCAGAGCTTCGATGCCGGCTTTGTCCGGGCTGGTTTGGACGGGGCTGATCCTGCCTCAGGCCGGGGCCAGGCAACCTCCGAGGGGTCCCTTCCAGCCCCACAGCTCTACGGTGCCACGATGCACGGCCTGGCGCAGAGACAGGCACAGTTCCTCGCCCCTGTCCCAGGACAGCCCTGATCGCAGTCCCTGGCTGCTCATCCCCCGGGCACGTCTGGCTGTCTCAGTCCCCAGAGCCGCAGCGTGTGATTGACTTGCATTGGTTGATGCCAGAGGGGCAGGGGCAGGGCTGTGGGGCAGTTAGCAAGGAAGTCCCAAGTGCCCCGCTAGGCACAAGCGTGTGCGGGACAGAGTGGTATTAATGTCTGCATTAACCCCCTGCACTGCCACTCATCCCACCCCTAAAACCATGTCTAGATCCAGCCCACGGAGGCAGGTGTGTTTGATACCCCCACCCCACTTTGCCCACGCGTCCCACACCCACGGGAGCTGCTGCCCTGACCGCCTCTGCCCTCTCCCACAGGGCTGGGGGCCCCGGGCAGGAGGAACGTGGCCGTGCTGCTGACCGAGCTCTTCGAACAGCACCTGGGGGGCCACATCCTGCAGGTGAGTGCAGCTGGCCCAGGCGGAGCTGGATGCCCCCCGCCCACCCCCAGACCTACAGCTAGACCCCAGGTGTCCTGCCCCCCCCAACACTGCTCGGCTCTGCTCCCTGGGGCGGGGGGGCTGGGACAGGTGGTATGTGGCCGGCAGGAAGGATGCGGCCAAGTCTATTGGGTTATCCCCTCCCCGCCAGCTCTGCGAACCCCCCCCCCCCCCGGAGGCTTGAGTTTCCCAGGAGCTGGGGGTATAATATGCTTTCATTCTAACCAATTGGATTATAGCGGGTGGGGGGTGGCAGCTGGCATGCGGGGCAATGGTGGGGGGGGCACACGCCATGAATCATTGATGGCAGTGGATATACCAGCCCCCCCGGTTCTTTAGCACCCCCTCCTGACACAGGAAAGGCAGCCGGACACCTGCCCCCCCCCCCGACTCCCAGGAACGACGGGAAGGATTAGACCCGGGGCCTGCATCTGCCCCGCTCTCCTGGTGCTTCGGAGGGGGCAGATCAGGGGTGTTCCTTCCCCCAGCGTGGGGCCGGATCCTGGGGCCACAGGACCTGATCCACACGCCCCCCCAACCCGCGCCCACGGCTCGCTCTGTCTCCCCAGTCGCTGGACGGGTTCGTGTTCGCCCTGAACCAGGAGGGGAAGTTCCTCTACATCTCGGAGACCGTGTCCATCTACCTGGGGCTCTCGCAGGTGCGGGGGAGAGGAGCGGGGCCTAGTGGGTAAAGCAGGGGCTGGGAGCCGGGATGCCTGGGTTCAGTCCCTGGTCTGGGGGTGGAGAAGGGCCAGCATGTCTGTCCGGATCACTGCAGATGGGGGTGTTGCATGTGCAGGTGTGTTGTGCCCCCTGCCACGCTGAGCTCTACACCCTACAACCCCCCCCGCAGCCCTCCTAGTGTGACCACCGAACCACACTCCCTTCCCGAGCTGGTCCCGCTCCATCCTGGGGACTGCCCCCCGGTTGCCAGCCCTTTATCTGCCCTGCACGACACCACCCCCCACATACCTCCCTCCCCACTTGAGCTTACAGGAGACTCATCACCCATGGACGCAGGGCAGGGACTAGGACATGCAGCTGACCAGATGCAGGGGGCAGTGCCCTTCCTTCCCAACTCCCCCCCCCTGCATCTTTGCCTTCCAGGTGGAGCTGACGGGCAGCAGCATCTTCGACTACATCCACCCCGGGGACCACCCTGAGGTCGCCAAGCAGCTGGGGCTGAAGGTGCCGGGTGAGGCCAGCAGCCCCCCGCCAGGCACCCAGAAGCCCCCCAACCTGGCCGGGCCCAACGGAGCCGGCTCCGCCTCCCTGCTCCCGGCCCCCGAGCCTGGTAAGCCGCATGTCCGCTCAATGTTGGGCAGGCAACCCAGGCATCTGGCCCCCCCGCAGCCGTCCTGCTCTAACCATCAACCCCCGCTCCCCTCCCAGAGCCAGGCAGGGAACCCGGGCGCCCGGGTCCCCAGGGCCTGCCTCCCGCTGGGACCTCAACACCACCGCCTTGGCCCTGCTGGGGTCGTGCCAGGCAGAGGGAGGCGTAGGAATTCTTGCCTTCTCAGCACACACACGTGCACATATGCACACGCATGTGCACACGCACACACACACGTGGCTTTCCTGTGGGAACCGCTGAAAAATTCCTGCAGGAGTGAAAGAGAACGAGAGAGAAAATGCAGCCAGGCCTGGTCTGACCACGTGCCACAGAAAGAGGAGGGGGGTGTATGTGTGTGAGGCAGAGAGAGAAGGGCTCGGGGTAGGGGGTGGTATAGGATCGGGGGGGTGTGCAAGCTCAAGGAATGTGTGTGTATAAAATCAAGGGGGGGTGTCTGTGTGCGTGAGCAGGCTCAAGGTGTGGTGCGTATAGAATCAGGGCGTGTGTGTGTGTATGTATGGGATCAAGGTATGTGTGTATAGGATCAGTGAGTGTGTGAAGTGGAGAGGTATAGGATCAGCATGTGTGTGTAAGATTGGGGGGGTGTATAGGATCAAAGCGGGGTGTATTCGTGTGTGTATAGGATCAGGGTGTGCGTATGTGAAAACTCAGAGGGGGCAGTATAGGAGCAGTGTGTGTGTGTCAAGGTTCAGGGTGTTGGGGTATAGGATCAAGGGGTGTGTGTGTGTGGGTTGGTAGATGCGTGTTTATGTATAGGATCAGTGGGTGTGTAAAGGCTCAGGGTGTTGGGGAATAGGATCAATGTGTGTGGGAACAAGGTGTGTGTATACAGAACCAAGGTGTACACATGCGTGTGTGTGTGTGTGTATATAGCATTGTGGGGGGATGTGTGTGTGTATATGTTTGTGCATAGGATTGGGGGGCAGGAGGCAGCAACCTTGCTTTGGCCCAAGGCACACCCCCTCCTCCCTGGCCCCGTCCCACCTTGTGTCACACTCGCGTGGGGGCGTGGGTGGGTCTCGTTGACTCCGGCACCTCTCCCCAGGCCGCCTCGAGCGTGACGCCCTGGCCCGGGCCTTCTTCATCCGCATGAAGTCCACCCTCACCAAGCGGGGGCTGCACGTCAAGACGTCTGGCTACAAGGTACATAGGGGAAGGGGGCTCGGGGGGCCCTGCAGAGACCCCCTAATCCTCTGACAAGGGAGCTTCGTCACAGCACGTGCCTTCTGCACGTGTGCGTGCATCCCGGCTGCCTCGGTTGTGTGTACGCACGTGTTGCCCCTGCTAATGGCAACTGGCACTCACTATGTGTGTGGCATGCCCCCCATACTGCTAATAGCTGCTGGGGATTCTCCCTCAGCCCGTAGCCTGGGGCCTCCGGAGCAGCGGGGGTGTGCATGTGTGTGAGATTCCTGGGTTCTCAGTAAGAGTGTGTGTGTGTGTGGGGGGGGGGGTGGTAAGGGTGTCCCGGACACCCAGGTTCTTTGTTGGGGGGTGTCCCGGATGCCTGGGTTGTGTGCTGGGTACTGTGTGGGGGACACCTGGGTTGTCTGTGTGGGTGTGCACATGTGTAAGAGGACGGTGCCCCTAGGGACGGGGCGGTAGCACCCAGATTCTCACGCCCCCTCTTCCCCCCGGCAGGTGATCCACGTGACAGGGCGCCTGCGCCCGCGCCTGCCCGCCTTCACCCACGGCCCGGGGGCGCGGGGCCGGCTGATGGGGCTGGTGGCGCTGGCCCACACGCTGCCCCCTTCCACACTCAGCGAGGTGCGCATCGAGTGCCACATGTTTGTCTTCCGCGTCAACCTGGACCTGCAGATCGTCTACTGCGAGAGCCGGTGCGTGCCGGGGCCGCATCCTGCCCCCACGGGGCTGGGTCCCTCAGGGGGGATCCACTGGGATCATGGCCCATGATGGGCTTTAGGGCTCGGTGGAGAGCAGACGGGGTCAAGGCCTGGCTGGGGTAGGGGCCCAAGGCCCTGGTAGGTGTAAAGGGGTTGTCAGGCCCAGAGAAGGTGCCCCCCCATGTGCAAATACACGCATATGCACAAAGAACCCAGGTGTCCAGATACCTCACACACATTGAACCCAGGTGCCTAGGTCTCTCGCACACACGCACACAACCAGGACATCCAGTTTCTCCCACCTACCTGCACGCACAACCCAGGTGTCCCCTGGGGCACGTCTGTATGAACTGACTCAGGTGACAGGTTGAGTGAGGATCTTTGGGTTCAGAGGGCCAGATTCTGGTGCCATTCCTAGAAATCCCAAAGCCGCGGGGCTGGAAGGGAGCTCCGAGGGTCACATCCAGGATCAGCGCCATCCAAACTAGCCCAGACACACCCAGCATCACGACCGCCAGTCCTGACACCGCATTTGGGCATTGCCCCTGCCCCTGGGATACCGGGGGACCACGGCTGCCAACATCCTGCTGCTGCCGGGGGGTCATGGATGCTGCAGAGGCCCCATGCCCAGGCCGTGTCCCCGCTGCAGAGGAAGGCAAACCCCCCCAGTGCCGACCAGTCTGAGCAGGGGGGAAATCCCTTCCTGCCCCAGTGCAGCACGGAGCTGAGCCTGAGCACAGGGGCAAGACCCTCCAGCCAGGACCCGGTGGGGTTGGTGCCAGAGAGCATTGGCCCAGCCCAGCCCTAAAACCGCCCTGACACATGGAGCATCAAGGGAGGGTGTGGTGGTGAGACCCCCCCCCCCAGCCTCGTGCAATAGCTCTGCACTGAATTGCTCTTGGGATCAGTGGAGCAACACCCCGCCTCCCCGGGTCTGCCCACCTCTCTCTTTGCTTCTGCAACCCCCTGCCCTCCTCCCCGCAGGGTCAGTGACTACATGGACCTTTGCCCCTCGGAGCTGGTGGGGAAGAGCTGCTACCAGTTCATCCATGGCGAGGACGTGGAGGGGATCCGCCAGAGCCACCTGGACCGTAAGCTACTCCCCCCCAAAGCTGACCTAGGAGCTCGGGGATCCCCACACAGCCCGCTCTGCCTCGGGCCTGGGCTTGCTAGACACGCGGGATTTTCTAGTTAAAAACCACTGCTTTAGGGACCGCTGAACATTCATTCCTGACTGGCTGCAACGAAGTGATTGTTTAATTTAGAGACCTAACGAACTAGACGGCGAACAACGGATTTGAATCCACCCGCGACGGGGAAGGGGAGGGGGAGGGGGACACGTAGGGTGCTGTGCTGGATCAACCAGCAGGGGGCACTGCGACTGAATGCAGCGTGCAGCTCCTAATTGCCACGAGCTCATTAGCAACACCCCAATCAGAACCAATAGTATCCATCCCTGCATCCTTTCAACCATTCACGGCACTTTTCCCATCCCTTCACTTCCTGTCCGAAAGTGGCAGGAAGCCACGTCTACAGCCACTCTCTCCCCTCTTCCTCCCCACCGGCTGGGGCGCAATGCCAGGGATTCTGGTTTTCTCCGATTAAAAAAAACATCCCCAACTTTTGGATTTAAAAAAGTAACCCAAAATCCACATTTTTCCGTGATTAAAATGAAACGCCACAAATATTTATACAGAGGCGTTTCTCATTTTGATCATGGAAAAATGTGGATGTTGTGTTCCTTTTTTTAATCTGAAAAATAGGACTTTTTTTTAAATCAGGAAAACCAGGATCCCTGGCAATGAGCTGCAGCCCTGCCCAGCTGCGGGGATCGGGCTTTGTGATGAAAAAGGGCAAGCAGCTGATTAATAAGCAGGGATTCTGGTTTTCTCTGATTAAAAAAAAAAAATCTCCAATTTTCACATTAAAAGCAGGATCCCCAAATCCAGAGTTTACCATGATCAAAGTGCAACGCCACTTGTATGTAAATAAGTAGCATTTCATTTTGATTGCGGAAAAATGGGGATTTTGGGTTACTTTTTTGAAGTCTAAAAATGGTTTCGTTTGGTTTTTTTTTATCAGAGGAAACCAGGATCCCTGTTGATCACGGGTGGGTACCAGCCTCCACATGCTGCCGGCACCCAGGGATCTAAGGCCAGTTAGAGGCCAGTCCCATCAGTAACAAGCATTTTCCATTCCTCCCCGCCCAGTGCTGAACAAGGGGCAGGTGGTGACGCGATACTACCGCTGGCTGCAGAAGAACGGGGGCTTCGTCTGGATCCAGTCGTGCGCCACCATCTCGGTGAACATCAAGAACCCGAGCGAGAGGAACATGGTCTGGGTTAATTACATCCTCAGGTAGGCCACGGGGAAGGCCACTGGCCTGGCAAGGCTGTGCACTGGGGAAACTGAGGCACAGCTTCTGGGTCACTGCAAAGACCTCTCAGCACTACCACAGCAGGAGGCTGTAGCTCCGGGTGAATCGAGTGCATCGCGTGTAGGTGTTTACACACTTACTGGTGCTCACAGAGCTGCTGAAGGGATCCCGGGGCATCCCCAGTTGAGAACCCCCTGCCTTAGCCCCACTAAATCAACGGCCGGGTGCTCCTAAATCCCTTCAAGGCTCTGCCCTTCTGAGGAGGGTCCCAGCCACCACATCCCACCCCCACCTGCACGGCAGACTCGACCCAGAATTATGCGCTGTCTCTGTCAAGGGTGGTTTTTTTTTAAATATATAAAATAAATTAATATATGAATGACTACAACAGATGGTTATTAATGGCTGTTTTTTTTCCCCTGCTAAAGCAAAAGGAGGTATTATTATGCTAATCCTCCAAGTAATTACAGATACCAATGTATGATTTGTCAGGGTGATTAGTATTTTAGTTAATTAGTGCTGTAATTACAGAGACTAATTAACTTTCTCTCAGCCTTCCTGGAATGGAAACTTATTTACTTTTTTTTTTTTCCACACCCCCTTCCCCTCCCACCCCCAATCTCCCCACCCCCCCTCCCCCAGCCTTTTTTTGCTGGGAAGCAGGACATCACGGATGGGGATGGAGAAGGGCGACCCACCCCAGCCCCAGATGCATCTTGGGAACAGCATTCACGTGCCTGAAGATAAAGAGGGGGCAAGGGAAGGGGTGGGGGTCTGTTGGAGGGGAAACTGGGGCTCCGGATGCCTGGGCTCCACAGTGCTGGGAGGGGTATGCAATCCAAGGATTAGGCTATGGGAACAGAGACCCACTGAGCCTGCAACACGTTCAAATTCAAGCTGGATAGAACCCACCTGTAAAGGTGTTACACATTTTCAAGCACTAATTTTGTAGCTGGACAGCCATTTTTGTGGTGTGATAATCACTTTGCATCTGCAGCCAGCCTGAATTTATCATGCGATTCACCCATTGTGTGACGATTACTTTGCACGGGCCTAGTCTACATTTATTGCCCAATTAACCAATTAATTGCATGATAATTACTTTGTATGTGCAACCAGTCTGCATTTATTTTGCGATTCACCAGTTAATAGTGTGATTATTTAGCATGGGCCTGGTGTGCATTTATTGCATAATTAACCAATTAATTGCGATTAATTTGCAAGTATGACCAGCCTACATTTATTGCACAATTAACAAGGTAATTGTGTGATCACTGAAAATCACTTAGCATGGGCCTGGTCTGCATTTATTGCGCAATTCACCCGTTAATTGTGGAATATGTATAACGCATGGCAGGGGCCACTGATCTAGAGAAGGAACTGACCTCTAGTGCTTAGGGGAGGGACACAGGGAGCCTGACAGCCTGGAAAAGGAGCCAGCTCAGTTTTAATCCCTAGCAGGGAGGGTGGCCTAGTAGTTGGAGCATACTGGTGCTAGACTGCTTGGGGGTTATCCACTATTGAGCCAGTGATTTGCAGGTCCTTTAGTTGGGGAATGGGGGCTTCAAAATCTCTTGGCCTCCCTCTGAAAGAAGGGGGTGATAATGCTGATGTCACAGGAATGCTGGGCTATATCATGATCTGACCCAATGTTGGGGGGGTTGAAGGCTGCGATTCCCCCTACGCTGCCCCAAAACCTCCCAGGTCAGGCCAGCAAAGGCAGCCAAGATGTCCCACCCTGGAGAAATGTGACCCTGCATATGTCCCCCTTCCCCACTCTCCCCCGGGCTGTCTGCTGGGGGCAGACACGTCTCCTTTGAATCGGCTCCAGCGTTGCCTGGCTGTGAACAATGAAAGCCCGAAGCTGGCGGGTGGGTTCCCTCCCCTTCCCAAAAAGCATGAGCTTGCGATTTCCAATCTGTCCTTACTTGTTCCTGGACAATGAGGCGCTAGCCTTCCCCAGTGGCTGCTTGTGTCAGCTCCACAGCGAGTCCCCGTCCCCCTGGCGCCTTCTGTAGGGCTCTGCAGGGGTCACATCCAGTGCACCCCCCCAAAACCCTCCCAGCCACAGCTTCATTTGATCTCATCCTAACACGATGCAGGTGACCCTGACACACGATGACTTGGGCTATGACCCACAGAAACCCGCGGCCCCCAAACCAGCCCCAGCTGGAGGCAGGGGAGGGTGAAGGCTGGCAAAGGGGGGGTGATAAATGCACTTCAAAAATCCCAGGTAGAAGCCGTGTCCCCCTGCTACACAGGCAGGCAACCTGCCTCCTCACCTAAGCCCGTACCAATCTGACTGGGGGGGTCAGTTCCTTCCTGACCCCAAATGCAGCATGAGGGTGACCCTAAGTGCAAGGGGCATGACCCTCTAGCCAAGTCAATCGCGCAATAAATGTAGACCAGCCACACTTGCAAATTAATTATCAAGCAATGAATTAGATAATCGCACAAGAAACACAGGCTGACCACACGTGCAAAGTGATTATCGAGCCATAAAAATGGCTGTCCAGCTACAAAATTAGCACTTGGATATATGTAGCAACTTCATAGCTGGTTCTATCCCATGCTGGGGCTACTTTGGAGCAGGCCCAGAAATGTCTTCATCATCTCCATCATCATCCCAGTGCTGGATACCACCCCCAACTGTAATTCCCATGTTTTAGAAGCAGGACCCCACCTCCCCTTGCACAGCTGGGATTAGGACTCAGGTGTCCCAGTTCTCTTTGATGCTGCAGAGAACCCAGGCACCCTGGCTCTCCCTACTAGCCCACACTGCTGCAGAGACCATGCCGGGGACTGTCTGTTTCATCCCCTTTCCTTGCACTGCCTTTCAGCAAGCCCGAGGGCAAGAACATGGTGCTGGACGTCTTTCAATTACCAGCGGCTCCGGTGCCAGGGGCCGATGCTTGCGACCTGGAACCTGAGTTCCCAGGTGAGCCCCGTGCCCTGCTCCCTAGTGCTCTGGAGGGAGGGGGTGTGTGGCTGGGGTCCTTGTACTCCCAACCAGCTGCAGCTCCAACCCCAACGTTCAAGCACAACCTCCCCTCCACCCCCCGCGTCACTTGCCCTCAGGTCATGATCATGAGCCTCTCTGTGATCCACCAGATCCATGTGTCATTAAACTAATGGTTCTCAACCCCACCAGATGCAAGGATGCTTTTGTTAGACACCAGGCCCCCTCCTCATTATAGACACCAGGCCTTTCTTTCCACTCATTCCTTCCCTGCAGAAAACTAACAGACCAACTCTTCCGATCACTGCTGCTAACCCCCTGCTTCTCCTCTGCCTTCCAGAAAATGAGCGGGGCTCAGACAGCAAGCAGGGGAAGCACTACCTGTTCAAACAGGTCGGGACCTCAGGTAAGGGCATGGGGGACGACGGAGCTTGCCGCTCTGTGCAGGAGACCCCGGCCAGCAGCCTGGAGCCAGGCTACAAGGATGAAGAGTCATCCGGGGAGGCCGGGCTGAGTGATGGGGAGAGCAGGTGCCGGGGACCCCGCAGCAAGCGGATCAAGCTGGAGTTCCAGCCCGAAAGCCCTTCGCGGGAGGCGGAGGCGGCTTCGCTGCTCAGCACGGAGGAGTCCGAGAGTGGGAGCGACGAGGAGGCTCGGCCTAGGGCTCGGGCGGGTGCCAGGAAGGTGGCTGGGTCCCTGGCGGGCGCGCAGGCCCGGCTCAGCACCTCCGAGTTCACCTCCGTGATCCAGACGCAGCAGCGCAGCGGATCCCCCGGCTCCGGGGTGAAGACGGAGCGTGCCCAGGCCCCCAAGTACAGCAAGGGACCCCCTTGGACCTACCCTCTGGCCCAGGACACCCTGGCAGAGGGGGTCCCGTATGCCGCGAGCAAAGTGCCGGCCCTGGAGAAGCTGCCCACGGCCCACCTGTACATCTCCATCCCGGATGCGGTGCTCACCCCGCCGGAGATGGACAGCAGTGGGGGTGTGGCCAAAGCAGCCTTTGGCTCCTCCCCCCGGGCCGTGCTGCCCACCCCCTCGGCCGACACACTGTCGCCGCCTCTCTCAGGCTCGCCCTGCGAGGATCGGGCCGCATCCACACCCTCCTACCCTGGCGAGATGGAGGCGCTGCCACGGTACCACGCAGGCAACGTGGTGCTGCCGCTGGTGGCTCCTCCGCTCGGTGGGCACGGTGCTGGCCCAGCCAGCTCCCAGAGCCTCTATGCCACCAGCACCATCCGCTACGCCCCGGCCGACGTGGCGCTGGCCGTGCCGGGCCACGTGCTGCCTGCTGCCCATGCTCTCAACTTTGTGGACCTTGGGGGGGCCGAGTCCAAGGCCTCAGTGGAACTCATGTACCACCACCTCCAGCGCCTCAACATGGTGGCCCCCTTTGGGAACGCGGCCGGGGCCGCCGGCTTGGCGCAGCTCTCTGGGGTGGCAGGGGGCGTCTTCGCAGCCACCGAGTCCTTGTTCTCTGCACTGCCCTTCTCTGTGGGGGGAAGTGGGATCCACAGCACCGCCGCCTTGGAGCGCAAGGAGGACTGAGCCAAGAGCTGGGCCCGACGCTAGGCTGAGCTCTGCCCAATGCTCATCTCTGCGGTCCCGGCCCCGCCACAAGCCGCCTGAGGTGGAGACGGGAGAAGTCTTTGTTCTGGTTATCGATCCTTGTGTCTCTTTCCCCCTTCCCCACCACCGCAGGTCAATGTAGAAAACTCCCCCGTTTGCCCCGCGGGTACGGCCACTGCTCCACCCTTCCATTGCTAGCCCACGCGGCTGCAGAGAATCCAGGCATCCTGCCTCTCCCTGCTCTGACCACTAGTCCAAGCTGCTGCAGAGATCGTGCTGGGGGAAGGGGAGGCAAGCTTTGTGGTTTATCCCTTTATTCCAGCCAGACAGTAGTGTAATTCTGGAGCTAATCCAGATTTATCCCAGCATCAGGGAGGACCAAATCCGTGCCCAGGGAGAAGGGAATGAGGCGCCCTTAGACCATCCCAGGCAGGTGCAACCTCCCTCCATCACTGCTTCTCATGGAGTGTGGAAACGGGACGATTTGCACTTGATAAAGGGGCCACGGGACCCTGCTGATGTCATGCCATGGAAACCAGTGGAGTTTGATGGTCTTCCACCAGCAGAAGCCTTGGCCGGGCAGCTTCCACGTGCTGCTGAGACATGACTCCTTCTCCTATTTCCTGCCCCTTTACTTCTAAAAGGCAGCGAGTACAGTGAGGGAAGAGATGAGTTTTACAAAGAGAGAGGGGAAGGAGCCCCGGGCCCCCTCCTGCCTCTTCTCTCTCTCATCACCACCTCACCACTGCCCCCCCCCGGGCTTCTCACTGCAACAAGTCCAAGCAAGGGGTCACTCGTGACCCATGGAGCAATTCAGCTCCCATGGAGGGCTCTCTGGGCTCAGCTTTGCTGTGTGGAGCAGGAGCTGCTCCGATTCCCAGCAAATCTCCTCTGCTTCCCCCTGCCGGGGGCAGAAGTGGCAGAAAAAGCAGCATCTCTCGCTCTGCTCCTCCGTGCCTGTTCATGGGCAGATGAATGGGAGCCAGGTACAGAAGAAAAGGGTCCGACTCTCCTCTTCGCCAGGATCTTTGCTCTGGGGGTGATCTGGGGAACCCCGTGGCATCTGGGATGCAGAATGCATGGTTTCCATGTTGTGTTCTGATTTTTGACCCCTTCAAACTGCATTGTTGTTGGGCTATGGAGATGCTCAGCCCCCCCAATCTCTGTGGGTATAGCAGAGGCTGGTCCTAGCTCCCTTGCTTCAGAGAGGTAGCAAAACTGAGGTCCCCTGATTCATGCCAGCTGAGACATCCAAGTCCTTTTACACAGAGCGGCTGGCTTAACAAGCTGGCCAGACAAGCTGGCCAGGTGCTCTCTACTTATGAACAGAGCACAGCCCAGGCCATGCGGGGCTACACTTCTTCCATGTCCCCTATCACAGGGACCCCCCCCCCCCATGGTAAGTATGGTGTGTGTCCACATGCTAAAATAAATTGCCATATTTACTCAGATAGTTTGCACTTCCCCTTCGAAAAAGAATCAGCCTCTCAAAAATCGGGGGGGGTGGGGGTAGGTGTCTGAAATGGGGAAGTCAGCTTTCTGCCCAGAATAGCAGCTGTGGCATTTCTATTCAGGCAGGACTGAGTCAATTGACTTCACAGCTTCCTAGACTCTGCTTGGTTCCTGCTAGTTGCTCACCACTCAATAAGAGTTAATGACCCACTCTCCTTTCTGATAACCTTGATGTTCTACTAATCAAGCTAGCCTCTTCAGCAATTGCTCTGGACAACTTACAATTTAGCTCCTTCTGGTCTCTCTCCTGCTATTTCTCAGCCCTGCAGGGTGAGTGTTTTGAAAAGAGGTAAAAACAATCTGCCTGGAGTCCCATCTTCAGCAGCAGCTAGGGTTTCAGCTTCTGGCTGAGCACCCAATAAAACTATGAAAGGGTTAAAACTGAAGCTGTTGTCTGAACAGAAAAGAGGGTGAGCTAAAGATAAGGCTCTGCCCCTCCTCTAAGCATCCGTAACTACCAATATCATTTTATCCCCCTTCATTCAACCTTCCTAAAAACAAAGCTGTGGATCTCACTTGGGGGGTGGGGGTATATGAGAAAATATGGTAATTTGGCATCAATCACTGCCTGCCAGAGTGCTGTTCATTGTCATCCTTATGGAACTACTCTCTTCCCCCGGCGCGTCTCGCTTCTTTTGCAAAGGCAGCACTTGGAAGAAGCTCATGCATCACAAAATAAGTCTGGGGGGAAAGGAAGGGGCTCTGAGACACCCTCTCTCCAGGGAGCAAGGCCACAAGAGGAAGAGGCTGCAAACAGAGACAATTTCTTTGGCTGCACTTAAAGAGGTGACCTAACACCCCGACTTTTAGCACTTATTAAATTAAATGATTTGTACAATTCTGTAAAGCAAAACCCAAGGCCAAGCCAGTCCCGCAACCAAACAATAGCACTTGTACGACGGATCCTTTGTCCCTGTAACCGTTGCTAAGGACCTGTGTTCATTTTGTTCTCCATTCCCGGTTGTTGGATGAAGTTTGGTCCATTGTTTACTGGGTGTTGTCATTGCTGCTTCTTTCTGCAGTCCAGGAGTTCAATGAAAATAAAAAGGAGCCATCAATTTGTTTCCCCTCCTGCTAATGGGCCTTTTGGAGGCCCAGAAAATTTCCAGCCTCTGAGTTTTCTTTTCATAGGGTTTTTTGCCTTTTGGCTTGATAAGCCAGATGGCTTTTGGTTTAAATCAGGGCCTGCCACACATTCAAATTAAACCAGCTATAAAGTGGTTACACATTTTCAGGTACGACTGTTATAGCTGGTGGGCTCTTCTTGTAGCTGGACGGCCATTTTTATGACATAATTACTTTGCAAGTTGGCCAGTCTACGTTCATTGATTTACCAGTCAATTGTGTAATATATGTAACGTGTGGCAAGAAGAACACTGAAGTGAGCTGGGGAAAGAGTTAAATGAGCCATTTGAAAAGCTTTCGCTAAGCAGATGAGTTTCCTTCCATTGAGCTAGAGTAAAAATGAGCTACTGCATACCACACACATCTTCTTTTGCCCCAAACCAGGTGCTGAAAATTGGGAGTGTGCATTACATGCAAAGAAATATGTCAAATGGGTCACGCTGTATGTGCGAAAAGTCTGCAAAAGAGAAGACTGAGGGATTTGATAGCAGCCTTCAACTCCCTGTAGGGTGGATCCAAAAAGGATGGAGTTGGACTGTTCTCATTGGGGGCAGATGGAACAATGGACTGAAGTTGCGTCAAGGGAAGTTGAGGTTGGATATTAGGGAAAAAAATCTCTCACCAGGAAGGTGGTGAAGCACTGGAACAGGCTCCTCAAAGAGGTGGTGGGATCTCCATCCTTGGAGGTGTTTAAGACCCTGCTCAACAAAGCCTTGGCTGCGATGATGAAGCTGGAGCTGGTCCTGCTTGGAGCAGCAGGTTGGACTAGATATGACCTCCTGAGGTCCCTTCCCACTCATTTTCTATGATACTATGAAAAGCAGCATCTACCACATGAATGGAAGGTAAAGTCCACATTCACTGAGGTCCCTTAGCTGCTGCTACTCAGTCACTGCAAAGAAAAAATCTTTTTTCCTTCATTATGCCTGTCAAAGCCAAGGTACACCTCTCATTCCAGAGCATGTTATATGCGCAAACATACAGTACCGGTGGTGGAAGACCAGGTCTCATCCTTCTGCTGCTTTCATTAGAGACAGATTCACAACAGGACTGCAGGTAAAGAACAAGCACTTGCAAGTCCCCTGGATCAAGGCTTTCCCTAAGGAGAAGAGCCACAGGATGCCCCAAGGAAGGTCGTACACTGGTGACACTTTTCACCAGAGCTTGCTACATAGGGAGACAGGCAGGGCCCACAATCCTGGGCTATTTATTCACAGAGCAGCCAGGTCATGTGGGTTTTTACAAACAAGATCCTACCTTGAAGAGCTCACAGCACTGTTGGGATAGGTCGGCAATGTATAAAGAGAGGGGCAGAGGCCAGAGAAATCCTCAGAGGAGAGATGTCAGGGGCATCCATGACTGATGCCCAGCATTGAACCACTGCCAATGCGGGGCCCCGGGGGATACCGGATCTTCCCAGAGAGGCTGTAAGTCAAGGCGCTGCTGCCTCTTGCTGGTGACAACCCAGTGCCCCTTCCTCCCTGGATGCAAGGAGGTTCTGGCTGGGCGGTTGCCAGGCTTTAGAGGAGGAAGAGGACGGCTCCCAGGCCAGCAGCCTATCGCAGAATGTGGAACAGACGTATCCAGAAGAGTCTGGGGTCCCTGCAAGCCAATCCCAGGGCAACAGGAGTGGGGGGGGGGGGGTACCAGACCCTGGCAACCAATCCCAGCACACCGGGGGCAGTGCCAGGTCTCAGCCCCACCCCATTCACCTGGCACACAAGGCCAAAAGGTTGAGCCCCACCAGTGAAGGCAACGGGACACAGAAGCCAGTTACGGGTTATGCTATGGGGTGGGAGACGGGGAAGAAGATGCTGGAGCAGCAGCCAGGCAGCCCAGGATCAGAGCAGGGTACAGGACAGGTCAGGCCTCCTGAGGCTTCAGGGGCAACATGCAGAACAGAGTAATGGATGAGCTGGGCTGGGGAGAAGAGAGAGGGCTACAAGGCAGCAGCATCTTGTCTCAGTGCAAATTTCCAACACAATTCTTCCAGCTTCTTCTGGCTGCACTGACAAACTGAATGGGCATGTTCCCTACCCCCTCCCCTAGTCACGTGGCCAGCAGGAAACCATTCCCCACTAAACGACACATAAAAACACCACCGGTTTCTTGTCTGGAAATAAATACTTTGTAGATGTGGAGATTCTCCACCGGGAGGTACTCAAAACCTTCAGACTGGATTCACGCTACAGGGTCTGAATGCAGATGGGCAACTCAGGAAGGTGGCAACAAACATTACTGCCTTGCTCAGGTCCCAGTTGGGAGAAGCCAGCTCCCAGGCTGTGCTTGACTGGTCAGACTTGCTCGTCAGATACGCATGGGGCAGATAATGGTGACTGGCACAGAGCCCACAGCTGGGCCTTTTCACAAGGCAACTGCAGACAGCTCATGGTACAATCCAGGAGCCCTTATGGATGTCAATGGGAAAGTAGCCTGTACGACAGAATCAGGCCAGGCGCCAGGAGGAAGGCGCACGTTTCACTCAGACACGGAAAGAGAGTGCTTTTGTTTGGGTGTTTTTAATACAAACCTTAACTGATCTGGATGCAAAATGGGTACAAGAGGCAAAGGCGGCAGCCGGGATGCACGATGACAATTCAGTAGCATATGCCACACCAGAGTGGCGACGGGAACGATCGCAGCTTGGCGTTTCTAGGGTGCGTCACCCGATTCTGGTTGGAGGAGAGCCCGGACATGCAGGGGAGAAGTGAAAAAACTGGATCCCAGCCGAATGGCAACGAGAGCTTCCAGTCAGGAAACCAGGCCCCCACTGCTGCTCCCCTCATCTGCATTTCCCACTAAGGGCCTAATTTCTTCTTGCCAATTCCCAAGGCCAACGTGAAGAACATTCAAACAAACACAACGCAGCCAGCAGTCTTACACACTATGAGGCTGCCCTTTCTTCCTGCCCTCTGACACCAGCTGGATAGCGGGGCCTGGAGACAGACACTCGCGTTCAAACTCAGTCCCCAGGACGGTGCCGAAAGACACTCAAACAGGGTTGTCCCAAGCAAGACCGGGGCTCTTACTTGTCAGACTTCCCATAGTCATCCTCCTTCTCCAGGTACTCATTGCTGCCCTCGTCCTGGATGATCTCCACCTCCAGGCGCCCGATGTAAAGACAAATGGCGCAGAGCCAGAAGAGTGCTACCAGGGTGACTGTTGCACCATTGAAGAGGGCCACGGAGAACGAAAGCATCATGGTGCGGCGCAGAAGGACGAGGCTGGACAGGTAAGACAAGCTGCCGTAGGAAACGCAGATTCCCCCCAGGATGAAGAAACCTAGGGGAAAAGCAAAGTGGAGTGCGATTGGTTCATGGGGATGGATTAGGCCACTGGTGCTCGAGCCCTGGTTTGTCAAGCTGTGTCATCCATTAACTGCTGCTCTCCCTGCTGCCAAACTTCCATACCTGAGAGGAAGCCTGAAGGGTGGAGGAAGGGGCTTTGCATACTATGTTGTGCAGATCCATGGTGGGGCCAGCACATGGGCTCCATCCATCAGTGCCTGGGTGGATCTGGGTGTGCAGGGTTGGGTGGCACATGGCCAGATCAAGGCATGCAGGGTCAGCCAGCACACGGTGAATCCAGACACGTGGCCACATCATAGACCAACCCTAGAACTTCCTAGACCTTCAAGGCTGGAGGCTGCAAGCAAAAGAGGAACAGGGAAGAGCCCTGCTCAGACCCAGCTCACTGTCCCTTCCAGCCTCCGTGTGACACAGGAGACTGGGCAAGGCGGACCTCGGGTATGATGCAGGAAATGGCAGTTCTTATGTTCTTAACCCTGTGCCACTCATCCAGCTCACAGCACAAGCGTTCACATCATGGCCCTGTCACATTCCAACAAAACTGCTAAATACCTTGTCACCACAATCTCACACTCTGAAAAAACACTGAATTCATGACAAGGACATGAGAAAAAGAAGATCCAGCTCATAGGGCTGGAAGAGTCGTAGGAGCGTTGTGTGCGTAGAAGCGTTGCCAGCAGATCAAGGGCAGTGATCCTTCCCCTCTATTCAGCACTAGGGAGGCCACACCAGGAGTCCTGTGTCCAGTTTCCCCCTGCCCTCCCCGCCTCCCACTACAGAAAGGATGTGGACACGTTGGAGAGAGTCCAGTGGAGGGCAATGAAAATGGCACTGGGGCTGGGGGACAGGACTGGTGAGGAGAGGCTGAGGGAACTGGGCTGATTCAGTCTGCAGAAGAGAAGACCGAGGGGGGATTGAATAGCAGCCTCCACCTCCCTGCCAGGGGGGCTGCAAAGAGGATGGAGCTGGGCTGTTCTCAGTGGTGGCAGATGACAAAACAAGGAGCAGTGAGCTCAGGCTGCAGCAAGGAAAGTTGAGGTTGGATATTACGAAAAACTGTCTCACCAGGAGGGTGGTGAAGCACGGGAACAGGCTCCCCACAGAGGTGGCGGACTCTCCATCCTGGGAGGTTTTGAAGACCCTGCTAGATAAAATCTCGGCTGGTCCTGCTTGGAGAAGGGGGTTGCACTAGATGTCACCTCTGGAGGTCCTTTCCCACCTGATTCTACAATGCCTTCAACACTGCTCTGTAGCCTCCAGGGCTGTCCAACCGCTGACCCACATGGGGAAAGGGCCCATACTGTGTGTGACCTGGGACAAGGAGACCACAGCTTGCACAGCTCCTGGCCACACAGAAACTGAACAGCCCTGCAGCAAGTCATGCCTGCCTACTATAAACTGTGCCAGAAACACCACAGGCAGCAACTACATCACAACTCAGCAGGCATGGATCAAGCCAAGAACCATCTCCCCACAACAAAATTAGTAACAACAACATGATAAAAAAGGAGCCATCACAAACTTCCTACCCCTCTGCACTGGCTGAGGCTGCCTTGCTACATATTCTAACTAAACCTGGACATGTTTTCAAGCACACACTTTGTAGCTAGGTGGCTCTTTTTGTAGCTGGATGCCATTTTTATGGCGTGATAATTGCTTTGCACATGGGGCCGGTCTACATTCATTGTGCAATTCACCAATTCATTGCAGAATTTTATGTAATGTGGAGCAGAGGCCTCCGAGACAAATGTCACGAGGGAAACATTGAAATCCCAACCTGCTTTTCTTGCAATAAGAACAGACTGTGACAATTTCGACAGAAAAGAAATACAGAGCAACAGAAACATGAAACGCAGCCAGGCCATCCTCACCCAGAGGTCAAGATCTCTTCGTCTGAGCTCGCCAGGGTCGCAAATCCACAGCTCCACCTTGTAACATCTGAGAGGTTTATAAAACACAGATCTGCTCAATTTTAGATGGATGCTGACACCCAGTGGCATGCCTCAAAATGCCATGCTCCACACTTGCTGTTCCTTATTTTCTTCTCTCTCTCCCCTGCCTGACAGTCACCAGCCTCTTCCTGGTCAATTGATTTATACATCACAACCACTATCACCAAATTCGCTCTTGTAACAGTGTAACAGGGAGAATCATGAAGCTGAAGACCAGCATGCAGCACTGCCAAAGAAGCCAGCAAGGAGAGGATTTGCTCTGCAGTGATTTAGCACCTTCCAAGCAAATCCCAAGTGCTTTGCAACACAAGCTGGCTAAACCCCCTGGACCCTGGGATTTTTTTTATTAGCCTCAAGGAACAGGGACGGCAGGTCGGGGATTGGATGGGAGCTCCCTTCCAGCCCTACTTCTCTATGATTCTTTGACCCACCCCAGAGAGCAAGGAGGGATGAAACCAGCCAACAGCAGAGTCAGGGCCAAAGAGTCACTGCTGGGTTTCACTCCAATCCTCTTTCATACATTTACCCCATGGGCAGCAGTTCAGCCGCCGTATCACTTAGTGCACCCCTGCATGCTCTGGATGTCTTCTTGGCACACGGCCGGTAAGTCTGGTCACATCAGGTGAACTCAGTTTCTCCTGACAGGAATTCTTGTATGCAGTCTCACAGGCGGGAAGTCTGCAGATGGTGAGCTCAAGCCCCTGATGATCTTGGATGCACAGCTCAGACCTGGGACCATTTCTCCCAGCCTGCCTCCCTCCAAATGATCCACATTAAACATCGTAACCTATTAAGCAACACGTTAAATTCTGGCTCAGCAGGGATGAAGGCAATTAAAATCTCCCCTTTGGGCCTCTGCTGCCTGTGACACATATTACACAATTACCTGGTTAACTGCGCAATAAGTGCATGTGAAGCTGGTCTACAGAGTGATTATCAAGCCATAAAAATGGCTGTCCAGCTATAAAGACAGGCAACCAGCTACAAACCTAGTGCTTGATAATGGGCGCAAGTTCTTTGCGTAAACCCGATATCTTTTATTAGACCAACTTAAATAGTTGGAAAAATTCTTCTTTACAAGCTTTTGTAAATGAATTTTTCCATCTGAGTTGGTCTAATAAAAGGCATCAGATATACCCAAACAAGCCTTGCCTGCCTGTGTCTTATAACCTACACCCCTGGAAATGTGTCACAACTTCATTACTGGTTTCTGTCCAGGTTTCATTTGGATGTGTGGCATGACGTTACAAACACACTGGACACGTCACTTTCTCCCTGACTGGTTTTCTGGGACTCTACCGTCTAGACAGCTACACCTCTTTTTCCAGGGGGGGAAGAGCAGCATGCTTACACACAGTGCATTTCAAGGTCTTTGGGGGCAAAAACAGCTGTTTGTTATCATGACCTACGTGCTACTGATTTCCTGACTACTTAACCTGCTCCAGCGGAGCAAAAACTGTACTGCCAACTACA
Organism: Crocodylus siamensis; assembly: GCF_052110815.1. Taxonomy (NCBI): domain Eukaryota; kingdom Metazoa; phylum Chordata; order Crocodylia; family Crocodylidae; genus Crocodylus; species Crocodylus siamensis. Next base: position 689,660 of record NC_143400.1, read on the forward strand.
TCAAAAACTGCCAAGCTCTGATCGATCATCATGCCCTGTCCGACATCTCTGCTATGACTGTTTTGGAGAATTACAATGGGTATTACTGTGTTTTACAGAACCACATGCTGCGAATCAAACATCTGCGATACTCACACTAGCACACATTTGATCATCACATTTCAGAGACCATTTCATAGGCCACTTCGTTATAACTCCATTAGAGCCACTGGGGTTTCTGACGTTGATATCCACTTAGGGAATTTTACGTCGCCTCTTACCTATCATACAAAGGCTGTTCAGGGGGGCTGACCATGAATCTACAATGCCAATTTGCTCCCAAGAGTTTCATGGAAAATGGTATTGCAGGTATGGAGCGCGGAAGTGGCTTAAAATATGTTATAAAATGAATTGGCCCCATACAAACTGGACCAGAGCTGCTTTCTGTTTGACCCCCCCGCTCCCCCGAGCTACCTATGGTTCAGTTAGCCTTAGCAACACTCAATACCAGGCTGCCTTTTTGCTCATCAAACCTGTATCTCAATTAGCCCCCCTGTAATAGTGACAACACTGCTTCCCACAGGTGCAGCCTCCAGGACTTGCCCCCCTCCCCCCCAATCAATAAGGATTTACCATAAGCTGCCTCTCGCCCCACGTCGCTCTGCACGTACGAAATGACGCCCACGCCGGTGGCCAGCAGCCCGTTGCGGAACCAGGAGAGGAAACCTGAGGAGGGCACAGGCAAGAGTTGGACCTTCCCGCTCCTGCAGCCACCCGCCCTGCCGGAGCGCTGGGCTCTGCTGCCCAGGCAGCAAACGCCCCCACCGGGCTCTGCACCCCCACCCCTCCATTCCGCCCCCCCGGCTACCCCCTCCCCCACAGCATCGCCCCCCCACCCCGGGACCTCCCCCCTACACGCCCCTCCGTGACTCCCCCAACACACGCCGCCCTGCAGCCCTCCCCACCTGACCCCCACAGCTTCTCCTCCTTGTGCCCCCTCCCCCACCCAAAATGGGGGGCCTTGGGACCCCTCCCCCGCGCTGACCCGTTTCGTGCGCCTTCCGCAACAGCCACGCGTCCGCCTTGTCGAGCTCGGACACGGGCGGCGGCGCGGGGGGGCCGCGGCCCGAGCTGTAGCGGAGCCCCCGGGGGCACCGGCGCCCGGTCGCGCCCCGCAGCAGCGCCCCGGCGGCCCGGCCCCACCAGCCCATGGCGGCCTCTGCCTGCCGACGCCACCGTCTCCAGCCCACCCGGCTGCGGCCGCACCCATTGGCTGCCCGCGCCATCACTCGTCCAGACCCCGCCTCCCTCCGCGGATAGGCCTCCGTGCGGGACAAAACTCCCCTTTTGGGAGGTGACGCGCATTTCCATAGGCTGCTCGCTATGTCAGTCAAAAGAAGTCCCACCCACTCCCGGAAGGAGCAGAGCGCTGCGAGGGGATTGGCTCGCCGCTGTCAATTGTGGGGGCAGGGAACGACTTCCTTTGACTGACAGGCCGAGCAGCCTATGGTCGTACGCGTTGCTTCAGAGAAGGCGGGTCTTTATCCGCGCGATGCCCTATCAGCGAGAAGAAGAGGCCCTTTCCGATATACTGCCGCAGGGGAAAAGCCCTACCTCTTGTAGAGCAACACATAATCCCGTAGGCTGCTTGCTCTGTCAGTCAAAGCAAGTCCCACCCACCCTCGGAAAGAGCGGTGTGCTGCAAGGGGATTGGCTCACCTGTGTGTGGGGGGACAGAAAGGCATGCTGGGAGTTGTAGTCTCTCCCTCATGAAAAAGGCTCACCTCCTTTGAGGCAATCCGTACGCCCATAGGCTGTTCGCCCTGTCAGTCAAGAGAGGGCCCAGGCAGTGCGCTGCAAGGGGATTGGCTCGCTGATGAGGGGAAGCAGAAAGGCATGCTGGGAGTTGTAGTCCTCAGGGGGTGCTGATAGGTCCCCTCCCCCCAGCCACGTGTCCACACCTCCTGCAGGAGACTTCGAGGGCGGCCGCTGTCAGCATGGACCCAGCGCCCCAGGCAAACCTCAGCACCGGGCCCTCGCTGGGGACGACCATCGTCCTCATCATCATCATTACTGCACCATCTTGTGGCCGACACCCGCTCCCAGCACCCACGGGCCAAAAAAAGGGCCTCGATTGTCCAAAAAATCCAAATATCCTTCACCAAGACCAGCCTCCCTGGGCCCTCACCGACATCCCGCACGAGAGCCCCTGAGTGGCAGAACTGATCCAATGGGTGTGTAGCAGGGCACTAGGGTGGTTGGTGATAGGGCTTGGCTGCCAATCAGCAGGGCAGCACAGCTGAAGGTTGCTTAGGCAACAGATTGGGTCAGCTGACTGGAAGGGGGCAGGGCCTGGCCTTTATAAACAGCCAGGCAGGTCCACTCTGATGGGCTGAGAGGTCTGCTGCAGTGTGGTGTGTGACAGATGGCGTGGAGAGGCTGTTATCACGGCGAGCCGGAGTGGCATGGAATGTTATAGCCGGTAGGCTGATTTTTGGGTTACCGCTGGTTGGCATGGCTTTGAGTTTGGTTTTGATGGTGATTGTGTAATACTGGAGGACCAGGTGAGGCTGTAGGGGAAGGAGGAGGCCTCAGGGGAGCACCCCAGCAGAATGGGGGTGTGCCTGGTGGTGCAGAGGGTGCTGCATGTTGGGGTATGCCCAGGGAGGGCACAGCAATTGGTGCCAGAGCTGGCACTGTGAATGAGGCATGGTGTTTTGGGGTATCCTGGCCCTAGTGGGGTGACCTTAGGAATTGGGGGGGTGTCCTGACCCCAGCCCAGTGGGGGTGCTATCGCCCAGTGGGGTGTACAACCCAGAAGAAGGGTCAGGGGGCCAGGCACAGCTATGGGCCACCTGAGCCCCGGAGGGTGCGAGAAGCGCGTGTGACATTGGCCCCGGAGGGCGCGAGAATATGGGAACAGGGAGCCCAGGTAGGGCAGACTAGGTTCAAAGGCCCCAGAAGGGCAGGCGCGTGGTTAGAAGCCCAGAGAAGGGCGCGTACATTGGAGAGGCCCTGGAGAAGGGCAGGCGCGCGAATAGAAGCCTGGAGGGGGGGCGCACACATCGGAGAGGGCAAGCGTAAGACTAGAACGTCTGGTGAGGATGAGGATACAGGAGAAGCCCCAGACGAGGGTGAGTCGATTGGGAAGCCCCTGAAAGGGGCGAGGGTAAGTCTAAAGAGCCTGGAAGGGCAGGGCGCGCGGGTAAAGGCCCAGAGAGGGCGTGCATATCGGAGAGGCTCCGGGGAGGGCACATGCATAGAGAGACACGAGACCGTCGGGAACACCGGCGAGGCTTGGGCGTGGTATTGGGGGCGGAAGGAGCCACGCGACGCCCTAGGGTGGGTGCACCAAGAGAGATCCATATAGGGCAAGAGTACCGGGTCCGACAAGCCCAGGAAAGGCAGCCTCCCATCAATATTACATAAACAGCAAAGACGTGGCGGGCGAGACGAGGGTGTTAGAAGGGCAACTTGGCATGGTAGGGGTGCAGGAGAGATCACGACCACTCCTGGGCCCTGCCCCGTGACAGTGTGTATTTCTGTCACACCAGAACAAAAATGTCCATATTTAGAGTCGTTTCCTCTAATCTTCTCTATCAACCAGCTTGTTCTTATAAGACTTGATACTGAGCCGCATCATTTTTGTTTAGCTTTTTTTTCCTGTTTAGAGGCCCCTCTGACTGTGGGGCCCTGAACTGCAGTTTAAGCAGTTTAAACTTCAGTCCGGCGCTAATCCCGAGGCTCCTGGACCAGCCGTGACCGAACAGCAACGCGCTGGAGACGAGGACCAACCGATCCAGTGCTGGCACTCGGAGGTATTCATACAGCCGCGGGGAGGGCAGGGCATTTTCAGGGGGGAATCCAGGGTCTTGGACACCTCCACGGATGAAAACCCCACCACCTCTCTGGGTAACCAGTTCCAGTGCTTCGCTACCCTCCAAGTGAGAGAGTTTTCCTAATATTCAACCTCAACTTGCCTTGCTGCAGCCTGTGCCCATTGTGCCCTGTCCTGTCATTGTCCCCCACTGAGAACAGTCCAGCTCCATGGGATTTGGGACTTCTTTCCCTTGGGTCTTGTTTAAACCCCCTTCCCTTGGTCCCGGGGAGAGGGCGATGCCTCTCACTGCATGCCAGGACATTCGGTGAGTCTGGATTATCCTTGGAAAACCTATTGTATGGTAGTAGGATTCGCGCTCAGCCCCTCTGCGTCTAGGAGCTGCACACTTCCCACTGTACCCACCTGTTTCTGGATGCTCTTGTCCAGGCAGCTCCTTTGCTGGGCTGCGGCTTTCATAATTCAGAAGTTCTGGGTGATCTGTAGCTGGCGCAGCCAGGACTCCGATCCTTGTGCAGGTCCAGGGCTCTCATGCACCCTCAAACCTTGGGGATGGCGCCAGCCGCGGGGGTTGCAATTCTGTGGCTGGGAGGCTTGCTGACGGGCTCCCAGCTGCAGGGCAGACCCTGCCACATGTGCAAATTAAGTAGCAACCGGCTATGAAGTCAGTGCAGATTTTCGAGGTCTAGCCATCTAGCTGGTTGGAGCTTTTTATCCAATTTTAGCTGCTTTTCAGGTGTAGCTGGTCTCAACGTCATTGTGCAATTAACCCATTGATTGCATGACTTTTGTAAGAGACAGAGGTGGCCCAAGTCCCTTGGGACAGAAAAATTGTGCTAGTATTTTTTCATTGTCAAAAACCAAGTGAAATGTAAGGGCTGGTGTCTTCTGATGGGCCTAAGAGCAGGGCTTTGAGTCCACAAACATGGAAAACCACTGGCCTTGCTTAATATTGGTGGCCCTTCAATCCCTCCTCACTCTTATCTTCTCTTGGGTAAATAATCCTAGTTCTTCCAGCCTTTCCTCCTATGCACCCTGATCCGCTTCAACAGATGAGGGGAAGTCAGATGCCTTCTGAATGTGTGTGTCCTGGAGAAAAAACACGCCATCTCTCTACCCTTGGCTTTTTTTATTCTGGAGTATCTAATGAAGTGAGCCTCGGCTCACAACTGCTTCTGCTATATATCTCTATCCCTATCTCTATTTCTACTTTGGTTAGTCTGTAAGGTGCAACCGACTGTGTCTTCGGCTTGACTTCAGACAAACACAGTGAACTACGACTCTCTACTCTGAAGGCCAGTGCAGAAACAGCTTGCATCGCACTTGTAGGAGACTCTTCTGGTCAGGAGGTAAAACTTTGGTTATCCTGTATGTGACAGGGCTGCCAACCCTCCAGAATTGCCCTGGACTCTCAGCATCTCCTGGAAATTTCCATCTAGTTCTTGGAGAGTCACCCGGGAGACAAATGATAGGACGTTCATAAAAATAAATATGAAAAGTTCAATCCAATTTATACAGTAGTCCCATGGGTGTTTAAAATGTAATAGTCATGTGCATTTTAGAGCCCAGTAGATCAGTCAGTAATGACATAGTCATACGATGAAACCTCCCCGAATAGATCCAAACAAGATGGGCAACCCTAGCACTTGAGGCAGACAGGTTGGCCCTAGTTCTCTCACACATGCTTGTTTTATCCCAGCAGGGGCTGCCAAGGGGAGTTGTTTTTTTTTTTTTTTTATTTTTTTTTGCCTTATTGTCTGTGCTGGCAAAGGAGGAACAGACCTGACTACAAACTGCTTCTCTCCTGCAAACAGGGTTTCACTTTTCCATTTGACTAGTCAGCAGGGCAGCATTCACATTCCTTGAGTACTACTTAGGTGCTTGCTGAAAAGGTGGTTTGCTCTGACCAAACACTTGGCAGAAGAGCTGTTTCTTTTTTCACTCCTCTGCTGTTTGACTCCTTTTGTATTAGTTGTGCACAAGAGAGCAGCAAAGCTTAAACTTTGAGCCTTTACTCTTGCTCTGAAGGTTTGGTGAGCTAGTTCCTCTCTGTTTCCAAGTGCTTTCCTCCACTTCCAGATTCATTCATGTAAAACGGTAACCTGGACCTCACTAAGAGCAGCTGGAAAGACACGAGTTGATGTACGAACCACTGACCATAAGAAGGGGTGAGAACAGAAGACCTAGTGTCAGGAAACAAGAATCAGAAAATGAGGGTGGGAAGGGACCTCAGGAGGTCACACTTAGTGCAACCCCCTGCTGCAAGCAGGGCCAGCCCCCACTCCATCATCCCAGCCAAGGCTTTGTCTTCCCAGTTCTTAAACACCTCCAAGGATGAAGACTGCATCACCTCTCTGGCTAACCTGTTGAAGTGCTTCACCACCCTCTTCCTGAGAGAGCTTTTTATAATATCCAGCCTCAGCTTTCCTTGCTACAATGTGAGCCCATTGCTCCTTGTCCTGTCATCTGCCCCCACTGAGAAGAGTGCAGCTCCATCCTCTTTGCAGCCCCCCTGCAGGGAGTTGAAGGCTGCTACCAAATTCCCCCTTGGTCTTCTCTTCTGCAGGCTAAATAAGCCCAGTTCCCTCAGCTTCTCCCCATAAGTCACACCGTATTTATAATGATATATTACATCGGCAGGAAAGGGCTGGCTACATAGTGGCTCAGATTTTTGTAGAGGTTTGCTGTTCATTGTACGCACAAAAATGAGCCCACTACACTGAAAAGCAGGCCAGGTTTGTAAATTTTAGGTTTAAAAATAGGTCTTGTGTCTGAGGAAAGAGTGCAAAACCATGCTGTCCAAACCGGCAAATGCAAGCACGGGCTCTTCGTCTTTGGAGGTTTTCAACACCCAGTAGACAAAGCCTTGGCTGGGATGATGTAGTTGGGGCTGGGGCTGGGGCTGCTCGGAGCAGGGGTTGGACTAGATGCGACCTCCTGAGGTCCCTTCCCTCCCTCCTTGTATGTCATTCTGTGATTCCTTATTTCTGGATGCCACACACTCAAATTAAACCTGGATAGAAACCAGCTGTAGAGTTGGTACGCATTTTTAGGCACTACCTTTGTAGCTAGTTTGCTCTTTTTATAGCTAGATGGCTATTTTTACGGCAGGATAAATCCTTTCCATGTGCAGCCAGTGTAAATGTATTGCATGATTCACCGGTGAATCGCGTAATCGAGGCAACGTGTGGCAGGGGACTGTACAGCCATCTTCCTGGATCCTGTGCTGGGCTGGCGAGAGCTCTCGGGTTCTCGAAGGATGGCAGACCGAAACTCCACGGGCCGGCTAGTGTTTGGGACAGGGAGTGCACTGCCTGCCCACCTCAGACACCGTCCCCATGGCTGGGATTTTGGTTGTGCACATACTTGACTATGTAACATCAAGTAAAGGGAAGGGGCCTCTGGGAAAAAAAAGCACCACACATCATTGTTCTTGAAAAGGGCATTTATACAAGGCACAATAGTGACAGGGAGGTAACAAAAAGGAGTAAAAGCAGGCAAAATACAGTCAACTGTGATTTCAGGCTTGGATAATTAAGACATAACAAAATCTTTCCAAAGCATTGCTAGGTAGGTGAGCAAGTCTGAGGACCTTGTCCTTTCAATGCCTACTAGGGTTGGGAGAGATTAATATTGACATTGTTTGGGTCCTGCACACTGTATCTTTGGACAGGCGGTTTGGCTGACACGGTATACGAAGGGACTAGTTAAATCTTCCCAAGGTCAGGTCTAGTCCAGTCGCACAGGTTTTGCCTCTTGTTGTGGAATTTGCTACTTGGGGTCCAAGCCCCTTAACCTCAGGTCCACGACACGGACAGTGCCACGGAGGCCTCCTGGTTTTGCCTGGGCTCCGAGTTGTCACTGCCCCACAGCACCCCAGGAGCACGGGGCGTCCCCAAGCCAGCTGCTTCTTCAAGGTGTCAAACACCAACGATGCTGGAGTCCATTAAAGAAAAACATCCCAAGATACCACTGGGATCAGCCATCGAAATACAGGACCTGCTGCCTTCTGCTCTTGTAATTACAGTCATAAAGACCAGTAACGAGAATCGTGGCCACAAAGGAAAGGAGAAGGCGGAGGGGGGCTCTTCCTGGGATCTCTGAGCAGATATTAGCAGCCGTACAGCAGCAGGACGATGGCCACCTTGACCCCCTGCTTTCCCTGGGGCAGGTTCGGGTGCGACGTTGGGTGTTGTGTCAGGGTTGATGGTAGTTCTGTGAAAAAGTTGGATGCTGGATTTGTCTGGGCTGGTTTGGATGGGCTGATCCTGCCTCAGACAGGGGTTGAACTGGATCTGAGCTCTGGGGGTCCCTGCTCGCCTGACTGCTCATTGATTCTCTGATTATTCACATGTAATAATCACAGAAAGGACTATCATTCAGCAATTAGCCCCTACAGCCAAACTAGCACACGTAAAATGACCTAATGCCTCACCCAGAACAAATCTCTTATCTTGCAAGACAGATCGATACCCGTGGACATATGACAGTGGTCTACAAGACCATGAAGGGTGTGCACCAAGTGAACAGGGGGCTGTTGTTCACCCTGTCCCAGAATACTTGACTGAGCAGACAGCTGATGAATTACAAAGGTTTAAAGCTAGCAACACAAAGGACTTTTTTTGTACACAACACACCGTTACGGCGTGGAATTCCTCACCCCAGGAGGTGGTGGAGGCAGAGAGCATCGCCAAGGTCAGAAAGGGACTGGAGACATTCATGAATCTCTTAGCGGCTCTGTTGATCGGACAGGTTGGAGATGTCTCCTTGGCATCTATCTCCAGGTCAGTAAAGATGGGTGCCAGAGAGGTACTGAAAAGGGGATAGGTCATATCTGGCTTACTGCTCCCCCTGTATAGTATCTTCTTTTGCCACTGTTGGAGGTGGGATACGGGGCCAGATGGACCAGGGGTCTGACCCCGTCCGGGAGTTCTGACGCGCTTACGTTCTTCAGAAAAGACGGGGAAAAACCAAAGCATGATATGAGACTGTACCAGATTAGACAGGAGCATTTCCATCCTTATCTATGGAAATCTTAAAATCAGGAGAATTTTTTCTTAGTGCTAGTATCAGCTCCAGTTTCCTCTTCAAAGAATGGTCCAAGCTGACGATATGTGCATGTGTTGCAATATCTTCGACTTTAAACTGATGTTCCAGTAGTAACGCTTTGAAAACATCCGGGTCACTGTCAAGTTCCAGAAGATTTTTTATGTCCTTTTTAATCATGCCCAGTTCCTCTTCATTGTCCCTGAAAACCTGCAGTAAGGATTGTTGCAAATAGTCCGACCTTTCTTTCTTTGCTTCTTCCGTTTCTCTGCTCTCTTTCACCTTCAGATCTATGCTCTGTAACTTATCCTCTGCACACTGCAGAACCCAGCTCAGCCGGCAAGGCCAGGAGTTAGCGAGAACGACCCAATGTCTCACAGCATCATGTCGTTGTTTTCGTTGCGAGATCCTGTCTATTCTCTCCCTCGCTATCAGCTCAATGGTTATTGTATCGAGTATTCTCTTCAACTGGATCTTATTACCAGGGAGGATTGTGTCACCATTACATGTTGTTATAAGGTTGCTAAAAACTTTGATTTTTAGATCTGTGAAAGGATTCTCCCCATTCCCTGCATTCTCTGGATTATGTCCAATATGGTTTGGTCCCCATCTATAGCATGGACAACAACTGTTCTCAGCAACATTGCGCTTCATTTCTTTGTCATGATGCTTTTCTTTCCCATCTTTTCCTTGTGCATGTTCACTGAGGACCTCTAATTTGGTATAGGCGTTCATCCGCGGCACCGAGAAAGGCAAACTTATGATTCGGTTCAGGTATTCATAACCGTTGTTGAACATGTTACTGGACTTTTCTATACACTCCACCATGATTTGCGGGTCAACGGCCAGGATGGAGATGAAGGGGGCTTCTTTGTCCGAGAGGAGGATGTTGACCGCGTCCAGAACTCCGACCACCTTGTCCGAGGTGCAGATGTCCAAGTCGTTAATCAGCAGCACCGCCCGAATGTCCCTGTGCTGAGAGAATGACTTAAACTGCAGGAAATTAGTTAAGACTTCAACTTCGGTTTTAACACAGTGCATGAAACCCAGCTGATCACTCATGTTCGTCCTGTTCATTTTCCTCTCCAGACTTCTTTTCAGGGAAAAACGCATGTTCCAAAGTACACACAGAAAAGACAAAAAAGGTGGACAGGAGCCGGCCAAGATACTGCCTATCACTCCATAGATCACATACTCTCTGAGTAGCATAACAATTACCACAATTGAAGTCACCAGTGCAGGCAGGCCAACAAAAAGCGAGACTTTACACCACCTTTTCCAAAGCCATTTGTTTCTATCACATCTTCTATTTTGCACTTCTCTCCCAAAGACCCTGAAGATGCTCAGAGGTAGCCTGTATTTGCTTTCAATGGTGTCACAGAGTGTGGTGATCATCCCGGCCCAGGTTTGGTCACAGCCTACGTACTCCCATGCGCTGAAATCTATAAAGATGTACTGAGTGTCCGGACATTGCTTTTCCTTCTGAACTGGTTGGAAGAATATTATGCGACAGACAAGGCAAAGGCATGTCCAAAAGCGCTGTAAGCAGTTGGCTCTCAGCTTATTTCCACCTCTCTTTTCCGCTTCGGAATCCAGCTGATCTGCAGGGAAGGAAAACAGGAAGAACAGTTAATTGACAGTGACTTCATTACCATCACACGGAGACTCAGTGGGTTTTAGCTACTGTCTATGGACAAGAAAGGTTGGAGAACTATAAGTAGATTTCTAGAATCAGGTAGTGTGCTCAGCCCCTCTTCTTGTTTGGCCCAAGAAATTATTACTTGCCTCCTCTAGCTCCTCTCGGCTAAAGGATCCTGGAGCAGGCTGGCTGGGGCTACAGGCCAGCTGCAAGCAGCCACACGGCTGATTGCGGGCCTGCCTAGGAGAACTGGACCAGCTGCAGAGGATAGTCAGCTGGTCCACAAGAAGCTAAAAGGCTCCTGGGAAAAGGATCTGGAGAGAGAGACTGTCGGGGGAGACGGCCAGAGGGACGGCAGGCTGCGAGAGAAGCCAGGCTAGTGGTGGCAGAAGCAAGCCGGGCCAGCTCCCGGGGTCTGGGAAGAGACGTGGGTGCTGCGAGGCTGGAAGCTGCAGCACTGCTCCAGGGAACTCATGCCAGAGGGAGAGAAGGAAGACGGCAACATTGAGTGAGCAGCAGGGAGCCGTAGTCACCATCTGAGGGCCTGGGAAGAGGCCGTAGGGCTGTGAGTTAACCCTGTATGGACAATAGTGTGTTTGCGTTAGGCAGGACTGAGGTATGTTCTGGTGTCCCTGAGAGGAAAGTGTGCCCAGGAAACCACGGACTGAGCTGAAGTGTGAAGTTGGAATAAGCTAAGCAACACCCTGAATCCACTATAGTCTGCAACATGGCAGAAGGGAGGACACTTTGAACATCAAGAACATTACAAAGGAGAGAGGGTCATTCACACCTGTGGAGTAGAGAGATTAGCAGGAATTGGGGAGATCATAATGAGCCATGAATTCATGATTCCCTCCCTGCTGCTTAGATAGAAATGCCGCTGCTCCTCCAGGCCGTTGGGCTTAAAATTTGGGTGGAGCAGGAGTCCAAGGGGGTGTGACTGCAGCACTGCCCCTCCCTGGATCCCCCCTTGGGCAGTCAAATTATGTCCTCCTTACAAAGAGGTCATTTCCCCACTACCACCTGCCACCTCAGCCATTCAGGTCAGTGCTTTGAAATCACATCCTGTTTTCTCCAGTGCTTCTCACCTTTGATGAACTCTAGGAGCTCCTTTTTACCATGTCCCCACCGGGCATAAAATCCAACCGTCACTGGAGTAGGGGAGGAGTGGAGGACCTCAGCCAGGGCTTGGCAGTATACACGCTCAAGGCCCAAACCTATGTGAATAGAGATGATAGAGAAGTCAGACCTCCAGAGGTGCCATCTAGTCCAACCCCTGCCTGAGGCAGGACCAGCCCTGTCGAAACCAGAACACACGAATCCACAGTTCAACCTCTTAGTAATAGCACCATCAGCCCTCACAGCTCAGTCAAAAATAGCATAACTTCAGCCAGCCGCCTTTCATCCACCCAGACTCATGCCCACTTTGGCTAGGAACAGAGATTGCATTTGTCCCAGGACAAGTTGGGCCTGTATCTATCCTGGAACAGAAATGTCCTGGGATTGGCCTGTGCACACATTGCTCCGCTAATCAGGGTTTAGCTAGTGGCTGAATGTGCTGCCTTTTTCTGGCAATTAAATCCATCATGAAGCCATCCTGAGATAACCACCGAAAAGCACTTTGCAATGTCCTGGGGTAAACCGGTTGTACTTTTTACCCTGGAACCCTTTCTAGGGTTGATCCTGGGCCAGCAAACGTGGATGTCTGAACGGCTGTACTTTGTCTTGGGTTTAAATGGTTCATCCCAAAATAATTGCAAACTCTGCTCGTAGCCTTTGTGGTAGTTTCATAGTTAGCAGGGTCGGAAGGGACCTGAGCAGATCATCAAGTCTGACCCCCCGCCATGGCAGGAAAGAGTACTGGGGTCAAACGACCCCAGCAAGGTGATTGTAGAGCCAATCAGATAGGTCTTATATCACGTTACCTATAAGCTCTGAACCGGAACCCCATTTATTCAGTATAATGTCTAGACACCATCCAAACACAACACGGGGGCTCGACCCCCTGGGCGACAGCGATCGTCGCCTGCTGGGAGTCACCATCCAGCACAAGGGGGCAAAGGCCGGCAGCAAGGCAGCGGCCCTAGATTTTAGGAGAGCAAACTTCAGCGAGCTAAGGAGGATAGTTGGAGAAGCGCTGAGGTCCGGAGGGGAGGGGAGCCAGATGTCCAAGGAGAGTGGTCGCTCCCTAAGGAGACGATCCTCCCAGCCCAAAGGGAGGTAATCCCAACGAGGATCAAAGGGAGCAGGAGAGCACGCAAGCCTCCGTGGCTCACCAAAAGCATCCGGGAAGGTCTCCTTGCTAAAAAGGAGGTGCGCACCCAGTGGAAAGAAGGGGTCATCACCAGGGAGGGCTATTCTGTAGTTGCTCGGGGATGCAGGGGGGCAGTCAGGAAGGCCGAGGCAGAGATGGGACTGGGGCTAGCTTCCCAGATTAAGGACAACAAGAAGTCGTATTTTAAATCCATAGGGGGTAAAAAAAAGGTCCCGGGTAATGTGGGGCCCTTTCAGAACACGTTGGGAAATTTGGTCGTCACACCAGACGGCAAAGCTAACATGTTTAACAATTTCTTTGCCTCCGTCTTCCTAAGTAGGGACCGGGACAGCCCCCTCCCTGCTGGGCCCCCCTCGGGCCCCGGGGGAGGCACCCCTGGGCCACGGGTTAGCAAGGATTTAGTTAGGGAGCTTCTGGAGGGACTGGGCGTATTCAAGTCAGCTGGTCCGGACGATCTCCACCCTAGAGTACTAAAGGAACTGGCCGAGGTCATTGCAAGTCCCCCGGCACGGCTTTACGAGCACTCGTGGTGCTCTGGTGAGGTACCGGAGGACTGGAAGAGGGCCAGCGTGGTCCCCATCTTCAAAAAAGGCAGGAAGGAAGACCTGGGAACTATAGGGCGGTTAGTCTTACCTCGATCCTAGGCAAGCTGTTCGAGAAAATTATGCTGGCACACATCGAGGAGGGGCCAGCAGGGGACTGCATGCTTAGGGGCAACCAGCACGGGTTCACCAGTGGCAGGTCCTGTCAGACCAACCTGGCGGCCTTTTACGACCAGATCATTAGACGCAGGGGGAGCAGCGGACATCGTCTTCCTGGACTTCCGGAAGGCCTTGACACTGTCTCTCACCCCGTCCTCATTAAGGAACTGGGGGCTGTGTGTCGACACCCCCACAGTCAGACGTGTCACCAACGGGTGGGAGGGCTGCACCCAGAGAGCGGTGGTGGATGGGTCACGTTTGGCCTGGAGGGACGTGGGCAGTGGGGTCCCCCAGGGCTCGGTCCTCGGGCCCGCACTGTTCAACATCTTCATCACTGACTTGGACGAGGGGGTAAAAAGCACCTGTTCAAATTTGCTGATGACGCTAAGTTGTGGGGGGACGTGGGCACACTGGAAGGATGCAACAGGCTACAATGAGACCTGGACAGGTTACAGGGGTGAGTGGACAAGAACAGGATGAGTTTCAACACTGACGAGTGCAAGGTGCTGCACCTGGGGAGGAATAACCAGCACCATACCTACAGGCTGGGGAGCTCCCCTCTTGTCAGTATGGAGGCGGAAAAGGATCTGGGGGTCAGCATTGCTCCAAGATGAACATGGGCCGGCAGTGTGTGGTCAGGAAGGCCGACCGCACCTTGTCCTGCATCCACAGATGCATCTCGAGCGGGTCCAGGGGGGTGATCCCCCCGCTCTGTGCGGCACTGGTCAGGCCGCAGCTGGAGTACTGCGTCCAGTTCTGGGCGCCGCACTTCAGGAGGGATGTGGCCAGCATGGAGAGGGTCCAGAGGAGGCCACTCGCATGGTCGGGGGCAGCAGGGCAGGCCCTACGGGGAGAGGCGACAGGACCTGAGCCTGTTCGGCCTCCACAAGAGAAGGCCGAGGGGGATCTGGTGGCCTGTTACAAACTAGTCAGGGGGGACCAGCAGGCACTGGGGGAGTCCCTGTTCCCCCGAGCACCGCCAGGAGTGACCAGGAATAGCGGTCACAAGCTGGCAGAGGGCAGGTTTAGGCTAGATATCGGGAGGCACGACTTCACGGTCAGGGCGGCTAGGAGCTGGAACCAACTTCCAAGAGAAGTATTGCAGGCTCCTACCCTGGGGGGCTTTAAGAGGAGATTAGATGAACATCTTGCCGGGGTCGTTTGACCCCAGTACTCTTTCCTGCCATGGCGGGGGTCGGACTAGATGATCTGCTCAGGTCCCTTCCGGCCCTAGAAACTATGAAACTATGAAACAACCGGCATCACGTGCTAGTCCTTCTCAGTTTTACTTTGAAGGAGCTTGCAAATGGATTCTTCTGTGAAATCAGAGCTCTACAAACCTTCCTCCTCCGCCTTTTTTATAAGGCATTCGCCTTCTCTGTCCTGGGAACTGTCAGAGGTCATTTCTTCAGAGGTCCCGGGCTGACGTTCACCAGCTGCTGAGCTGCACAAGAGAAACAAACACAGCACCGAGGAGTTACAGAAGAAGGAACGACTGCATTTGGCCTGAGAAAGGAAGTCTCTTTAGCTTCTGTTGTAAAGTCCACACCGTTTCGACGAATACATGCATCATCCCGGCATGGACTCGGCCAATAAATAGTGTGGTCATCTGAGGTCATCTTACTTTTGTGGTCAAAGCGGCATCAGAGACTGGACAACTCTCCCTCTGCAAAGGAACTGCTGCGAAGAGGAAGCCAGTGAGAGAATTAAACCTTATGTCCACGGCTCGCTTGTAGCCCAGCACATCGGAGCACGGTGAGCAAGAAGTCTTTCATCTCATATCCCGTTAAGACAGTCGTGTGGCTGGTGTAAATCCACATCGCTGCTGAATTTCGTAGGGAACAGAGGGGCAGGACTCTACTGTCCCGTCTGTTTTTAAGGAATTCCTGTCCCGTGGAGATGCATTGGCAGTGTGAGGAGATAGCCAGAGAGAGGAGGACTCTTGCACTCTATTAGGTGGGTCAGTGTCCAGTTTTCTGACCCCCTTGGGAACAAGGCAAGAACCGTGGGTGGATCTAGGATTTTGAAAACGGGGGAGCAGATAGCATTGTGCATCTGCACAGCTAACTCAACGCATATTTTCTCTAGTGCTAGCGAAACTAGAAGCTTTACTAACATCCCGGGGCCCCAGCGCTGTATCATTCCCTTTCAGATGAAAGCAGAAGCAAATATAACTCTATTGAATGGGCACAGATTGGCTAGGTTAGATATTAGGTTTCAAAAGATGCAACGAACTAGTCCAGAAAAAAATCAAGTTGGTGAAAAGATATTGTCTCATTAGTCATTATAGTTAAATGTACCCCTGAGAGGATGTCACCTGAGGGCAGCCGTGATGCCGCCTCTATCCTGCCTGATCCCCGCGGCTGGGCGTCATCCTGGGACTCCCCGGGTCTCATCCTGCTTCCTTGCCTGCTGTGCCTTGGTGTAAAGAGGTGATGCGGGGCGGGTGCCTGCAGGGGCCGGTGAGCCTAGGGTGGGCTCTCACTCACGCTCTCTTGCACTCTCTCTCACTGTCTCTCTCCCTCACAGACCCTGCGTGGTGTAAAGGCTAAATCTGTGACCTCCTTGCACCCCTCCAGCCGTGCCCATGCCTCACGGGTATTACAGATCATCACTTCAGCAGGGCGACTTGACCTCAGTGCAGTGTTTGGCCCCTCAAGCCTCAAAGGCTTTGTCAGGGCTTTGGCCCCCTTTTTCTGGCTGCATTTTGTCTTATCCCAGGTCCACTGCGCTGGATTTTGGCTCTTGGATACCAGCCGCTACCTTGGTCTTTCTGGGCTCTGGGCTGGTGGCTCTGGACGTCCTCCTGGTCTCTGGCTGTGGTCTCCTGGCTCAGACCACCTTTATTGCCTATCCTGGCTCGTGCTCTGGTTCTTTCAACCTCAGGTTGCCCCTGTCGCTCCTGGGATTGGGCTTCAGCCCTATGGGCCTTAGGTGCGCCTGTGCCTTACACCCATGCCCCTAGCAGGGCTCACAACCTAGCGTGCCCCTCAGGCACCCCCTGCAGCCTCCTCTTCACCCCTTACAGCCACAGCCATCCCACTGGGTCAAAGCTTAAATCACAACTACAATACAAGCCGCTGCTTTCCAATCAAAAGTACTGGTACTAATTTTGGGTCATTGCTCCAACAGAGGCCCTCAGCTCCCCTTACCTCTCCAGACAAGTCCAGGGAGCAGCTCAGGTGCCTGCCAGCCGCCTTCTGCAGGTGTCTCACTCAGGAGCTCCTCTCCCTGCAGCAGGCAGGGCGCGATTGCCTGCTCCACCTCAGCCCCAGCCCCTGGGCTTATATGCCTGAAAGCCAGGCCCTTTCTGTCACACGCCTTCCCGAGCCCACTCGGGGCTTTTTCCTGGGAAATGAGGAGCAGCAGGTTTAGACTGCTGCACCGTCTTGAAGTGGGAGGAGCCCCGGGTCTCCCTCCTCCCTTGCCTCTGTCCCCAGGTAACAGGGTTGGCTCCCCTGTTACCGTGCGTCTCATATACAGGTTCGTAAAACAAAGTCTCTCCTTTTTGAGTGTCTTGGCAGTGCCTCTGATACTTCACTGTCAGTCACGTCTACACTTGGGTGTGTGTGACCACACCTGAGAGAAGGTTTTAGCTAGAGCTAGAAAGCAGCCTGGAGGGCTGGGGAATAGGAGAGATTCCCAGGAATGGCCGACATTCAGCCTAAGGAGTAGACTGAATAGTGCAACAGCAGGACCATTAAAAAGCTTGTTAACGCCCACGGAGTGAAATAAGCAGCAGGAATCGGGGGGCTGACGATTAGCCGTGAAGTCAACTGCCCGGGCAGGAATGCCGCTGGGCCTCCCAGGCAGTTGGTTTGAAAGTTTGGGGGGAGCAGGAATCATCCGCCCCTTCCCCATGGATCCAGTGCTAGCCAGATCTCAGCGCCCTGACCCCTGGGCTGCGCAGTGACCTCTGCTGCTGCTTGCTTAGGGGGTTTCAGGCCACTTGCACAGGCTTAGAGCTGTAACGGGGCCCAGCGTGGCGTTCCCTTCAGCCAGTGGTTTTCAATCGTTTTAGACTCAAGGCTCGTAAGAACACAAGAGCTGCCACGTGCGGAGTCGAACCAGACGTCCGTCTTGCCCCGTCCGTCTCCCGTGTTACCTGGCGGCCGGAAGGGAAAACGAACTGGTTCTGAGCAGGGTTTTCCCGCTGTTCATCTCGCGCCGGCAGCCTCCAGGATTTAAGTCTTTTGACACGGTCTCCCACAGGTTCTCACAGGCAAGCAAAGGATGTCTGGGTTGCATGAATGGACCGTAAGGCGGACAGAAAGCTCCCTGGCTTGTTGGGCTCCAGCAGCTCCGCGTCTAGCTGGCAGCTGATATCACGTGGAGAGCCCCAGCCAGGGGCTGGTTCTGGGGCAGGTTTTGTTCAATGTCTTCAATGACCTGGAAGATGAGATGCAGTGCACCCTCAGCAAGTTTGCAGGGGACACCAAGCTGGGGTCAGTAGCCCTACCGAATCGGTAGGGCTACATTCAGAGAGAAGTTGAGTACTCCATGGGTCTTAACAACTTTTTAAATGGTCCTGCTGTTCCACTATCTTATGGATTGGACCATCAGAAATTTCACAAGGTTCAATAAGGAGGTGTGAATTCCTACACTTAGAAGGGAGCAGTCCCCTGCACTGGTACAGGCTGGGGTGACGGGCTGGGCAGCAGCTCTGCAGAAAAGGACTGGGGGTGACAGGGGACAAGAAGCCAAACAGGAGCCAGCAGTGTGCCCTTGTTGCAAAGAAGGCTACCAGCATCCTGGGCTGCACTGGTAGGAGCATTACCAGCACATGGAGGGCAGTGATTATTCCCTTCTGTTCAGCACTGCTGAGGCCACATCAAGTCCAGCTGCGGGCCCCCCACTACAGGAAGGATGTGGACACATTGGAGATAGTCTAGCGGAGAACAACAAAAATGGTTGTGGGGCTGGGGGACAAGACTTGTGAGGAGAGGCTGGGGGAACTGGGCTTACTGTGTCTGGAAAAGAGAAGATTGAATAGCAGCCTTGAAGTACCTGCAAGGGGCTGCAAAGAGGATGGAGCTGGACTGTTCTCAGTGGGGGCAGACGACAGGGCAAGGAACAAGGGGCTCAGGCTGCAGCAAAGGAAGTTGAGATTGGATATGGGGAAAATCTCTCTCACAAGGAGGGCTGTAAAGCACTGGAACACGCTACGGAGCGAAGTGCCAGAGTCTCCATCGTTGGAGGTTTTTAAGACCCCAGTAGACGGAGTCTTGGCTGAGCCGATCTACTTGGGGACGGTGCTGCCTGGAGCAGGGGTTGGACTAGACGTGACCTCCTGCGGTCCCTTCCGCCCTCGCTGTCTAGCGTTCTGTGATTCTGTGTGGGGAGAACAACCAAGCATCAGTGACCATCTCCTTGCCGAGGTCCCCGACTTTCATTCCAGCCGCGTGAATTGTCCTGGCAACAAACACTTGGCTTGCCAAACTGGATGCTTAGCTCTGTGTTTTTCCCTGTCCGCCCCGTCCTAATCCAAGGGGGCAGAGGCGTAGCTGACTGTTGTCTACTTTGAGGGAAGCTCGCAGGGGTGGTGCCCTAGGTGCATCTTTCCCAATAAGTACCAGTCCCGAGGTATGTATGGTTTGTTTCAAGTAAAAGCCAAGTCTAGGTCAGCGTCCAAGGTCTAATTGCAGCCACGTCCTCGGAAGAGATAAAATGCTGGATTTCCAAGAAAAGTGATATTGGAGCTATCAGGGCAGAAACCTGTCTTCCATTATCGCTTTCACTTTGTTGGAACTGCACAATAGACTTCAATTTGGCAAAAACAATTGTTTCCCCACCCTGATTGGGTGGAGATACTGTGGTCTCTGTTCTGACTAATCCCCCTGTACCTAGGAACCTGCCTATGTAGGTATCGCTCTCTCCCGCCTGTACACTGAGCAGTTACCTTCCATTAGCATCACAGACAACGAGGGCTGTGAGGGACCTGGGGAGGTCACATCTAGTGCAGCCCCCTGCTCCTATGATTATTCACATGCAGTAATTACAGAAAGGACTATCATTCAGCAATTACCCCTTACAGCCAAACTAGCACATGTGCAATGAGCATGCAGCATGCATCGTGGAGACCAACTGGCAGCTTTGGCTTCCTCGACGACGACTGGCACATCACGACGAGAGACATGCTGGGGTGGGATGGGCTCCACCTTTCCCCTAAAGGTAAGCGTGTGTTTTCTTCTAGGTTGGCGGATCTCCTCTGGCGGGCTTTAAACTAGGCTCACTGGGGGAAGAGGAAGACGAGGGTGGAGGAAACATCGGACTGCCAGACCAAGCAGCGCCCACCAGTACAGCCCAGCCTAGACCGACGAGCGGAGCATATACACATGTAAGTGACAGGGGCAGGGCAATGCTGAAAGTAAGGGGCCAGCGCACACATCCACAGGAGGCCAAGATGGAGATGGGACTGGGATGAGCTTCCCAGATCCAGGACAACAAGAAGTCCTTTTTTAAATACATAAGGGGCAAAAAGAAGGTCCCGGGTAATGTGGGGCCCCTGCACGACACGCTAGGAAATTTGGCTGTTGCACCAGATGACAAAGCCAATATATTTAATGATTTCTTTGCCTCCATTTTCCTGAGCAGGGACCGGATCACCCCCCAGCGGGTCCCCTCGGGCCCCCGGGGAGGCGCACCCAGGCCCAGGGTCAGGGAGGAAGTAGTCCGGGAGCGTCTGGCGGGACTGGACATATTCAAATCAGCGGGTCCAGACGATCTCCACCCCCGAGAGCTGAGGGAATTGGCTGCGGTCATTGCGGGACCGCCGGCACGGCCGTACGAGCACTCGTGGGGCTCTGGTGTAGGGCCAGAGGACTGGACGAGGCCAACGTGGTTCCCATCTTCAAAAAGGGGAGGAAGGAGGACCCGGGAACTACAGGCCAGTCAGTCTTACCTCGGTCCTGGGGAAGCTTTTTGAGAGAGTTATCCTGGCACATGTCCCCGAGGGACTGGGGGGAGATTATGCTTAGCGGCAACCAGCACGGGTTCATCAGTGGCAGGTCCTGTCAGACCAACCTGGCGGCCTCCTATGGCCAGATCACCAGATCATTAGATGCAGGGGGAGCAGTGGACATCGTCTTCCTGTCTTTTGAAGGCTTTTGACACTGTCTCTCACCCCGTTCTCATTAAGAAACTGGGGAACTGCGGTGTCAAAACCCACACAGTCAGACGTGTCGCCAACTGGCCGGAGGGAGCACCCAGAGAGCGGTGGTGGACGGGTCACGTTCGGCCTGGAGGGACGTGGGCAGTGGGGTCCCCCAGGGCTCGGTCCTCGGGCCGCACTGTTCAACATCTTCATCAGCGACTTGGACGAGGGGGTAAAAAGCACCTGTTCAAATTTGCTGATGACACCAAGATGTGGGGGGATGTGGGCACGCTAGATGGGAGGAATAGGCTGCAATTGGACCTGGACAGGTTACAGGGGTGGGCGGATGAGAACAGGATGGGCTTCAACACTAAGTGCAAGGTGCTGCACCTGGGGAGGAAGAACTGGCACCATACCTACAGGCTGGGGAACTCCCTTCTCATCAGTGCAGAAACGGAAAAGGATCTTGGAGTCATCATTGATGCCAAGATGAACATGGGCCGGCAGTGTGGGGAGGCGGTCAAGAAGGCCAACCGTACCCTATCATGCATCCACAGATGCATCTCGAGCAGGTCCGGGGGGGGTGATCCTCCCCCTCTGTGCGGCACCGGTCAGGCCGCAGCGGGAGTACTGCGTCCAGCTCTGGGTGCCGCACTTCAGGCGGGATGTGGACAGCGTGGAGAGGGTCCAGAGGAGGCCACTCGCATGGTCGGGGGCAGCAGGGCAGGCCCTACGAGGAGAGGCGACGGGACCTGAACCTGTTCCGCCTCCACAAGACGAGGCTGAGGGGGATCTTGTGGCCTGTTACAAACTAGTCAGGGGGGACCAGCAGGTATTGGGGGAGTCCCTGTTCCCCCGAGCACCGCCAGGAGTGAGCAGGAATAGCAGTCACAAGCTGGCAGAGGGGAGATTCAGGCTAGACATCAGGAGGCGCGACTTCACGGTCAGGGCGGCTAGGGTCTGGGACCAGCTTCCAAGAGAAGTGGTGCTGGCTCCTACCCTGGGGGGCTTTAAGAGGAGGCTAGATGTACACCTTGCTGGGGTCGTTTGAAAGGAGATACAGGGGCTTCTGTCATGGTGGTTAATGAAGAGACTTGAAAAGACAAGAGTCAAACACTGGGGAAAACATCCCAGTAATAGGATCAGCAAGTGTCCCTGTTGCACCTGATGGACAACAGAAAACCTGTAAGGCCTTGATAGTAACTGGAGAAAGGCCAAACGTGTTTGGTAGGACCTGGCTGAAAAACCTCGGACTAGCTGCAGAAGAAACGTGTAAGCGAGACTTACGGGGAATGCCCACCCGGGAAGAAAGCCTGGGGGCGTAGCCTGCAGTATTCCAAGGGGCGTTAGGTACGCTGAAGGGAATAAAGACTGGGATTTCTATCCAAGGGGGCAGCCGGCCAAAGTACCGTTCCATATGCCCTCAGAGAGAGAACTGAGACAGAACTGGACAGAGAAGGCATCATCTGCCCTGTCAGTTTGCTGGACAGGCAACACCCGCACACCAGTGGCCAAGCCTGATGGCCCCATCCACGTCCATGGGGACTATAACGTCACAGTCAACCAGGTTTCTAAGTTAGACGACTACCCCCTTCCACGCACCGAGGACGTGCTAGCAGTGCTTGGGGGAGGCCAGCTCTTCAGCAAGTTGCACATGTCCCAGGCTGATCAACGCCTGGATCTCACGGAGGACGGTAAGAAAACCACCACAGTAAATACCCACAAGGGATTGTGCCAGTATCATAGATTGCCTCATGGGGCTTCATCATAGTGTCATAGTCGTAGTGCTTAGGGTCAGAAGGGACCTAAACAGATCATCAGGTCCGACCCCTTGCCCCAGGCAGGAACGGGTGCCACGGTCGTATCACCTCAGCCAGATATCTGTCCTGCCTCCTCTTGAAGACCCCCAAGATAGGGGAGAGCACCCCCTCCCTCGGGAGTCCAGTCCGGAGCCTGGCAGCCCTCACTGTAAAGTCATGTCTCCTGATGTCCAGCCTGAACCTGCTCTCTAACAATTTGTGGCCGTTATTCCTAGTAACCCCGGGTGGTGCCCGGGGGACCAGAGCTGCCCCCAATCCCCACTGGTCCCCCCGGTGAGTTTGTAAATGGCCACCAGATCCCTCTCAGACTTCTCTTGTGGAGGCTGAACAGGTTCAGGCCCTTTAGCCTCTTCGCGCAGGACCTGCCCTGCTGCCCCTGACCATGCGGGTGGCCTCCTCTGGACCCTCTCCATACTGAAGTGCAGCGGCCAGACCTGGGCTCCAGCTGCGGCCTGACCAGTGCCGCACAGAGGGGGAGGATCACCCCCCTGGACCTGCTCGAGATGCACCTGTGGATGCACGACAAGGTGCGGTTGGCCTTCCTGACCGCTTCCTGGCATTGGCAGCTCATGTTCATCCTGGAGTCAACAATGACTCCAAGATCCCTTTCCACCTCTGTGCAGACTAGAAGGGAGTTCCCCAGCCTGTAGGTGTGTTGCTGGGTCCTTCTCCCTAGATGCAGCACCTTGCACTTGTCTGCATTGAACTCCATCCTATTCTCATCCGCCCACCTCTGCGACCTGTCTAGATCCAGCTGAATTCTGTCCCTCCCCTCCAGCATGCCCACCTCGCCCCACAACTTGGTGTTGTCAGTGAATTTGGACAGCATGCTTTCCACATCCAGATCGCTGATGAAGATGTTGAACAGTGCAGGCCCCAGGACCAAGCCCTGGGGGACTCCACCGCCCACATCCCTCCAAGTCAAAAATGACCTGTCCACCACCACGCTCTGGGTGCGACCATCTAGTCAATTTGCCACCCATCTGACTGTGTAGGCATCAATGCCGCAGTCACCAACTTTTTTTTAAGAGAATGTGGTGGGAAACTGTGTCAAAGGCCTTGTCAAAGTCCAGGAAGATGACGTCCACCCCGACACCCTTGTCCACGGGCTTTGTGACCTGATCATAAGAAGAAACCAAGTTAGGCAGGACCTGCCCTCAATGAACCTATGTTGGCTGCCAGTGAGCATTACTTCCCTTGCTGGGCTCTTGCAGATGTGCTCCTTGATAATTTTCTCAAAGGTCTTCCCAAGGACCAAGGTAAGACTGATGGGTCTGTAATTGCTGGGGTCCTCTTTTCTCCCCTTCTTGTAAATGGGGACCACATTGGTCCTTTTCCAATCCTCTGGTACCTGGCCAGTGCCCCACGAGCACTCAGAGCTGTGCCAGGGGCCCTGACCAGGTGCCAGGGTTCTTTTAAGACCATTAAAAGAGAGAATGGAGTGGAGAGATTAGCAGGAATCAGGGAGATGACAATGAGCCATAAAGTCAAGTGAGTCCCTCCCTACTGCTGGGATAGAATTGCCACAGCCCCTGACAGGCAGTTGGGTTGAAAGCTTCAGTGGAGCCAAGGAGAGTACAATGGCACTACCTCTCCCCCCGACCTGCCCCAATCCAGCCCTAGCCAGATCTCAGGACTTTCCCCTGAGAGCCAAGCACCCTGACCTCTGGGTTGCAGAGTAACCTCCGTTCTTGGTTACTTCAGGGGTGATGGTGTTTAGAAGGTTTTAGCTAAGTGGTCAGCTGGGAATGCAGAGACTTGGAGCTGACCAGCTCGTCCTCTTCATGGACCTCATCCTCCATCAGATCGAGCAAAGATGCTGTAGTCCTGTCAGTTGAATCCACTAATTTATTTCTCTGCCAGTTTCATGGCAGTTGCATAGGTTTACAGCTATAAGTGAACCTAGCTTGGTGTTACCTTCAGTCAGTGGTCCTCAACCTTTTTAGACTCAAGGCTCATAAGAACAGAAGACCTGCCATGTACAGAGTGTGAGACCAGAGGTCCATCTGGCCCAGTCTCCTGTGTCACATGGCAGCAGAGCGCGGAGGCTGGAAGAGAGAGTGAACTGGATCTGAGCAAGGTTTTACCCCCTGTTCCTCTCTCACCTGCAGCCTCCAAGATTTAAGGCTTTTGATACAGGTGCCCACAACATTCTTGCAGGCAAGCAAAGGAAGTCTAGCTTGGATGCATGGACTGTAAGGTGGACAGAAAACTGGCTGAATCATCTGGCTCAGGGGGTAATCAATGGCGCAAGGTCTCCTTGGCAGCCAGTATCTGGTGGCATGCCCAAGGGGTAGGCCCTGGCACTGGTTCTGTTCAGTGCCTTCACCAATGACCTGGAAGATGGGCTGGAGTTCACCATCAGCAAGTTTGCAGATGACACTAAGCTGGGGGGAGTAGTAGATAAGCTGGAGGGCAGGGCTAGGATTCAGAGTGATCTCAACAAATTGGAAGACTGGACAATAAGAAATCTCACACGGTTCTATACGGACATGTGCAAAGTCATGCACTTGGGATGAAGCAATCCCCTGCACCAGGGCAGGCTGGGGGCTGTCTGCGCAGCAGCTCTGCAGAAAGGGAGGTGAGGGGACAGTGGACAGGAAGCTGAGCAGGAGCCAGCAGCGTGCCCTTGGTGCCAGGAAGGCTGATTCTATATGGGGGCAACAACCAAGCATCAGTGATTATTTCCTTGCTGAGGTTCCCAACTTTCCTTCCGCCTGCCTGACGTGTCCTGGCAACAAACCCTTGGCCTGCCGAACTAGATTCTTGGCTCTGTGTTTTTAACTCTCAACCCCATCCTAATCCAAGAGGGCAAGAGGCATAGCCTACCTGTAATCTATTTTGAGAGAAGCTCACAGGTGTGGTGCCCCAGGTGCATCCTTCACAATAAGTACTAGTTCCTAGGTATTTATCATCCATTCCAATGAAAAGTCAGCCCTCGATGTCTAATTGCAGTCACATCCCAGGAAGAGATTAAAAGCTAGATTTCCAAGGTAAGCTACAGTGGAGCAATCAAGGCAGAAACCTGTCTTACTGCACAGTAAAACTGCTGGACTTGAACTTGGCAAGGACAAATAGTTTCTTGCCTGGTTGGGTGCCAATGCACTCTGCTCTCTGTCTTGACTTGTAGTTAGTTGCCTGCCTACGTAGGTTTCTCTCTCTCCTGCCTTTCCAGTGAGAAAGTTCTTTCTAATATTCAACCTCATCTTCCCTTGATGGAACGTGAGCTCATTGCTCCTTGTTCTGTCAGGTGCCACCCCTGAGAACAGTCCAGCTCCGTGGGATTTGGGAATCACTTTCCCTTGGTTCTTTTTTAAAACCCCCTTCCCTAGGTCCCAGGGGGTGGTGATATATATCGCCACATGCCAGGACATTCAGCGAGTCTGGATTGTCCTTGGAAAACCTATTGTACAGTAGTAGGATTAGCTGTGAGTGCTTTACCTCTAGTAGCCACACGCTTTCCGTTGTACCCACCTGCTTCCAGAAGCTCTTGTCGTCGCAGCTCCTTTGCTGGGCAGCAATTTTTGTAATTAAGAAGCCCTGGGTGATCCATAGCCGGCTGCAGAACTCCATTAGCTTTGCCTTTCAGGCCGCTTTAATTGCAAATAGAAATATTATAATAGGCGATGACTGCTGAGGGGTCTCCTGAAGTGCCAACTGACAGCATTTGTGTGGAGGGTTCTGGTCCTCCACACACTTCCACTGGAGGAGGAGTCACTGATGCCAGTCCCCCAGGTCTGAGCAGTGATGCTGCCGGTGGCTACCTCACCTGTGACTCTCCTTGCCCTCTAAGGATCCTCTGCTTCTGCTTGCCTGCCATGCCTTGATGTAAATGTGCACTTGTGACACAGAAGGCTGCCCCAGAGACTCTGACCGGGTCTCATACTAATTAGCACAAGTGGCACTAGTTGTTGCCTTAAGGGCAGAATATGTGGCCTCCCCATCACCCCTTTTAGCCATGCCTGAGCTTCACAGGTGTTATCAATTCATCAGTTATCAAATCACCAGACCCCTCCAGACTGCAGGCTCCCTGGCCTCTACAAATTTCTGTTCTTTTCCTAGGCCTGTGACCCTCTCCCTGAGCCTTGGCCCCACCCCTGGGCTGGCTGAGACCTCCACCTCCCCTCCAGTCTCAATCCCAAAACCTCCCTGCTATCCTAGCCCTAAGGCTTCCTGCATACCTGTTGTACCCCATCCCTATGGCTGTATTCCCATGGGCATCCCTGGTGTGAACTGAAGTCCCTTTCCCTGTACCTTGCTCAGGAGCTCTTCCTTTCCAAGTTGGACTCCCCACCTCAGCTCAGGCTCTGGGTTGAGATCCTCCCTAAGCCTGACCCCTTGCTGGTCAGGCGACTCCCCTGATTGCTGCCTGAGCTTCCTCAGCCTCCTTTCCTCCTCTTAAAATATCAAGTGCCCCAAGCGCCCCATTACAGATGGTTAGGACTGCACAGTTAAGCAGTTGCAAGTGAGCAAGTGGAATGGTTCAAACTGCAACCCATCCTAGATCAGTCCGCTTGTGGCTGTGCACTGGAACGCAGTCTTGCTTAGCATGACCTGACTTATGTGACCAGACTGAAGGAGCTAGGGCTCTTTGGTCTGGAGAAGAGACATTGTGGGCCCCGCACTTTGAGAAGGGGATGGACAGGGTGGCAAGAGTCCAGCATAAAGGAACCAAATCAAAGGAATGAGCCATTGGGAATCCATTACATTAGTAAGAGGCTTGCCAGCAGATCAAGGGAAGTAGTTATTCCCCTCTATTCAGCACTGGAGAGGCCACATCTAGAGTCCTGTGTCCAGTTCTTCATCCCCTCGCGCAACAGAGAGGACGTGAACATGTTGGAGAGAATCCAATGGAGGGCAACAAAAATGATTCAGAGGCTGGGACACATGACATTGTGAGGAGAGGCTGAGGAAACTGGGCTTATTGAGTTTGGAGAAGAGAAGACTGAGGGGGGATTGAATAGTAGCCTTCACCTCCCTGCAGGGTCACTCCAAAGAGGACAGAGCTGGACTGTTCTCAGTGGGGACAGATAACAGAACAAGGAGCAAAGGGTTCAAGTTGCAGCAAGGGAACTTTAAGTTGGATATTAGGAAAAACTGTCTCACTAGGAGGGGGTGAAGCACTGGAGCAGGTTACCCAGGGAGGTGGTGGAGTCTCCATGCTTGGAGGTTGTTAAGACCTGACTAGACAAAGCCTTGACTGGGATGATGTAGTTGGGGCTGGTCCTGCTCTGAGCAGGGGGGTGGACTGGATGTGACCTCCTGAGCTCCCTGCCCACCTGAATTTTCTGTTATACAATGCTATGACTAACTGCATCTCTGGTGGTGTTGGTGCCTTGAAGGTTCCCTGTTTGCTCTTGAGGGAAGAGGTTGGGTAGAACAGACCCTCAAGGACTCTGCGGCAGGTGAGAGCAATGCCTGGACAGCTCAGGCCAGTGAGGGGGTCAGTCACCGCCTCTCCTCCACCAGCTGTCCCTTTGGAGGTCTGTGTCTCCTCTCCATCAGGCTCATCTTGTCTTTGAGGACATGAGCCTCGCAAGACACATGGGCTGGAGGATCAGGATGAAACAGCAAGTAGGAACAAGCTGAGCTCTGCTTGCCCGAGGGAGGCATGCCCGGTAGTCGCAGGGCTGTCCCATGTCCCAATCCATCTCCATCTGTGGTGTCCATAAGGCACCTACCACCATGGGCTGAGCTAGGATTGTGAAAAGGGTGTGCACATGGGGTGGCCCACCATCGCAGCTAACACAGCACAGATGTTTCTCCAGTTAGAAACTAGAAGCTTCACCAATATGATGGGGGCCCAGCGCTGTATTTTTTCAGTTTAATATCAAAGCAAAACCAAACATAACTTTAATCGGCATGTGCACTGATTTCCTAGACTAGCTATTACGCTTAAAAAGCACAACAAGCTAGGCCCAAAACATATCAATATAGTAAAAAGAGATTGTTTCATTAGTCCTGGAGTCATTATAGTTAAATGTACATCTCTTCTGATTCATAAAACAAAATCTTGCCTTCTTGAGCATCTTGACAGTACTTCCAGTACTTCACTGTCAGTCATTTTTACGCCTGAGTTAAGTGTGACCACACCTGATTCAAGGTTTGGAGCTAGAGCTGGAAAACACCAGAAGGAAGATGTTATCCAGAATGACCAACAGCCATTAATATGATATGCCTGGGGACCCAGCGGTATATTTTTCCATTTAAGATCAAATCAAAAGCAAACTTAAACTATTGGAATGGATACTAATTAGCTAATTTATATATTCAGTTTAAAAAATATAGGGTCTCATTCATCTTGTGGTCATTATAATTAATCATATGTCTCTTACTGAAGTTTGTAAAACAATAAGTTAAAAAATTAAGGGTTTTTTTTCTGGATTTTGTGGACAATCATGGATTTTGCAGTTTCTGTGAACTCCATATAACCACAAATTAAGTACGTCTCTACTCATGATAATTAAATACATGTCTCTTGTTCAGATTTTTAAAACAAAATCTAGTCTTCTTGAGCATCTTGACAGTGCCTCCAATACTCTGCTGTCACTCCTTCCCACACTGGAGCTAATGTTCCCCTCAGTTAACGTTATCACATCTGAGTTAAGGGAACGAGCTAGAATTAAAAAGTCCGAGGGGCTGTGAAATAGGAGACTTCCCCAGAAATGGCTAATGGATAGCAACGCTGCAGAAGAAAGGGTAGCGTGAACAGTGGAACATCAAGACCGTTAAAAGCAGAGAGGGTAGTTAACGCGTGCAGAGTGGAGAGATTAGCCGCGGTGAAGAGGCTGGGCCTTCTGAGTTTGCCAGTCCAGGTGACAGCCGAGTCCTCCCCATGAGCGCATCCAAATTATGCATCTCTATGGTCCTCTTGGTGCTCTGCTGTGCTTCCTTCCTTAATTTCTGCTGAAATCCCCATCAGCTGTGAAAATAAAATGAGCATCTTGGAGGTGATGTGATGTCACTAAGGAAGATGGCTGTCTAACAGCAGAGCTCCGGCAGGGAGGACGGAGGGGACGGGAATCTGGTACAGCCCAAAGGCATCACCTCTCCCTAGAGCCTCTTTGACTCCAGAAACATTTTCCCCAAACTGGCAGAGGGCAGCCCCACAAAAGGAGACTGAGATGTGAAACTATCTCCACGCAAAGCAGCTGGCATGGAAAGGAGACCACAAAGCAGCAAGCACAGGCTGAGAAATCAGCGCTGGCTGCTGGAGCTGGAAATAAAGCCGGCAAGGCAGAAAAGCAGGAGGCTCAGCAGCTCTGTCGTTGCCACAGATGCTATCATAATCCAAAGCGTCACCGGGAATCCCAGAGAAGTCGGGTGGGAAGGGACCTGCGGAGGTCGCGGAAAGCACAGAGAAGCCAGGCTGGAAGGGGCTCTGAGAGGTCACCTCCCTGAACCCCTGCCTGAGCCTGGATCAGCCCTGTCCAAGCCATCCTGCACCAATCCGTCGCTGGACCTCTCGCAACGCTACGCGTCGGCCCTGACACGACACAAGACACCGCACCCGAACCCGCCCCAGGGAAAGCAGAGGCCTGCAGCAGCCAGTGTGCTGTTGCTGTGGAGGCTGTTCATATACGCTCGAGATCCCAGGAAGAGGCTGTGCCCCTTTTCGAGAGGCGGGCAGCCCCCCCCACCCATTCGGTACCAGTCTGACCGGAGGTACAATTTCTTTCTGGCCCCAAATGCAGTGTGGAGCCTGAGCGCAGGGGCAAGACCCTCAGCCCAGGGTTTGGTGCCAGCAGGAGCATTGGCACAGCCCGGTCGCCATCCCCAGCCTGGGCTGCAGCAGCACCCAGCGCCTCTGGGGGAGGCTTAGAAACCCCTGGCACTGTGGCAGAAAGCAGGGGTGGGGGCAGATATCGTCTCACTAGTCCTGGAGTCATAATAGTTACATGTACATCTCTTGCTCTGATTCATTACCCCAACTGTGGCCTGAGCAGTGCCGCATAGATGGGAAGCATCACCTCCCTGGACCTGTTCCTCATGCATCTTTTAAGTCAGATGAGCCCCTCGCTGCTGCCTGGGTGGAAATCCTGCACTGGTTCCAGGCCACATCTGGAGTCCTGTGGCCAGCCTTCAACTCCCTGCAGGGGGGTTCAAGATTAGAAACCCCTGGCACTGTGGCAGAAAGCAGGGGTGGGGGCAGATATTGCCTCACTAGTCCTGGAGTCATGATAGTTAAATGTACATCTCTTGCTCTGATTCTTAAAAAAAAAATCTCACTTTCTTGAGCATCTTGATGAGGCCCCCAATACTTCAGTCATTTCTACACCAAGATTTGCTTTTGCAAATGACCCTGTGCAGTGGGTCTGTGCTTTGTGGCTGCTCCAGCGAGACCATCCCCTGACCTTCCCCATCACGTGGCATGATATGAGGAAATCACCTACCTCCCTGGAGATGTCATCTGCCCTCATGCCCAGCAAGATGCTCTTGAAGGAGCTGCTGGGTTTCATCGACTGTATCAAGTGTCAGACGCCTCGACGTGTCTTCGTTTTCAAGGACCTTTGGCCGGACGTGTGGCAGAACCGAGGGCTCAGCCGTGTCGGACGAACTGGGCTGAGGGAGAACCCCAAAGAAACGTACGCTGAAGTGAGTCCATTCCCCGAGGCTCATGCCAAGGACTTCTTTGATCTCACTGTTGTTGCTGTAGATCAGAGCCCGGCCATCTAAGTCATGCTTCCTCACTCTCTCCACATATATCTGGAGGTTGTCTTCTTTAAAGCCAAGCGTGCCCATCTGGAAGAAAAGAAAGGAGCATCGATGTGTGCCACTCCCAAACACAGAAGACATGGTACTAATTCAGAGGGAAACATGCACCCAGATACTAAGCGGAGAACAATGCCCGGCGGTGAGAGTCAAGGCGTTAGCTGGAACGCCCCTTAGCTAAAGGCCTGGATCCTTTTGAGGGCTGGGTTTCTGATCCAGCAGACATTGAAATGAGGCAGTCCAGGCGTTTTAGCCTAATAACTCTGTGCAGTAGCGCGTCACAGCACAAGCCGTGCTAATAGCCGACTGTGCAGCGTTATTAGGCTAATGTACAGTAAGCATCAACAAATAACCACGTGCTGCAGTACTGCGCAGTAACTCGCAGTACCGTGCATGTAGTTAGTACCTTAGTAAGCCAGTACGAAAGTAAATGTGCAATATCTAAGGTGCTTTAATGAACGTGTAGACGTGCCCACGGAGTAAA
This sequence comes from Crocodylus siamensis, assembly GCF_052110815.1. Lineage (NCBI taxonomy): Eukaryota > Metazoa > Chordata > Crocodylia > Crocodylidae > Crocodylus > Crocodylus siamensis. The sequence continues at coordinate 721,247 of NC_143400.1, forward strand.
ACAATGAGCTCACTGGCTGCTACCACTCAGTTTATTATTACAGGGAAATATCCTTTTCCCCCCTTCATTCTACCTTTCAGAAGCAAAAGGGGTAGTGTATTCCAGGGGGTATGTTGTATGTAGGAAAGTACAATAATCCCTGTTGCACTTTCGGGCTATCGCAAAAATCCAGGAGAATCATTTGCAGCATGTTTCTAAAGGAGGCCTGTGACCAATGAAGTGCACACAACAGATCAGTCTGATGTGTTCCCCACAGCACATCCAGAATCACTGCCTGCTCCTGCCGTTTTTGAGCCTTGCAAAACCCAAGGAGAAACTTTCTAGGCTGAACCTCCCAACTCAAGTGCCCCAACTCCCTGCCCCATTGGTCTGAATGGGAGCTGCCCCCTGGACCATTCTGCATCACCTACCTCTTTGCAGATGTCATTAACAGACATGGCCAACAAGATGCCTTTGGAGAGGCTACGGGCTTTTTTTGTCCACTTCAGGCTGCGGCTGCCGCGTTCCAGCTCCATCTGCCTTTTCAGGGACGAGTCGAGGTTGACAGTGAAGGGCAGGTAGAAGTTGGCATCTTCCACCCGGAACCAGTCATGGATGAAGTTGTAGAAGAGGTCAGGGTCACTGTCCAGCTCCAGCATCTTCTCCATCGGGCCTTTCATCAAGTCAAACTCCTCCATGTACTTCTCGTAAACCTCCCACAGCGGCATGTCAGGAGGGAGCAGATTTTCCTGGCAGCCATCCAGGCTGTTTCTCTGCTCCTCATCTTCAATGCACTGCAAGATCCAGCTCAGGCGACATGGCCACTGGTTGGCCAGGAGCACCCACGCTGCCACCATCTGTGGGCAGACCTTGTCCTTGGAGACTTTCATCACCATGAGCCTGACAGTGATGTTGATGGTGTTCACAATCCTCTGCATCTGTACGAAGTTGTCCGTCATGTATTTCTTCGTGGAGTCCTCCAGGAGGGAATGTAAAGCCTCTTGGATAAGGGTTTTGGTGGGTTTCCCAGCACAGCTGTTGGAGAGCTCCCAGAGGCCATCGCTTGCGGTAACAAGAGGCACTTGTCTTTCATCTGGGCTCGGGCTCCCTACGCTATGGCTGGCCAAAGTGTCGCGAGGTGTCAGTGGTAAGTCGGCTTCTCTCTTGTCCGTCGGCCTGATGCCCACCTCCTGCAAGTCCCCCTCTTGTTCCCCTTGGCTTCCAATAATGCTCTGGATAAGGTGCTTCTTGGTGTCATCATCCATCTTGGGCACCGAAAAAGGCAGGGTGACCATGTGGTTCAAGAACTTGTACCCATTCTTGGCCATGCCGCCTGAGCTCCCCACACAGTCAACGATGATGCTAGGGTCAACGGCCAGGATGGAGATGAACGGGGCTGTGTCATCTGCAAGGAGGATGTTCAGGGCATCCAGAATGCCCACCACCTTGCTGGGGCTGCACCGGTCCAGGTTGGTGATCTCCAGCACCACCCGGATCTTCCGCCGCTGGAAGATCTCCATGAATTTCAGGAACTCCGTGATGACCTTGACTTCCCTCTTGACGCAGCTCATGAAGCCCAACTGGGAGCTGAGATCTGTCCGGTTCATCAGCCTCTCCAGCTTGGCCTTCTGGGTATTGATGATATTTCGTATCACCAGGAAGACTGGCTTCATAACAGCTACCATAGAGATGCCAAACACTGCTATCCCAACGCTCTCCAGAATTGCTTTCAGCATATCTTCCCATGTGTCACCAACAGGAGTCTCAAGCACAAAGAAAAGAAATCCCACTGCTATTACTATCGTGGCCAAGAGACTCCCAACAGCCCACACCGGGAGGCAAAGATATCTCTTACAAATCCATTTTTTATCCCCACAGCCATCACTATATAGGCTACATTTCTGGCCTATAACCCGGTAAACACTGATGGGCAAGACACCAAAGTGTCTTTGGATGCCATCACACAGGGCAGTGATGAGGCCTGCCCAGAGGTTGTCGCTGCCCACATACTCCCAGGCGCTGAAGTGGATGAAGACGTGCTGGATGTTTTTCTTTTCCTCATGCTGCGCCGTCAGGACCGGGCGGTAGAAAATCATGTGGAGGAGGACGTTGAGCAGGTCCCAGCTGGAATTTCCCCGCTGCCTTTGCCCCGTCCGCTGGAAGTCCCGCTCATCTTTCTTCCTTGACTCTTCCTGCAAGATGTCTGAGAGGGGAGAAGAAAGAAGGACTAAAATCTTTCCTCCCATCAGATTGGGAAGTAGGCTGCAAGAACTAGGACTGTTTAGTGAGGAGAAAAGACGACTCAAGGGGGATTTGATTACAGACTTCAAGCACCTCTGCTCGTGCCTCGCTAGGAGTGTTCCTACCAGAGAGTCACCATCCCTGGATATGGTCAGGAGCAGGTTGGATAGTCCTGTGGCTGAGATGGTTTAGTCAGTGCCGATCCTCTCATGAGCAGGGCACTGGGCTAGGACTAACCTCATGAGGTTCCTTCCAGCTCGACTTTCCTATGATCTCTAGGTGATAATTCAGCCCCCACCAGAAGGCTTCACAGATGACCAGCTCTTTGGAGAAGTCCACCCTCTTCCCATTCACCCCCTGGCGTGCCAGCCCCCATGGCAATACTCACTGCGCAAAATCGTGATCTTCTGGGAAATCCCATATCCCCACGGCGCATAAAACCCAACGATGGCAGGAGTGGGCACGTGGTACAGGGCTTTGGCTAAGGACTGGCTGTAGACATCCTTGACGGACTGGGCTCCTGCAACGGGAGCCGGAGAGAAGAGACGGCCGAGTCAGCCAGAGCCCTGGGATCCTCCACCCCAGAGCTCCCGCGGCTGGGCAGTAGATGGCGCCGTGGACCGCACACGGGCACTGACAGGCGCTCCAAAACTGCAGATTTAGCCGTGCAGTCGAGGGGTCACGGGCACTGGCGTCACCTAGCGCAGTGTTTTTCAACCTGTTTAAACTCCAGGCCCCCCCCATCACTAATGCCAGCTCTGCATTTTCACTTGAGTTTGACTGCGATTCTTCTGCTGCAAAGAAGTCAGCAGCCCCTCGGCAGGGAAGGGTGGTTTGGACCGCCTGATTCCTACAGGAAGTCTCCGGGGTTATCTTGTGAGCCCCCTGGCTGGGGGCTCCTTGATTTCTCTTAGCAGTGGTGCCCTCTCCAGCGGTAACCTGCATGGGCTGGTTTGTAGCTGATACCGGGACCCAGCTCCCATAGCCAAGCACCCCTCAGGGACCTGGAGATGGCTCCATCCCTAGCCAGTGAGCTCAATGCACATTTATTACCTCGGGCAGGGGAGACCATCGCACGGGGTAGCTCTGGGGCACGAAAGGCACCAAGCAACCAGCTCTCTAGGGAAGACAAACAAACAGGGCATGGAGGTGTTACCCGGAGATCCATGCCAAAAGTCTCCCACCCAGCGCAGGTCAAGCGCAACCCCTGCCCATGTCCTGAGGTCCCTTCCAACCCTGACTTTCTATGCAGGTAGGCTGGGACGGGCACTTTCCGGTATCGCGCTGAATCCAGTTTTCACTGGAAACCTTTCACTCCACCTTCACCTCCCATTGAAGCCTTCTGGTGGAAGTCCTCCCAAACCCACCCCCGCTGCCATCGTCCTTGCTATAAAACACTCAAGAACTCAGAGGCCAGAGGTTTGGAGCTGCTGTAGCCGTGCACAGAGAGAGCTGAAGAAAGGCAGAGCACCCAGGTACAATGGTGGGGGAACACGGGCCACATCCAGAGAGAAGAATGACTTACGTATCTGCTGGCGCCGGCGAGGGTCCATGTCAGGTCCTTCTTCCAAAGGAAGAGGATGTTGCACGGAAAGATCGCCGTAGAGCACCGCTCGCCGAGCACTCCTGGCTTATTAGACAGGCCACCCAACCTGTCTGGGCGGATCCCAGCGGGGCAGCCTGCCTGGCTTTGAGATGTGTCAGGAACATTAACATCCTCAAGCCCTACCGACGGATGCCAGGCAGAGCTGTGTCACTGGCAGAAGTCAAGGGCAAGGCTGGTACCTCCTCCACGCTCGCAGCACAGGCAGCGCAAGGGAGCTCGTGCCCCCCATGCACTGGGTGCTCTGCTCTTACCCGGGCGGACCCAGGGGCGCACCTCGATTCCTGCTCCAGCCAGACTTTAAAACCATCTGCCTGGTGGTAGCGGCAGGCCGGGGGACATCAGTTGATTCAGGGCTCGTCACCATCTGCCTGATCCCTTCTAAATGCTTCATCCTACAGGTGTTAACGACCCTCTCTCCTTTTTTCATAGAATCCTAGAAAATGAGGGCTGAAAGGGACCTCGGGGGACTCGCATCTAGTCCACCCCTGCTCCAAGCAGGACCAGCCCCAACTACACCGTCCCAGACAGGGCTTTGTTGAGCAGGGTCTTAAACACCTCCAAGCATGGAGACCCCACTGCCACCTCTGGGGAGCCTGCTCCAGAGCTTCACCACCCTTCTCATGAGAGTTTTTCCTAATATCCAACCTCAGCTTTCCTTGCGGCAGCCTGCGCCCATTGCTCCTTGTCCTGTCGTCTGCCCCCACTGAGAACAGCCCAGCTCCAGCCTCTGTGGACCACCCTGCAGGGAGCTGAATCCCCGCTCAGTCATGCCCCCGCTGCAGGGGAAGGGGCCACCCCCCCCACCCCCCAGTTCACACCGATCTGACCCTGGCCGCAGGGCAAGACCCCCTAGCTAGGACCTCCCGGGGTTGAGTCCCAGCAGGAGCACTGGCACAGCCCGGTCCCCATCCCCAGCCTGGGCTGCAGCGGCACCCAGCGCCTCTGGGGGAGGCTTCAAACCCCGCTGACACCTGTAGCAGTAGGGCAGGGTGAGGGCAAGACTTCGCATGTGAAACCAAGTCTGGGCCAAAGTTGGCTCGAGATGCTACAAACCTTTGCTTATCTATTGCAGCCCGGTGCCCTCGACTTCTGACGCGAAGATCTGACTGGGAGGAAGCAGGACACCCAAGAAGCAAAACACAAAGGTCAGGGGTTAGTCCCTTGTCTCGGTCCTCACCTCGGTCCCAGCCCAGTTGCGCCAAACTCGCCATAATCTCTTGCGTTAGAGCCTGCTCAGAGACGCTCGAGGGACCGCAACGCTTGCTCTTTTGGAGGCCAGTTCCAGCAGGGGCAGCCCCGTAGGAATTAGACCCTTGATCCTGCACTGCTTGCCCATCCGCTCGTTAATAAAGTGAGGGAAAGAAGCATCCTGTGATCACTGCGGGAGTGGGGTTCACAGTGAGAGGGACCCAGGTTGGGTCTGCTTGGCAAGTGGAAGTCAGCCGGACGGTGGAAGTCGCGGTGAGCTCCAAGGCCCCGTCTTCCCTGCTACGATTCAAGAGGTGAACTGCGCCTCTCCAAAGCTTGGCCTTTTTATTCCATTGGACCGACTGGAATGACCTTCCTCCAGCCCTGGCTGGTGGGGTGGTTACTCCTCTTTCAAGTAGACCCCCAGCAGTATAAATCCATCTTCTATTTATAACACTTATAGTTTGGAAATGACTTCCTATAACCCCTTCCCTCCCGTACCGTCCCTTCAACCTGCTCTTCCAGGCAGTGATATCTGGGCCAAGATAAACTCAAGGGGTCAAGCTGGTAACTCTGAGCCTGGTCAAAGCCACAAAACATTCGGGGTGTAGGTTGTAGCTGCACTGGTCTAAGGACAGGGACAGACAAGGTTCTTTGGGTGAATCTGGTATCTTTTATTAGACCAACTTAAATAGTTGGAAAATAATTTTTAAGCAAGATTATGGGTTCAAAACCCTTCGCCAAGCTAAGACTTCCTTGGGATTTTGCTTTTGGGTTCAAAAACACTTCATCAGGCTAAGACTTCCTTAGCCTGACAAAGGGTTTTTGAACCCGAAAGCTTGCTTAAAAATTGTTTTCCAGCTGTTTAAGTTGGTCTGATAAAAGATATCAGATTCACACACAGAACCCGGTCTGCCTCCAGAACATTCAGGACCTTTATGGGCCGGCACAGGAAAATCCAGGAGGAGAAACAAACACACGAATATCACTCAGACCGAGTCACAGCCTGCTGGTAACTCACAAGCGGGTGATTACGCTGTTGCAAGGGGCAGCCTCTCATTTCTAAACCATGAATAGGCCATGGGCCAGCCCAGTCTGGGCGCACACAACACACTTCCTCAGATCCAGCCTATCGATACCTCTGGCAAACGTGCCAGTGTTCCCAGTTTGCGCCATCTCCCAGTTTCATCACAGCAGCAGGAGATGGGCCAAGGAGATGACACCTCTCTGCCCCACCGGACAGAAAGCATTGCTCAAGAAGACGTGCCGTGACACAAACAGGACGAACAACACGGGTTAGAAGAGCTGAGCTGGCAAGGGGTGGTGTCCCCTCCCCACATCCTGCCCCGGGATAAAGGAGCTGTTAGCGTTTCAGCTGCTTGCAGGGTAATTTGAAGCGGAGCAGACCAGCTTGGGAGGCCCCACAAGCCACAGGCTGCCACTGCCATGGACCCCTTGGTGCGACTCTGTGTTGGGGACCAGGCCCCCCCAGTGAAGCTCCAGCAGCCCCGTGGAGACTCTGACTTGCTCCGTGGTGGGGACTGGATACACCAAAAGGGTCTCCGAGTGGGACAGGAGCTAGGACAGCCAAGGGCATCACCTCTGTCTGATCTCTCCTCCAGGGGGGGACCCAGTGGTACACCTGCCCCCTGCTTTCCTGGCCCGGGCCACAGCATTCGGGGTGTGGACACACCATGGATTTCTAAAGGGGCACCGTGATACTTTCAGACAAAAGACCTCAATGGGCCAAAGCTCTGGATCAAGTAGAAATCTCCGGGTTTAATCCCCTGCGTCACATGCAGGTGTTTGCAAACCTCCTGGTAGTGATGTTGTGCAGCCCCCCACTTAAAAGATCTCCCAGTTGAGAACCACAACCATAGTTATAGTTTCACAGTTTCTAGGGTCGGAAGGGACCTGAGCAGATCATCGAGTCCGACCCCCCGCCGTGGCAGGGAAGAGCACTGGGGTCAAACGACCCCAGCAAGGTGTTCATCCAGCCTCCTCTTAAAGACCTCCTCTTAACCACGAAGGGTCTCATGCGGGAGACGAGGATGTTTGGGGGCAATATCTTTTAATCTGACCAATTGGATGGTTGGGATAAAGTTTGGATGAAAAGTTTGTGCTATAGAAAAAAAGAGATACCGAGAGAGTGATCAAATCGATCTACTCAAGGTTAGCCTATCAGGTGCAAATCTACCCTGCCTTCTGCTTAACTTCAGACTAACACAGCAAAGTACGTCTCTCTGGGACAAAGTCAGACGAGCTTTCAAACCCAAGGTATTCTTCGCTCTTCATTGTGACAGCTCACCCAACTTCATCCCTACCATACAGCTACTCCAATAAAAGATATTGCCTACCAAAATCCTGGCCTCTTGCTCATTCCTGAACCATCACAGCTACAGCATCACCCCAGCACTGCCGTAAAGGGATTTTGTGGATTTTTCATCCGTGGATAGACCCGCACTAAAACCTCCCAGGACTTCACTCTGGGAGGAAAAGCAAACCTCCCCAGAGCCAGACGGGAACAGCCACCCACCCACCCACCACCCTGTCCGACTGCCCGGGATGCAGATTCATCTCCCCTCCAGCAGATCCTCTCGGGAGAGGGTCAAAGACAGCCAGCTGCCTCTGGAGCTGTGAACGTCCTTCTGGACGGCCTGCCTCGTGCACCGTGGGACTGAGGACACAACCACCCCAGACGGGCTGGCCTGGGGGAGGACTCCTAGGAAGTGCATGCTGAAGAGAGTCCATTCTCCAACGCTCATGCCTAGGGCTGCTTTGATTTCACCGCTGTCGCTGTAGACAAGGGCCCAACCATTCAATTGCTGCTCTTTCAGCCTCTCCTTGTAGAGCTGGAGGTTCCCTTCTTGAAAGCCAAGAGTAGCCATCTGGAAGAGAAGAGGGCGCATCTGTGAGTGCCACCCCTCCAGTCATAAGACATGTCAAATGCATCACCGTATTTCCTAGCATACAACGTGCCCCCAAAGAATACACACGCCTTGTTTTTGGAGGCAGAATTGGGCAGGTTGGGGGCAGAAAAAAGTGCCCTGAGCCAGAAATTTGCTGAAAGAGCTCCAAAATCACAGAAGCATAGAAAACGAGGGTGGGAAGGAGACCATCTAGTCCAACCTGTGCTCAAAGAAAGGATGTGGACACGTGGGGGAGAGTCCAGCAGAGGGCAGCGAAAATGGTTGTGGGGACAGGATGGGTGAGGAGAGGCCGAGGGAAATGGGCTGACTGAGTCTGCAGAAGAGAAGACCGAGGGGGACTGAAGAGCAGCCTCCACCTCCCTGCCGGGGGCTGTAAAGAGGACGGAGCTGGACTGTTGTCAGTGGGGGCAGGTGACAGGACAAGGAGCAATGGGCGCAGGCTGCAGCAAGGGAAGTTGAGGCTGGCAATTTGGAAAAATTCTCTCACTAGGACGGTAGTAAAGCACTGGAGCAGACACCCCAGAGAGGTGGTGCAGTCTCCGTCCTTGGAGGTGTTGAAGGCCCGGGCAGACCAAGCCTTGGCTGGGATGGTGTAGTTGGGGCTGGTCCTGCTCTGAGCAGGGGGTTGGACTAGATGCGACCTCCTGAGGTCCCTTCCACCCTCATTTTCTATGAATCTATCCCAGCCAAGATACCTATTGATCAGGAGCTACGGCGCGTGGGAGCAAGGGGCACGGCCTCCGAGTCAGAGCTTCCTGGACCCTAAATGCTGGAGGCTGCAAATGAGAAAGGAAGAAGGGAAAACCCTGCTCGGACCCTGTTCACTTTTCCCTGCAGCCTGTGACACGGGACTGGACAAGACGGACCGAGGGCCTGACGCAGCACGTAGCCACTCTTACGTTGTAGTCCCAGGCACGTCGGCTAAACCCTGAGCAAAACCCACCTCCCGACGCACTTTGGAACCGGCACGCTAGGACCAGAGCACCCGTACGGCTCGGCGTTCAGAGGCCCGCAGCTTTCTAAGAGAAACATCACCTACCTCCTCGCAGACCTCCTCTACGGTCATGCCCAGCAAGGTGCACCTGGAGAGGCCGTGGGCTTTCTTTGTGCGTTTCAGGCTGCGGCTGCCTCGCTGCAGCTCCATCTGCCTTTGCAGGGACGGGTCGAGGTTGACGGTGAAGGGGTGGTAGAAGCTGGCATCCTTCACCTGGAACTGGCCACACAAGAAGCTGTGGAAGAGCTCGGGATCACGGTCCAGCTCCAGCAGCTTCTCCATCGAGCCCTTCATCAGGTCGAACTCCTCCATGTACTTCTCGTAAACCTCCCACAGCGGCATGTCAGGAGGGAGCGGATTTCCCCGGCAGCCAGCCCGGCGGCTCCTGTGCTCCTCGTCTTCGATGCACTGCAAGATCCAGCTCAGGCGGCACGGCCACTGGCTGGCCAGGAGCACCCACGCTGCCACCATCTGCGGGCAGACCTCTTCCTTGGGGACCTTCTGCACGATGAGGCGGACGGTGATGGCGATGGTGTTCACGATCCTGCGCATCTGCACGATGTTTTCTGTCATGTATTCCTTCATGGAGCCATGCTGGAGGGAGTCTAAAGCTTCTCGAATGATGTCTTTGGCTTTGACGGCTTTCCCGGTGCAGCCGTTGGACGGTGCTCGAGTGGAAGGGCCCGTGTCCACGAGAGGCACTTGGCACTCATCTGGGGTTGGGTTCCCGGCGCCGTGGTTGGCCAAATGATAGCGGGGTACCAATGTCCGGCTCCCCGTGCCATCCTTCGGGTCCTTCTCTTGTTCCTCACGACACTCGATGATGCCCCGGAAGAGGCGCGCCTTGGTCTCGCCGTCCATCCTGGGCACCGAGAAGGGTAGCGTGATGGTGCGGTTCAGGAACTCGTAGCCGTTGTTGGCCATGCCCTGCATGTACGTGGAGCTTTCCACGCAGTCGACGACCACACTGGAGTCCACGGCCAGGATGGAGATGAACGGGGCGTCGTAGTCTGAGAGGAGGATGTTCATGGCGTCCAGGACGCCCACCACCTTGTCGGGGCTGCACCGGTCCAGGTTGGTGATCTCCAGCACCACCCGGATCTTCCGCCGCTGGAAGATCTCCATGAATTTCAGGAACTCCGTGATGACCTTGACTTCCCTCTTGACGCTGCTCATGAAGCCCAGCTGGGCGCTGAGATCCGTCCGGTTCATCTGCCGCTCCAGCTGGGCTTTCTGCGTGACGACCAAGTTTCGCACCACCGAGACGGCAACCCGAATGGCTGCGGCCACAGAGATGCCCACTGCCGCGGCACCGAGACCCTCCGCGGCAACAATTGCATCCCCAGAAATGTCCCCAACAGGGACCCCAAAGACGAGGATGAGGACACCCCCAACCACGGCCACCGTGATCAGGAGAACCACCGCCGCCCAGAGAGGAAGGCAGAGGCACCTCTTACTGACCCACTCCCTCTCGGGGGGCGCGTCTAGGATGGGACATTTCGTACCCATGGCCCTGTAGAAGCTCATGGGCAGGAGCCCAAAGTGGCCTTCGACGCCATCACACAGGGCAGTGATGAGGCCGGCCCAGAGCTGGTCGCTGCCCGCGTACTCCCAGGCACTGAAGCGGATGAAGACGTGCTGGACGTTCCTCCTCTGCCTCTGCGCGGCCGTCAGGACCGGGCGGCAGAAGACCATGAGCAGGAGGAGCTTGAGCAAGTCCCGCCCGGAGCTCCCGCGCTGGCTTTGCCCCGTCCGCTGGACTTCCTGCTGGTCCTTCTTCCTCGACTCCACGCGCATGTAACCTGGGGAGGGGCAAACGAGGCAGCCTGAGCATCCCGCCCTCCCTGGGAAAGCTGGAGCTGGGCAGCCCTACGGCCTCCTTTGCCCTTCCCGGCACCCCTCGACGGAGCCCCCCCGACCAGGACTCACTCTGGATCTTCTGCAGAAGGAAATTCTTGCAACGGCCCCATGGCGCGTAAAACCCGACGGTGACAGGCGTGGGCCCGCAGTACAGCGCCTTGGCGAGGGAGAAGCAGTACACGTCCTCTTTGGTCTGGAGCTCTGCAGGGGGAAAGCATGCAGGGACTCGACCGGCACACGGCAGCTCGGGGACTCTCCAAGCAAACGTAAAACATCTGCCGGAAACGTCCTCGGAGATGAAACCTCCACCTATCCCCACCGCAAGGACAGTGCGGCAACCTCACGCTTCAGCAGAGGAAACTGAGGCTGAAGAGCAGGAACGTCCCGATTTGGAGGTGGGGTTGGGCATCGGCCCAAGGGGCATTTCCATCCTTGGGCGTCCGAGAGCAGGTTGAACAGACCTGGGGCTGGGATGGGGCTCACGGAGACGTGGTGGGACCCACCACGCCTGGGTGGCGAGTATCAAGGGCCACGGGCTGGACAGGAGGGGCAGGACGGGGAGGAAAGGCGGGGGTGGCGCTCTACAGCACGGAGGAGTGCACATCCTCGCCAGGCAGCACAGGGTCGGGGGGGCAGACAGAAGTGCTCTGGGTCTGAGTACAAGGCAGTCGAGGGGAAAGGGACTTAATGGTGGGGGTCTACTACAGACCTCCCGACCACGGGGAAGAGCTCGACCAGGAGTTCTCACGTCAGCTCACGGAGGTCGTTAGGTCCCAGGACGTGGGCGCCACGGGGGCCCTGAGCTTCCCGGACATCTGGGAGGAGCAGGCAGCCAGGTCTGACCGCTCACGTCAGTCCCTGGCCCGGATGCAGGACCTCCATCGAACCCAGGAGGGGCACAGCGCCACCGAGGAGACACCTTGCTGGACCTGGTGCTGGCCACGGGGATGGCCTGGTGCGGGGGCTGCGGGGGCTCGACCCCCTGGGCGACAGCGATCATCGCCTGCTGGGAGTCACCGTCCAGCACGGGGTGTCAAAGGCCGGCAGCAAGGCAGCGGCCCTAGATTTCAGGAGGGCGACTTCACCGAGCTAAGGGGAATAGTCGGGGAAGGACTGAGGTCCTGTGGGGGGGGGAGCCGGGTGTCCAAGGAGAGTGGTCGCTCCTTAAAGAGACGATCCTCCAAGCCCAAAGGGAGGTAATCCCAACAGGGATCAAAGGGGGCAGGAGGGCACACAGGCCCCCATGGCTCACCAAAAGGATCCGGGAACGTCTCCTGGCAAAAAGGGAGGCACGCACCCGATGGCGGGGGGGGACATCCCCAGGGAGGACTACACTGCGGTTGCTCGGGGGTCAGGCAGGCCAAGGCGGAGAAGGGACTGGGTCGAGTGACCCGGATCCAGGACAACAAGAAGTCCTTTTTTAAATGCACAGGGGGCAAAAAGAAGGTCCCGGGTAACATGGGGCCCTGCACGACACGCTAGGGAATCTGGCCGTCACACCAGATGACAAAGCTGACGTGTTTAACGACTTCTTTGCCTCCATTTTCCTGAGCAGGGACTGGATCGGCCCCCCACACCGGCCCCCTCAGGCCCCCGGGGAGGCGCACCCAGGCCCAGGGTCCGGGCGGATCTAGTCAGGGAGCGTCTGGAGGGACTGGACGTGTTCAAGTCAGCCGGCCCGGACGATCTCCACCCCCGAGCGCTGCGGGAATTGGCTGTGGTCATTGCGGGACCCCCGGCACGGCTGTACGAGCACCCGTGGGGCTCTGGGGTGGGGCCAGAGGCCTGGAAGAGACCAGCGTGGTTCCCATCTTCAAAAAGGGAGGAAGGAGGACCCGGGAACTATAGGCCAGTCAGTCTTACCTCGGTCCTGGGGAAGCTTTTTGAGAGAGTTATCCTGGCACATGTCCCCGAGGGGCCGGGAGGGAGATTATGCTCAGGGGCGACCCACACGGGTTCATTAGCGGCAGGTCCTGTCAGACCAACCTGGCGGCCTCCTACGGCCAGGTCACGAGATCATTGGACGCAGGGGGAGCAGTGGACATCGTCTTCCTGGACTTTCAGAAGGCTTTCGACACTGTCTCTCACCCTGTTCTCATTAAGAAACTGGGGGCTGTGGTGTCGACCCCACACAGTCAGATGTGTCGCCAACTGGCCGGAGGGCCACACCCAGAGGGCAGTGGTGGACGGGGCATGTTCGACCCGGAGGGAGATGGGCCGTGGGGTCCCCCTGGGCTTGGTCCTCGGGCCCGCACTGTTCAACATCTTCATCAGTCCTGATTTGGACGAGGGGGCAAAAAGCACCTGTTCAAATTTGCAGATGACACTAAGATGTGGGGGGACGTGGGCACACTAGAAAGAAGCATCAGGCTGCAATTGGACCTAGACAGGTTACAGGGGTGGGTGGACGAGAACAGGATGGGTTTCAACACTGACAAGTGCAAGGTGCTGCACCTGGGGAGGAACAACCGGCACCACACCTACAGGCTGGGGGACCCCCTTCTCGTCAGTGCAGAGGCAGAAAAGGATCTTGGAGTCATCATTGATGCCAAGATGAACATGGGCCGGCAGTGTGGGGACGCGGTCAGGAAGGCCGACCGCACCTTGTCCTGCATCCACAGATGCATCTCGAGCGGGTCCGGGGGGGTGATCCCCCCCCTCTGCGCGGCACTGGTCAGGCCGCAGCGGGAGTCCTGCGTCCAGGTCTGGGCGCCGCACTTCAGGGGGGATGTGGGCAGCACGGAGAGGGTCCAGAGGAGGCCACTCGCATGATCAGGGGCAGCAGGACAGGCCCTATGAGGAGAGGCTGAGGGACCTGAACTTGTTCAGCCTCCACAAGAGGAGGCTGAGGGGCATCTAGTGGCCTGTTACAAACTAGTCGGGGGGGACCAGCAGGCACTGGGGGAGTCCCTGTCCCCCCAAGCACCGCCAGGAGTGACCAGGAATAGCGGTCACAAGCTGGCAGAGGGCAGGCTTAGGTTAGACATCAGGAGGTGCGACTTCACGGTCAGGGCAGCTAGGGTCTGGAACCAGCTTCCAAGAGAAGTGGTGCCGGCTCCTACCCTGGGGGGCTTGAAGAGGAGATTACATGAACATCTTGCCGGGGTCGTTTGCCCCCCGTACTCCTTCCTGCCATGGTCCCTTTCGACCCGACCTGACCAACTATGGTGAGGCAGAGGGCTGGACTAGAGGTGAGCTGGTGAGGTCCTGTCCAGCCTGACTTCCCCTGGAGGACCACTGCCCCACACCCCGCGAGAAGGCAGGACACCGAGTCCCTTTCCCCCGCGCTGGCAGTGAACTTCCAGAGGCCGAAGAACTGCCCGCAACCTCTGCCCATGGTTAAGCAGCCTGTTTAATCAGCTGGCAGGGAGGGAGCCATCAGCACCGATTTCACCAGCACGTTTGTGGGGACTCACGTGGCTGGGGACCGCGGGGCCTCCCCCAGCCAGGAGGAGGAATCCAGCCGCCAGGGACAAATGGGGACCCAGTCCCTGAAGGATACCGGGCAGCGGATGCCCCCAGTCTTTGCCCTTCGCCCCCAACACAAGCAAGTCGAACCCACTGCGTTCGCCCCCAGCTGCTGCCCCCTCGCTGGCTGCTTCGGCCTCTCGCGGAGCCTGGCATGGGCACCGCTGCTGCAGCGTGTGCCTAGGAAGGGAGATTCATAACCCCGATAGGGGCTCCCCCTCTGCCCCTTCACCGTGCTGCCCCTTGGAGACGCCCATTTCTGCGGCTTCCAGGGGTTTCCCAATAGCCGCATTCAGACCAAAGCTTCTGGCTCGTGCGGTCCGGAAGGAAAACCTCCCTACGGCCCTGCGCAGAGATCTGCTGGAGCTCCGAGGCACGCGCAGCTGCGGTTCGCCGCACTGGATGCGTTGACTCTGAACCCTAACGATGGCGCCGTTCGCAACCCCCGGGGGGCACTGCCCGTCCGGCGCGCTGGAGCAGCACCCCGAGACGGCCCCGGCAGGGTTAAAGCACCGTGGCGCCAGGTGCCGCACACACGTGGGCACAACAGCGGGGAAGTGCCTGTCCCCAACAGGCCTCCAGGCTATGTCAGTGCCATATTTCCTAGTATGCAGCCTGCCCCCATATAAGAAATGTTTTTAAAGGAATAAAGAACAAGAAAAGATCTTTCCAAGGAACTGCTCGCTATGTGGCAGCAAGTCGTTAAGTACCTGCTCCTACAGCTCGAGCCCAGCCTGTCGCACAGCAGCTACTTTTCCTCCCCCCTTCCCCAGAGCAGAGGTGGTGGAAACTGCTATCGCCGCGTTTGTTCGCTTACCATGCCCTCCATTTCCACCAGCTGAATCCGGGGGCGGGGAAGAGGGGTGCGAGAAACATGGTAGTGCTTCCCACACTGGGAGAACCGCCGATGGAGACCGTGGCCAGGGTGGGACGTATTGGCAAAACACGGGTCCTCACATTCCCCCACCCCCGGCTGCCACGAATGACGCCGCCGATGGGGGGGCCACACGTTGCCCCATGGAGCCAGCTGCCTCCACCGGGGCCGGGCCGAAGCAGCCGTGCCACACAGATCTGCTTTCTGAAACCAAGTTCTCCTTCCCTACGCGCAGGGAACCAGGGAAAACCGGGCCGGTATCTTGTTTGCAGACATGTTGTATGCCACAAAGTACGGTATTGCCATCACGCAAGCGCCTCCCCCAGTTACCTGGGCCACAGGAGACCATCTCACTGGCGGGTCCCGAAGCTCAAGTGGGCGGAGGGTCACTGGGTGATGAGCGGAGCCAGCTGGCTAGGGAGAGACGACAGCGGAGGAGCCCCCTGAACCAGCCAGCAGCTCTCAAGGGCCACCGACCTCTGGGGTCTCTGGGTCAGGCTGGGGAGAGCCACATCCACCCCCTCCAGCTGGGGAGAGAGAGGAGAGATGCTCACAGTGGAAGAACCACTTGCAAATCAGAGGCAGAGATCCTCCTGGCCCTGCCCAGCCCTGCGGGCAGGGACGCCGAGGAAGGGCGTGAGATCACGCACCCGTGGAGGCAGAGCTGGGCGTGGGACCCCGGAGCCCCACCGAGCCAGCGCTGCAAGGGGAGAAGGCAGGAGTCCGGGCTCCGTCTGGTAACCCCCCGCCCCGCGCAGCCCCCGCCCGCGGCCCAGCCCGGCCCCTCCCGGTACCTGCGCTGCGGCCGGCTGGGCGCTTCCGGCCGCGCTGGCACGGCCTGGACTTTGCCCCCACGACAGCCCGGGGCCGCGCCGGGGGCGGGAGCCCCGAGGCAAACCAGGAACGCCCGGCGCTGGGTTCGGTCGCCTGGCGCAGGCGGGCGCAAGGAGACCTTTCCACTTCCAGCACTATTCACCGCTCCATTTTCTGCTCCCTGCCCCATCTGATCTGCTGCCCTGCTTTCTGCTTCCTTCCCTGCGCCTTCAGACCTATCTGCTGCTCTTCCTGCTCCTTGGCCTGACTGCTGCTCTGCTTCCTGCCCTGTGCCCCCCTCCACCACTCTGCTATTTGCTCCCACTCCTCATGCAGAGGAGCTGATGGGGCTGGGGGCACAAGGCAGGGAGCAGAAAGCAGAGCAGCACATTGGTTTCTGCTGCTCAACCATATCAATCTGCTGCTCCACTTTCTGCTCCCTCCCTTGTGTCCCCAGTCCCCTTGGCTGCTCTGCTCCCCGCCCGGGGTCCAGTCTACCTGCCCCGGGCCCCCAGACTCTCCCCGGCCCGTCTGCCACTTGGCTTTCTGCTCCCTGCCCCGTGGCCTCAGCTCCAGCTGCTGCTCTGCTCCCTGCCCATCTGCTGAACAGCATCAGAGCTGCCCTTGCTCCGTCACGGGACCCCGTCGCGGCCGTTCTCCCCCCCCGGGGGTGGGACGGTCCCAGGATAACAGCAGAGCCAACGTCACCACAAAACACCCTTTACATACGTTACATTTATGCTGCCAACCCCCACCCGGCGGTGCACCAGGATCAGGGCCCAGGGCCCAGGCCCCAGCCCCTTTCTCCCCCTGCATGCTGGGACTGGAGCTGGGGGGGCAACGCTGCCCCTCCCACAGCAGGATTGGGCCCTGGGACTGGCTGCATCCAGCACAGGGAGGTACAGGGCTGGGAGACACAGCAGCGGGGCGTGGGGGCACCCGATTTCTATCCCGTGGGGTGGGCTGGACGTGGCCCGTGAGCCAGAGGTCAAGCGCCCTGCCCAAAAGGTGCCAAGCGGGGCAGTGGGCACAGGTCACGCCTGTTTCCCTCCTCCACTGCCCACGGGCGGTAAATCAGAGACGTGGGTGGAAATCCAGATAATTGAACATGAGCTGTATAAAACGAAGGCGGGGGGCGAGCTGGGAACATGCTCGTCCTGAGGACGGACCTGGAGGGGCCCCGGGCAGCGAGGGTGCCCGCGTGGTCCCCGCGGGGTTGCACCCGACGCGCCGGGAACGGCTCCGAGGACCCCGCTGCGGCTTCCCTCGCGGACCGCGCAAGCCCCCGGCTGCGCGGGGTCACCGCGGCTCCGGGCCGGGGGGCAGGAAGACGCCGAGCCGGGTGGTGCGGGCGTCCCGGAGCTGCTCCAGCTGGCGCTGCCCGCGGCGCAGCAGGTGCTCGATGCGCAGGACGTCGGAGCCGGGCAGCGCGGCGTTCCTCCGGAACTCCTCGCGGACGCGGGGCGCGAAGCCCGGCTTGCCCCGGGCCGCCCGCAGGCACTGCTTGTACAGGCTCAGCACCTCCCGCTGCAGCCGGCTGTGCCGCGCCATGGGGCACGCGGGCGGCGCTGCCAGGGACGAGGGGCGGGCGTCAGTGCCACAGGAGCCCGCGGCCTTGCACGCGCGCGTGCGAGCAAGCACACGGGCTCCTTCTTGTGCGTGCATGAGCCGTCGCGCCCCCCCGCGTTTGCACACGTGCGTGCGGGCAAGCGTGAGGACCCTGCTTTGCACACGAGCAGGCAAGCAAGCGTGCAGGCTCCTTTTCAACCGTGTCGCTCACCTCTACGCATGCGCGTACATGCAACCGGGCACCCGCCCCCCCCAGTTTGCACGTGTGTGAGCAGCTGCAAGACCCCCCCTCCCACGCACATGTGCCGTTTTGCACATGTGGGTGCAAACAGCCGCACCCACACTCGCAAGCCACCAGCCCGGCGGCACGAGCGCCCCCCCCGCTACCTCCACTTCCGACCCGGCCCGGACCGCTGAGACACCGACTTCCGCAGGCCTCGCTCCCCATTGGCTGCGGCCGAAGCCCCGCCCACCCCGGGGGCGGGGGAGCCCGGGGCCGAGCCCGGCGCTGGGGGCGGGGGCTTCGGCCGCAGCCAATGGGGAGCGAGGCCTGGGGGTGCCGTCTCCGCCGCGGGGGCACGGCCTGGCCTGGGGGCGGGGCTCCGTCGGGCGGCCTCGGGACAGGGGGTCGGGGGTGGGACCGGCGCCTGGGGGGGGCTCGCCCTCCCCGGAGGTTTGAGTCCCGGCGGGGGTGGTGGAGGTGGGGCCGGCCTTGCTCGGACGCGATGTGACCCCCCAGGTCCGTCCGACCTGGCTTCCCATAACCCCCCGCCCGGTCCCCGCGGGCGACGACAGCAGCTTCGCTTCCCCTGGTCGGAAGCGGAAGCGGAAGCGGAAGCGGAAGGCGTCGGGCGGGGAGCCGGGAGCCGGCGCAGGTCCCGGCCTGCGGGCCCCCCCTTGCCCCTCCCTCCCGAACAAGGCGCCGCGCGTTTTGCAGCACGTTGTACACGGGCAAATACGGCAGGCCGGCTCTCCTGGGCACGGCGCCGCGCAGGACTTCTGGGCCTGGGGGCAGGAGACGGGACCAGAAATGAAGGGGGGGTCAATGCTGTCATCTCTTGGGGCAGCAGCTGTGCAGAAATCCCCCCCTTTGCCTCCCACTTGACGCAAGCCAGGTCCCCCCCCACTTTTTTCCTTGGGCGCCGTGCTTTGATTTAGTCTGTAAGTAAAAACCCAGAAACTAGCCAGAAATTCGGAAGAAAGGATAGGAAGACCCGATGTGAAAGGATCGTCGCATCCGCTAGCACAAAGACTGCTCTCGCTTGCGCTTGCTCGGCCTCCTTGGCTCTAACCCCCCCGCCCCCTCCTCTCCCCGATCAGTGAAGGGTCGGGCTGGGGTCTGCTGAGGAGGGAGGGAAGGAGGGGACCAGCGGAGCTAGTCTGCGCTCCCCCATCCTACCTGAGGTGAACCAGCGAGACTTTGGGTGGAAAAAAGGCACCGAGAAGTAATCCTGCGGGCCGAGCAGCCCCACGGCTTGCGGGGACTGTGCCCCGGCTGCACCGAGCCTGAACAGAGACCAGTGCCCAAGCGGTGGCAGCGCTACCCCGGGCTCGTGGGTGGCCTCCCGAAGCGGGGGCAGCTGTAGAGGCCCCATGGGAGGCTTCCCAAGTGAGGTTTTTTGGCCCTGGTAGGGGGAGGCGGGTGGCTCTGCGTAGTAGCAGCCTGTGCTGTGCTGCTACAGTGCCCAGTTAGCCCACGGGCCAGATCCACCTGGCGGTCCCGGGCACAGCAGGGCCCGTCTGGCCACCTGGAGGGAGGTGGGGGACAGCCCGGCTGTAGATGGGCGTGACCCCACGGGGTGGAGGGGAGGGGGCTTGACCTGGCACTGGGGCTTAGGCTTTGGGACTTGGGCAGTGGGGTGTTGTACAGCATGAATTGCCCACCAATTAAACACCCCTCACCACCAAATATCCTGACCTGCGGGGAGCACCCCAGCCCAAGGGAGTGGCGGGCACCTGGCGGGGTCGTGGTGATGCATTGTGGCAGGGCCCCCGGCCCAGAAGGGCCTGAGATGCCGCGGGGGGAAGAGCCCCAAAGTCCTACCGGCCAAGGGCCTAGACGGAGACGACCAGGGGTGAAAACCAGAGGCCTAAGGACCCATGCGGGGGTCCGGTCTGGGTGGCAGTTAGAAGGGGAGGGCGGCGGAGCTGGAAGTACTGATCAGTCCCCTTCTGGGTTGTTTCAGGGCCCCCATCACACAGGAGCTTTGCCTGAGCTGCTGCTTCTGCGAATCGCCCGGCTGGCCCAGCCCCTGGAGGCCTCTCGCTGCAGCCCAGCCCCAGGCCCTGCTGGGCGCCCGGAAGGGGACCGGATCCCTGCGGGGAAACCACGCGGCAGCCGGCCCTGGGAAAGCGATGCCAGGCGAGGCCTCGCTCTCTGCCTGCTCCCTATCCTGGCTGGAGGGTCTCGCCCCTCGCTGCACTGGGGGCCGGGAGAGATCTCCCCCTGCTCAGACCGGTACAAACTGGGCGGTTTTGCCTTCCTCTGCAATGGGCGCATGGCCTTGGCCTGGCATCTCTGAAGCATCTATTTACCTTGGTGGGGACAGTAGCCCCTCGGTCACAGAGCCTCCCCCCCCCCCCCCCCCGCAAGGATCCAGAGGCACCCCCCACTATGGACCCAGCCCTGTTTGAGGTCCCAGCCCATCACTGGGGCATTTGCGTGTTTTTTGCACCAGCTGGGGCACTTCTCTCCTTTGGGAAGGGGGGACTGTATTGCAAATGTACTGTGGCATGACAGGAACCACACCCCCTCCTCCAGGTAGAGCAGCCCCAAGACAGCGGGGCAGGGTGGGGTGGGGTTAGGCCAGCCCCCACCCCAAAGGCTACAACCCTCGTGTTGGCCTAAGGCCCCCAGTGCTGTTGAGAGCCAAGGAGAGTCCTACATCTATGCCCCAAGCTCCAACCCTCTGCCAAGACCCCCGCCCGGCTCAGGGGCATCCTGGGCCTCTCTGCTCTGTCGGTCTAATCCCCTTCCCAAGCTGAACCTGCGGCATGAAAGCACTTCCTGGGTCGCTGCTACACAGGCAGGTCAGACACATCTGGGCAGGTTTATTAGTCTCACGGTGTCAAGCAGGTGGGGGGGGGGGGCAAATAATAAATATTATTAATAAGAGTAGTGGCATCTTTCACCGAACAAACAGAAACAAGCAGGAGTGCAGCTGCTTCTCACGGCTCCGCCTCGCCGCACAGATCTGAGCCCAGCAGCTCGGGGGGCCTCGATGTCCCTGTGAAAGGGCAGGTGGGGAGGGGCAGGGGGAAGCCTCAGCCTCTCCCCCCACCCCCTTCTGCCCTCACATCTCGTCCTCCAGGCCGTAGTCTTCCTCGGGGAAGTCGCCCACCGTGATGTGCTGCGGCTTCACGAAGGCACCGTACTTGGGTTGGCACTCGAAGTAGCGCTGGCCGTTCACGCTGGGGGAAGAGGAGAGAGAGAGGCACTGGGGTCAGGGGCTTGATGGGAGACCCGTGCCCATGCTCCCGGCGCAGCAGCCACGAGGCGCCCCGGGACAGAACCGACCCACGTTCGGGCGCGCACGGCTCCTCCGCGGCAGGAGGCACCCGCTTCAAGCCCCCCCGCCCCACAAGGCTCCTCCTGCCCGGCTCTGTGGAGGCCTGATACTGCCGGAGGCATCTGAGAGCCATCTGCGAGCACGTGAAGGACTGCCGCGAGGAGGGAGAGAGCCTTATCTCTCGGTACACAAGAGGACGGGGCCAGCAGCTTGACGCTGCAGCTAGGGCGGCTGAGGCTGGATCTCGGGAGCCGCTTCGCAGGGCAGGGAGGCAGCGGGACAGACCCGGGGAGCTGTGGGCTCCCCGTTGCTGGAGGGGTTGAAGGAGAGGCTGGGCAGCCCCTCGGCAGGAATCGGATACCTGCGCTCTGCTACGCAGACTCTGGACTGTGCTGGCTGCCCCCGTGTCTGCTACAGTGTCCGGGGGCAGAGGGCAGGGTTTGAAGCCTCCCCCAGAGGCGCTGGGTGCAGGCGGGGTTGGGGCAATGCTCCTCTGGCACCAACCCCACGGGGTCCTGGCTGGAGGGTCTCGCCCCCACGCTCAGGCTCAGCCCCACATTGCACTGGGGGCAGGGAGAGATTGCCCCCCTGCTCAGACTGGTACAAACTGCAATGGGCGCGTGGCCGTGGCCTGGTGTCTCTGAAGCATCTATTTACCCCCTTTGACCGCAGCAGGACGTTGCTTTCCCAGGGACGGGGTGGCCGGCGTCTCTGGGGTTATGTCAGGGCTGACTACTTTTAGACCCGTATAGCAGCAGGGTGGGGCCCCCAACGCAGAGCACAGGCACCAAATCAGCCCTGCCCGGTGGCTGTCCAGCCTCTCCTCGAACCCCTCCAGCAATGGCGAGTGCACAGCTCCCCGGGGCTGTTCTCCCACTGCCTCCCTGCTCCGACAGGGAAGAAACGTTTCCTGAGATCCAAAGCCGCCCTCCTCCGGCAGATGCATCCAGGCAGCGGGAGCAGGGACCTGGCAGCGGCAGGGCTCTCAGCTGGGGCCGTGGGAATCCTTCGTGGCCCCGACCCAGAGCCCAGCCTGGGAGGGGAGCAGACATCTTACCTGCCATCATGCTTCCCCAAGGGTTCGTCGTACTTGATGCCGATCCAGTAGCCTGGCTTGAACTCTGTGAGGCCTGCAGGGAGGAGGGACAGGCGGCGAGTCAGAGCACACCTGATCCCCACTAGCAGACGGGTCTCTTTGCTGTCAGGGGACCTGGGCGGGGGCAGGTGGGCACATCCGGCTCACGGCCTGGGGTACAAGAGTCACCCTGGGGCTGGGGGTGCTTTCCCCCAGCTCTGAGGGCAGGGAGGAACTGGGACAGGAGGTGAGCAGTGCTGCCCTGGGCAGGGGAGCGGGACCCAGGCTGGATTTCTGCCCAGGACACGGCGGGTGGCCGGGGAAAGCCGTGGGACCCAGAGCCGGGCTCGGGGCTGTTCATGATTTCCAAAGGACACGGGGCGGGGGGAATCCCCAACAACCGCCCCCCGCCCAAGGGACGCCCCGGTCTGGGAGCCAGAGCAGGGGGTGCGTAACACTCACCCACATACATCACTGTCCCCCGCTTGAGGGGCTGCCCAGCCATGCGCACCTCGCAGCGGGCGCCCACCGTGATGGCCTCGGCCAGGGCCTTCTCCTCGGCCAGCTTCTGCGCCTGCTCTGCTTCCTTCTTGGCCACCTCCTCCTCGTTGAAGCGGCCCTTCTTGCTGCGTTTGAGGAAGGAGCGCACCGAGTCTGTGGAGGGAGCATCAGAGGAAAGCGCAGCGTCAAGGATGGTGAAGAAGGGAATTGTGAACAAGGCAGAAAGTATCACGATGCCCCTTCGCGGACCCATGGCGCGTCCACACCTTGAACATCGTGCCCAGCCCTGGTCCCTGCACCTCCCAAAGGAGATGGAAGAACTGGAGAAGGGCAACAAGGAGGATCGGTGCTACGGAGGGGCTTCCCTAGGAGGGATTAACAAGGCCAGCCCTGCTCCGCTGCGTAGAGCGATGCTGCGGGGGGAGGACGGGACAGGATGAGGGCTTACGACGTAGTAAGTGGGGGAGAGTCACAGAGCAGGGGGGCGGAAGGGAGCTCAGGAGGTCACACCTAGTCCAACCCCTGCTCCAAGCAGGACCAGCCCCGACTAGGGATCGAGTCCTGGCTCTCGCCAGACGAGGACCAGGGTCCTGGCATGAACCGAGCAGGTGGCAGCGTGACACCGGCACCAGGACGGCCGTTTCCTCCCCCGTGGGGCAAAGGGGGGAAACTCGCAGGCACCAGGCGGGGAGGGAGCCGAGAGTTCAGCCAGATCCACC
The DNA here is from genome assembly GCF_052110815.1 of Crocodylus siamensis. NCBI lineage: Eukaryota > Metazoa > Chordata > Crocodylia > Crocodylidae > Crocodylus > Crocodylus siamensis. The sequence continues at coordinate 744,573 of NC_143400.1, forward strand.
TGGGGGCTGGGCCGTGTTTGGAGGAAAGGGGCGTCGGGAGCTGCTGTGAGTGCGGGGCACGGCCTCGGGTCGCCAAGTCCTCGACCCTCAACGGCCGCGAGGCGGAGAGGGATGGGAGGAAACCCTGCTCGGAGCCCGCCACTCTCCCGTCCAGCACCACTCTGCCCCCGTGACATGAGACTGGGCAGGATGGCCCTTGGGCCTGAGCCCGTGCACGGCAGCTCTTCCGTCCTTATAGGAGGGGGAGGCCCCACTAGCTTCTTGGCAATGGCGCTACCATGCAGGTGGCACGGAGCCAGGTCGAGGCCACTGGCTGGGGTTTCTCTGCCTTGGCAGCAGTGGGGTAAAGCCCTCACTGAGGCAGCCAAGGCCAAACCCACCCCGCAGGCTGGGGGCAGGATTGTGGTGACACAAGAAGGGTCCTTGAGCTCAGCCCCCCTTCGTCACATCTCCCAGTTTAGCAGCAGCCCAGGTCAGCTCGACTCTAGCTGGGTGGAGGCAGCGAGAGCAGGACTAGCTTCCTCCCCCTCTCCAGCCTTGGCTTCCCCTGCTGCCGCTGGAGGCCGCTGCTTCTAGTCCTGTCCCCAAAAGCCATGGAGAGAGAAAGCCCATTTCTGTCACTCTGCCATCGCCCCAAGACTGGGATCCACCCCCCACCTCGGTCTTCTCATCTCCGACTCCGCGTCCCTGGTTCTCTCGGCCATTGCCCCATTTCGCCTCCCAAACCCCCGGTCGCGTTTGCTGCCCCGAGCCGGGTTCTCTCCAAGCCATCCTCGTCGTCCTGGGCCGCGGCGCAGCGGGTACCTGGTCTCTTCTCGTAACTGGTGTCCGAGATCTCGTATTTCTCCACCCTCGACAGGTCTTCATACTCGCCAACCTGCGCCCCACTCCGATCGATGACCTGGGGGAGGACGAGAGGCAGCCTGAGCCCCAGGCAAGGTCCCTTCCCACCCTCGAACACAACACATTAAGTGGACCCCCGGCTAGAACCCACGTCTAGCGAGAAGGCAGACGTAAGACCCGACGGCCAGGAAGGGAAACCAGAGGCAAACGACAGCAGTCCTAGAGAAGCAGGGCTCGAGGTGGCCTCCAGCACTGGCCCCGACCCCAGGGCTGCTGCTGGGGGGGTCGTGGATGCTGCAGAGGAAGGCCCCCCCCCTCCCTGAGCCCGGGCAGGGGTGGGCCCGCTCTGCCCCCATCGCCCTCGCGCCCACGGAGGGCGGCCCAGCCCCGTGCCGGCACCCACGTGTATGCGGCACCCGTCGTCCACGGGGTAGGAGCCCAGCAGGGCCTCGTCGCTGTCCAGCTTCATGATGAACTTGTCGTCGGGCGCGTAGAGCTCCAGGTCCATGCAGGACGCGGGGCTGCCCACCACCAGCTCCAGCTTGCACTAGGAGAGAGGGCCCGCAGGGTCACCCCAGGGCTGGGGCGGGGGGGGGTGAAGCCACCCCTGCTCCTCCAGCACGCCGGGGGGGGGCGGGGCGGGGCGCCGCGCGAGGGGGCATCCGAGCAATGGGCGCAAGGCAGCAGCTGCCACGTGCGGGGTGTCTGCTCGGGGCCAAAGGGCAGGGGTCATTTGGGGTCAGTGCGGGGGAAATCGGTCTGGAAGGTGGGGCTCAAGGCATTTCCGGTTGCGGGGGCGGGGGGTCTTCCTGATCATTTTCGGTCCCGGTTCGGGGCGTTTCCGGCTGGGGGGGCGTTTGCGGTCATTTCCGGTCCCGGTCGGAGGGGGCGGGGCGTTTCCGGTCCCGGTGCAGGGGGGCGTTCCGGTCATTTCCGGTCCCGGTGCAGGGGGCGGGGCGTTTCCGGTACCTTGAGCTCGGCGAGGGTGAGGCCGCGCGGGAAGCGCTTGGCGGCGCGGGCGGCGCGGAGGCTGCTGCTGACGGCCACGGCCACGGCCGCGGCCCCGGCCCCGCTGGGCGCCGCCAGGATCATGGCCCGTCCGCCCCGGTTGTCTCCCGCCGCGCCCCGCGCCCTTCTGGAAGCTTCGCCCCGCCCCGCAGCCACTGCGCCCCGCCCCACTCGCCCGCCCAATCCCGCCCGGCCGCCAATCAGCGCCCGCCCCGCCCCCCGCAGCGGCCCCGGGCCCCGCGCTCCCCCCGGCCAATCCGCGGCGGTGTTGCTTCGTGCGGGGGGCGCTCGGCCAATGGCGGCGCGGGCCGGCGGCGGGGGCGGGGGCCGGGCGGGGCGGGGCGGGGCACGTGCCATTGCAGCATCTTTGCACGGCGGTTTGCACGCGCGACCGGTCCTGCCTGCCCTCGTGAGCGCGCGTGTGAACGCCTGTCTTTGCCCGCGACTGCACACGTGATCTCGTGCCTGCTCGCGTGGCTGCACGCCCGGCCACTCACGCTGGCCCGTGGGCTCGCACGTGCCTGGCGGCCCTCCCGGTTGCACGTGCGTGTGTGGCTGCATGCACGACTGCACGCCTGGCCACGTGTGCTTGCACGTACACTGGCACGTCTGACTGCCTTCGTGGCTGTGCAAGGGCATGGGCGACGCCATGCAGGACTGCACCTCGGACGCCACGTGTGATGCACGCGGGGGGCGTGGGTTGCACTTTATTTTGCCCAGCGGGGGCGGGGGGCGAGCCCGCCCGGACTGGCTCTTGCCAACCCGCTCCATGCAGCAGGAGGAGAGCGGGGCCCAGCCCTGGCCTGCCCCCGCGGACGGCACCCTGCGGCTGCGACGCTTGTCCTGCCTTCCACGCCTGCCCCTCCCCGCTGGGCTCTGGGCAGCGACCAGGAACAGGCCGGCACCCCGAGGCTGGGAAAGCGCAGCAGACTCCCTAAAACCGCCCCCTCCCCTGGTCCCGCTCCCCGGCTGCTCCAAGACTGGGGGGAGAGCCAACAGCAGCCGCGGGGGGACGCTACGGCCCTGGGCAGAGCTCTGGGCCCAGAGACCTGCTACAGCAGCCCAAAGGTGGCTCTGACTGACCTGGGGGGGAACCTCAAAAGGAGGCATGCCCCTCCCCCAGGCCCCGCCCACTCCCCTTGGCCACGCCCCCTGCCTTGGTGGGCATGGAGAGGAGGGTGGGGGGAATAGGGCAGGTCTGGCTCCCAGGCTGGTCTCCGGGGGCAGGGAGCAAGGAGCAGACATTACCCCCCCCCAGCCCACAGTTACTGCCCCTCTACAACGGTGTAGGTCCGCTTGACCCGGGCGTAGGGGCCCAGGGTGTCGCTGAAGACGAAGTCCCAGAGGACGCAGACCCAGGAGGTGTGGTGGGGCAGGTGGTCGTAGTACTCAGCCGCGATCTTCTTGACCTACAGACACAGCGGGGGGGCGGGGTATTAGGAGGAGCCATGGCCCTGGGGCTGTGCCCCCCGCGTTCCGTCCCATCCCATCCCAGCACCACCCAGCTCATCCCCAGGGAGACATCGCCTGAGATGCCCCCTCTCCCCCTGGGGAAACCGAGGCACGTGTGAGTTAAGAGCCAGGCCTGGGGGAGAAAGATGATGAGTGGTACAGCCAAGGGAAGGCGGGGCTCTAACCACTGAGCCTGCTGCCCCACTGGAAATCCCAGCCCCCCATGGTTTCACCTCTGCGTTGCAATGCAGCGCCCTCGTCACTAGAGGGCAGCTCAGGCCGGTGTTCACCAACACCTGAGTGTGAGCTCACGCTGCCCAGGGCCAAACGAACCCACCATGCGCTGGGGGCCAGCCCAGAGATGCGGGAGCCGAAAGCCAGGCAGCGTTGCCCAAGAGCTGCAGCATGGGCCAGGCACCTGGGTTCCCTGCCCGGCTCCAGCTGTCCCCGTGCCTCGGTTTCTCCAGCTGGAAAATCAGGAAAAGCCGCTGGGTGGGAGCAGGATATCTCAGCTGGGGCCTGGCTGGAGCGGGGCCGCTTGACACCCGCCAAGGACTTGGCCCCGGGGATCCCGGCTGCTCCTGCCCGCCCGCCCCCATCCCTTCGTGGCCGCGGCAGGGTTCAAAGCCGAGGCGGGGAGCGTCTCCCTTAGGCAGGCAGCAGTAGCGCCCCGTTGTCCTCCAGCCAGGCCTGGGCTGGCGGCGCCTGGATGGTGTTCCTATGATTAGCCTGATAACATCGGGGAGGTCCGCTGAACCGCGCGGCCCCAGCCCTGCCACAGACAGCAGGTGCCTAATTCCCCTCGGTGACACCCCAGCTGTGCCAGTCCATGCCAGTGGGGGCCAAACCCGGGCATCCCGGCCTCCGACCGCTAGAGCTGGCAGCCTCCCTTGCAGAGCCGGGGACCCCAGTGTCCCGACTCTTGGCCCCACCTCCTCCCTGCTCCAGATCCCGAGCTGGGGAAGGCCCCGGGCACTGGGCTTGGGGTGAACCGCACCAACTCCCTCCTTGAGAGACATCCGGCCCCCAGGGCTCCGCCCCCATCGCAAATGGGGGCGGGCCTTTCAGAGGACAAGCCCCGCCCACACTCCTGGCAGGGCCTTACCTGCGGCAGCCGACTGCCGGGGATGCTGGGAAAGTCGTGATGCTCCATGTGGTACCCCACGTTGAAGGTCAGCCAGTTCAAGGGGCCGTAGTAGGAGAAGGTGTCGTAGCCCTTGAGGTACATGTAGTGCTCGGCGATGAAGTGCCCGGAGACGGGGTGGATCCCCATGGCCAGGCACGACCCAGCGATCAGGTAGACCACCGGCTTGGCGCCCCACAGGAGGTAGAGGAGCAGGTCGAAGGCCACCTGGACACCGGCATTGAGGATCTCCATGGCCGTGATGGGCTTGGGGTTGACGCAGAGCGGGCGCAGCGTGTAGAAGAAGGGCTGCAGGAAGAGCCAGAGCAGCTTGCGGGCCGGGGAGCAGAAGAACCGGCCCTCGAAGTCGGTGGGCACGTCCACGTCCAGCCTGTCCCCGCCCAGGTAGCGGTGGTGGTCCACGTGGTACTTCTTGAAGGAGGCCGAGTAGGGGATACCCACGGGCAGGTTGGCAAAGATGCCGAAGAGGCGGTTCCAGCGGGCCCGCCCGTTCCCAAAGGGCACGTTGTGCGTGACGTCGTGGATGGCCAAGGTCATGGAGTGGTTGATACAGCCCCCGAAGGCGTACGCCCAGAAGAAGACCCACTTCCAGGGCAGGTCCTGCACCAGGTAGCAGGCCACCACCTGGGTCAGCACCATCAGCGACACCACCCACTTCAGCTGCGGGTCCGGCCTCATCAGCTGCTTGATCTCCGGGTACTTGGCTGCGGGGAGGGAAACGGCATTGTTAGCCTGGGGGGTCTCCGGGGGCAGATCCTGAGTTCGAGTCCAGCTGCACCAGACCCAAGAATCCGGGGGGGGGGTTTGCACCTGTCAAATCCATCCAGCCCTCCTTGACGTGGGATTTAGGAGCTTCCTTGATCCCAACTCTCTCTCTTGGGGTGGGGGGCAAGGGATGGTAGCCCCCAGCCTTCTTGCCCTACCCCTGCCGCCTCCCAGGGGGGTGCGCAAGCAGGTGGATTTCTTCCTGCTCCGCCAGCGTCCCCGTCCCCGAGCTGGGAAGAGGCCGCCTCGTCCTTCGTCTCAAGGGGACCCGCCCCACGCTGGACCCCAGGGCCCCTCGCCCCAAGTCCATGCACAGCCCAGGGGGCTGTGGTGCTGGGGAAGGAGAGAAACCCATATTTTCTCATATATATGGCACCCCTCCAAAGAAAAACCCAGCTGCTGGAAATCAGAGGGCATGTTATACACCTGGAAATACGGTAACAGCCGTTTCTGCCCTTTGCTGGCCAGAAAACAAGAGTCCGATTCGACTCAACGCTCCGTCCGTAGCACCCCCACCCCCCGCCACTGCTGGAGGGGGGGTCCCTGGTTGGGCAGACCGGGGGTGCGATCCAGCCTGGTCCCGCGGGTGGTCTTCAATCGGGCACAAAACAGGTCTCCACCAATGAGCAAGGGGATTCCCACTGCTTAGGCCTTCATGTGGCCCCCCCCACCCCAGGCATCCTGGCTCCCACTGCCCTCCCCCCCCCGGCACTGGAGACCAGATGCGGGGCCAGGGCAGGTTCAAAACCAGTTGGGCCGGAAGCGACTGGGTTTGCGAAATCGCAGCTGGGATTGCCCTGGGGTGGGGGCTTTGCTCTTTCATCCAGCCCCTCTGGGGGTGGGGGGACTCTGTTTCCCTGTGTGATGATGTCAGTGGATTTTGCCCTGTCCCTCCCTTGCATCCGGGTTTGAGGCATTTGGGGCAGCTCGGAACAGGCCGGATGGGCTGCGAGTGCCCCGAGGGGCTGGGACAGTAGGCTGTGCAGGGCTGTGCTGAGGGAAACGGAGGCAGGATCATGCCCCACTCTCCCCCCCACCCCATGCCAGGGTAAGAAACAGATGTGCAGGGAAACTCTGTATCCAGGGATAATGCTCTAGAATTAATTCCTCCCCCCCCCAAAAAAAAACCCCCTACATGTTCCCGGATGTCAGTTATGCCAGTTACTGTATTTTCTAGCATACAACTTGCCCCAGAAGCCCCACCCCTGCTTCTGAATGGCAGAACAAAGGGGGGAAGGATCCGAAGCAGAGGCTGAAGCTGCTTTTACTGTATTTCCTGATGTATAATGCACACGCCATTGTCCATTAGCTAGGTTGGGGTGGGGGGCAGATGCATGTTGTAGGGGAGAAAATACGGTAAGTGATCCTGGGGGAGCTGTGGGATGACGGCTAGTGGCGAGGCTGCTGTCCTTGTTAGCCCACAGTAACACATGAGCATGTGCATACATGTGCACACCCCACCCTTGAATTAAGGCATCTCAGGCACACACACCCCACCATCCTGTGTGTGTGCATGTATATGCATCCACACACACACGCACGCCCTGAACTCAAGCATCCCAGACACCCCCCCACACTGAACCCCAACATCCTAGACAACCCCCAGTCCGGTGTCCCAGACACGCACACACAGAACCTACATGCCCGTCCTGCTCCGTGTGTGTCCTGGACACCTTGAACCCCGGCATCGCACACGCACAGAACCCAGGCATCCGGGACTTGGGCACACACCTGTGCACGCCTATGGAACCTAGGTGTCCAGGACACACACACACACTCACACTCACTCTCTTTCTCTCCTTTTATCCCAGTCCAGCGCTGGGGGGACCCCACGCACTAGCCAGGCATCGAGGGCGTTCTCAGCACCAGGCCAAATTTCTGAGGCTCTCAAGTGGCTCCTTCAGTCCTGCTGCCCCCCACCCCCCACCCAACCCTTGCACCCAAAGCAGGGGCCAGAAAGTCACTTGGAGGAGCTGCTCAGAGCACAGGGGACGCCTGTGTCTGGGGGTGGAGGCTTGGGTGACTCCCCATTCCCCAAACAGTAGGAGACTCGCCCTTAGCCCCCAGCAATACAGGCTCTGTGACCGACCGGTGCCCACCAGCCCTTCCTGAAGGGATCCCGGCTCCTCTGCCGTGACCCACTCGTGACTCTCTATGGATTTCCAGACCCCGTGGACCTACCCCATGACGGGTGTGGAACCAGGAGCCCGGGGAGGGTACAGCACCATGCACCGCATTAGTGAGACCCAGGAGCAGATCCGAGGTGGGGGCAGGGGCCGTGGTGCAGATGCACCCCCAGATTCCTGCTCCACCCAAATGTCCAGACCAACTTCCTGGGAAAATGACTTCATGTTGAGTCAATGGACCTCACGGCTCACTGTCATCTCCCTGGTTCCTGCTAATCTCTCAGCTCTGCACGTGTGAACGACGCTCTCTCCGGTTTAAGAGCCCTGATTCTCCGCTCTTCCATCGACCCTTTCCTCTGCCCCGTTGCCTTCTGACACCATCCCTGGCAATGCCCTGCGGGCTGCTGGGAGCTCTAGCTAAACATATCAGTCAGGTGCGGGGCGTAGAAATGACCGACGGTGAAATATCGGAGGCACCATCAAGGTGCGAAAAGGTGAGATTTTGCTGTATGAGTCTGCATAAGAGACATAACGACTCTGGGACTAATGTGCTGGTTTTCTAAAAAAATCCCCAATTTTCAGATGAAAAAAAGTAACCCAATATCCACATTTTTCTGCGATTCAAATGAAATGCCACTAATATTGGACGGTCGTTTCTGGGAGGCGGTCATTTCAGGCATCCCAAACACACACCCTAACCCCCCACCATCCTAGACACACACTCTCCCCCGGGATCCAAGTGTCCAGACACACACACACACACACACACACACACACACACACGTGTACATGTGTGTCTGGTCCCACAAAGGGTTTATCCAGTTGCTTTGGATGGGGCTGATCCTGCCTCAGGCCTGGATGTGACCCCTGGAGCTCCCTCCTGGCCCCATGGCTCTGTGGCTCTATGATCTTTCAATTATTTTTTGCCTCGTTTGTGGGGTCTTTTTTAATGTTTAAGATCTAATCTGGCAAACGAGCGCCCCTCGCCTTGACCTAGAGGATGAAGCCCTCTGAATACCGCCTTGCTACAGCCCCTTGCATAGGAGTTTGGCTCCAAGTTTCTCCTTGTCTGCTGCTGTGCGAGATGCTGTGACGCACCCATCAAATTCCTGGACCCACCCATGTGGAGAATGACCTCAGCCGGCTGTGATATCGCCTGGGAAGGGCAGGGGGTTAAATCCATGTCTGTCCCCTGCTCCGCTGACTGGTCTCTAGACCCGTTAGGGAGTCAAACAGGGGCTAGAAGCCCCTCTCCCCGGGGCCCTGTCCCCAGGAGAAGGGGCCCTGACCGGTCTGCTCGTGCTGGGATCAGGAGAGCAGTCATGTGTCATAGAGCCCATACTGCAGAGTGCGAGGGGAGAGTTTCTTGCAGCTCTGGAGCTGGGGGGAGGAGAGGGGGAAAATGCAGGAGCAAAGAGTGGGAGCAGGGTGGCCGAAACTTGGTCCCTGTCATGGCTGTTGTGACCCACTTCCCCTCCTGCCTGGGGCGCCAGGGATGCTGGTGTGTGTGTGCATGTGTGTGTGTGTGCACATCTGGGGTGCCCAGGTTCTGTATCTGTGTGTGTGGACACGTGTGCATGTATCTGGGATACTTGGGTCCTCTGCCTGTGTGTGTGTCTAGGACATCCAGGTTGTGTATATGTGTGTCCACACAAGTGTGTGTCTGGGACAGCTGGGTTTTCTGTGTGCATTTGTGTGCGTGTCTGGAACACCTGGGTTGTGTGTGTGTATATGTGTGTGCGCATGTCTCTGGGACAGCCGCGTTCTCTGTGTCTGTGTGTGCACATGTCTGGGACACCTGGGTTCTGTGTGTGTGTGTGTGCACACGCATGTGTCTGAGACACTTGAATTCTCTGCCTCCGTGTGCACACATGTTGGCACACCTGGGTCCTCTGCTTGTGCATGTGTGTGTGTTGCCATGCATGCACACACCTATGTGAATGTATGAGCATGCATGTGCACACGTGTGTGTGTGTGCATGCGTCTGTGCCACCAGGGATCTGCTCCCCCCCACTGGGTCGTATCCGAACTCCCCGCTCTCCCCCCGCCCCAGCGGCTCACCCAGGATCTCGCGGCGCCGTGCCGTGTGCGGCTGGTCCGTGTAGGCCCACTCAAAGTCATCCCTGCGCCCGCCGGTCCCCATGCCGAGCCACGTCCCCTGGCACCTGTGGAGGCACTGACACCTGTCGTGCCGCCTGCCTGCTGGCTGGAAGGGCCCTCCCACCAGCTAGACTTGTTTCTCCTCCCATGGCTACTTGGATCTTAACCCTGCTGGGTGGAGTTGCCCCCGGGGCAGCAGACACACAGAACAACCACACCTGGGTGCACTGCGAGTATGGAGCGGTGAGAAATACCCCAGGGATATGTTACTGTGGGGTAAGTAGCATGTGTCTTCTGTCATCGGGAGGTCCCTGGGGCTAGCAGGAGAGGGGCTCTGGCAGGGCTGACTGGAAGTCACCCCAGGATAACCAGCTGTCTGTCTGCTCTGGATCCGGGGGTAAGTCACCTGCTTTGTAGGGAGCAGAGCGGCTCTGTAATATCCCCCCCGTGTCAATGCACAGGGTGCTGGGGTGGAAGCTGGGGCTGGGGAGCAGCAAAGGAAGGGCTATCCCGGGATAAGAGCAGCCACACAGGGAGGTATTATGGGATAGTGGCCACCCACTGTGTTCAGCTCCAGGAACGGGGCAATGTAGGGGTATTGTGCAACACGCTCAATGCACACCCTCATACAACCACACAGGGGGTTGAGGGAGGTGTCTGTGTCCTTCCAGCGATGGATGAGGATCCACAGGAGTGTGAACGTGAGTGTGAGTCTCCATATGCTTGTGTGAGCATCGGAGCTTCTCTCCCAGGGTGTCCGTGTATGTGTGTGTGTCAGTGTGTGTGTGTCAGTGTGAGGCCATGCGTGAGAGTCTCTGCTCGTGTGTGTGTGTGTGTGAGTGCGTGCGCATGCAGCAGTGTGGATCAGCATGTCTCCCTCTGTGCTTGTCAGTGTGGATCTGCGTGTGTGCATGTCCGCATCTCTCAGTGGGTGTGTGGCTATGTGTGTGCGTGCACATCTGTCAACGGGTATGTCACTCAGCGGGTGAGTCTCCCCCTGCATGTATCCATGTGTTGCCGGCACAAGGTGCCCGAGGGAGGCCACAATTGGGTTCGTTGCCCGGTGTGCGTCGCGCCGAATAAACACACTGCGGGGGAGAAGTAGAGTTTATTTGAGCTCAAGTAAAAGCCGCAGGGAGACTGTATGGTCTCAAATCCTGCGCCCCTAGCCCTGCAACAGTGTATATTTATACCCTAGTCATTTTCTGCGGTATTTTTTCACTAGCTGGCCTCCCTCCTCCTCTCCTCTCCTTCCTCCCTTTTCTCTCTGAGCAATGCCCTTGCATTTCACAGATAACAGTTTCAGCTTGCCTGTCTTCCAGAAGGACAGGAGCTTACAGGAGCCAAAGAAAGGGTTACAAAGGTTGGGCAAGGGGGGGCCCTGGCTCGCCTGGGCCTAGAGCAGAGGGGCTTTATCAACACTCGTGGTCTTCCATCCCTCTGAGTTACCTAGGGTTATGACCAGTGACACCAACACGTGTGTGTGTCAGTGTGGATTGAGGCACATAAGTCTCCACCTGCGTGTGTGTGTATGTGTGTGTGTAGCAGTGCATCTTCTCCCCTGTGTGTGTCAGTGCAGATTGCAACGTGTGTGTGGGCATCCCTCAGTGAGTGTCATTGCATGTGGGAGCAGGTGCACATGTATGTGTGAGTCCCCCTGCCATGTGCACATGCATGTATGTGTGTTGTGTCAGTGTGAGTCTCTCCATGTGTGCGCGCACCTGGCTATGATCCCCTCTTTGCACATAGGAGCAAGCAGCTGTCAGTGCGAACCTGGCCTGGGGCAGGTGTGCATTCTTCCCCCTCCCCCCGCCTTGCCAGGGCAGTGTCCAAGCTCCCTCCCCACCTTGCCCTGGGGCAGGGCTCCTGCAGACAAGGCCCCCCCTCCCCATGCCTGGGGGGCTCCCACCACCCTGTGACCCCAGCCCCAGCCTGGGGGCTTCCGGCCACTTCCCCCCAACCCCAGCCTGCAACAACCGGCCTGGTTCTCCCAGCTCTTGGGAAAACCCCAGAGGGCTGGTGTGTGTGTGCGTGCTCATGTATGTATGCATGCATGCGTGTATATAGATGTGCATGTGTGCCTGTACGTGTGTGTATGTGTATGCGCATGCACCTAAGTGGCATGTCTGTGTGATGTGTGTGTACATATTATATATGTGTGTGTGTGCCTGTATGTAAAGATACGTGTATTTACGTGTACCTGGGTATACACGTGCATGTATATGTCTCTGCATACACACATGTACGTGTGTACATGCGCGTGTGTGCACACTGGTGCGTGTGTAGACGTGCAGATGTGTGGGGGCTGTTGCTGCGCCACCCGCCCCCCCCAGCCGGACCCCGACCCAGCCGGCGCAGGGGAACTGAGGCCCGTGCGGGGGGGACCCCACTAAACCCACAGAAACGCCATCGCTGCCTCCCAGGCTGGGGTCTCCGCAGGTTCAGGACTCGCTGCCTCGGCGGACCCGGACCCCCGAGGGGCTGCGAGGTGGGCAGGTCGTCCCCTCCGTCCAGCCGGGCCTCGGCCCCGGTCACTCCTGTCTCCCTGCCTGCAGCACCCGGGGAGGGGGAACAGGGCATGGGGGCTGGCCGGTCCCCAAGGTCAGCCTAGGCCAGGCCTGGGGGGCTTCTGGGACCCCCCCATCTCTCTGATCAATCCTCCCCGTGATGTCACTGTGTGGTGATGTCACTGTGAGTGGCCTCGTGATGACATCATAGAGCACAGCAATCCAGCAACATCCCTGGGGGTGACGCCATGAGCCAGCTCTTATCACTTACGTCACTGGGAGGGAACGGGGGGGCGGGGTCTCCCGTCGCTGGGAGGCAGGCCCGCAGGGAGCGCCTGAGGAAAGAAGCCGCGGCCGCGTTCGCGCCTCTTCTATCCCTAGCGACGGCTCGTAGCCAGGGCGCAGGCGGGGATCCTACTACGCCTGCGCGGCACGGCAGCCTGAAGCCAGGGCGGAAGACGACGGAGAGTGGGATTGAATTGCGCTTGCGCTGAGGGAGGGTGAACCCGACTTGTGCTGGGCCTGCGCAGTGCGGCGGGGGCGATGGAGTCGGACGGCACCTACGAGCCGGGCTTCGTGGGCATCCGCTTCTGCCAGGAGTGGTGCGGGCGGGCGGGGGCGCCAGCACCGGGGGGGAGGGGCTGGGACTAGGGCTGTGGGAGATGAGGTGGGGGAGGGTTACTGAGGGGCTGGTTGGAGGGGAAGGCCCCGGCTGGGGTGCCTGGGGCGTGGCCATGACTCGACGCGCCCCCTCCCTCGCAGCAACAACATGCTGTACCCCAAGGAAGACAAGGAGAACCGGATCCTGCTGTACGCGGTGAGGGGGCCGGGCCCGGGGCGACAGCGCGGGGTGGGCAGTTTTGCCGACTTCCTCCTCCCCCGCGGGACTTGTGCTTCCACGTGTGCTCCTCTCGGCATCCGTCCCACACGGGGGAGGATGGGGGGCAGTGGTGCAGCTGCACCCCACTTGCGTTCCTGCTCCATCCCACCGCGAAAGCCGGCCGCCTGGGAGGTGCTGTGGCATTTCTAGCCAGGCAGCGGGGAGGGAGTCCGTTGACGCCGCGGCTCGTTGGAATCTCCTGGATTCCTGCTGCTCTCTTCGCTCCGCAGGTGTGAGCGGCCCTCTCTTCTTCGGGACGGCCTTGGTGTCTTCATCTGACCGCACGGTGCAGGGGGGCTAGACCTGATGATCTCAAGCGGTCCCTAACCTCTGTGGATCCATGTCCCGCTGCTCAAACGATCCTTTCTCCTGTCTGTTGGCCATCCCTGGGGATCTCTCTCCTATTTCCCAGCCCGGCAGCTGTTTTTTAGCTCTAGCTAAAAACCGTAATTCCCATGCAGTCATTTGAACTCGGGTGTAGACATGACTTGGGACGAAGCATTGGCGGTGCTGTCAGGATAGTAACACAGTAATATAATGTAGTGCTGGGGCCCTGTCTTATGAGCAAAGCTGCTCGTTTCTTTCGCTGGAGAAAAATTGGTGTTGTGTATGAGGCGATGCTGCACCCGCACCAGCTGTGCCACCCCTTTGCTGTCTCCATTCCCACAAGTGCTGCTGCTTCCTGCCACCGAGGACAGTGGGGTAGCATTCAGATGGGGGAGTGTGTGAAACCGTTTGCTTTCACCTTCTTTTATGAGGCTTCTCTGTGGTGGAAGAGTCGGACCTAGGGGGTGGGTTGCCTGGGCGGTGTCATACATCATAGAGTTGGAAGGGACCCAGCGGATCATCGTGTCCAACCCCCTGCCCCTGGCAGCTGTCTGTGCGTCAGGTATTTTGGAGGCAACACTCAGGCTGATCCTTGCTAGTTTTTTTCCTCTGTGTGACTTCTTCCCGCTCTGTTTTTCCTTCTGGGTGAGACCTCATAAAAGCCTCCTGCCCAGTCCATATCTGCCCCTTCCCCCTGTTCCCTGGCTCAGGCAGGTCGAGAGTTTTTTTTTAATGCAGGAGGGTGTCGATGATTATGATATTGCCACATATAAAACCACACCGACTCTTCTCCAGTTAAAAAGAGACTAGAAGCTTTAGTATTATGCTGGGGATCGGGGGCTGTATTACTCAGTTTAAGATTAAAGAAAAGACTGGAATGAATGAAAAAGAATCCACTGGGTTGTGAAATAGCAGCTTTGTGACCAGGAGCAGCAAACAGACAGCAGGGACAGGCTAATCTGGGAGAACAAAGGGTAGCTCCATTGGTGGAACATCAAGATCGTTAAGAAGGAGAGGGTCATTAATGCCTGTGGAGTGCGGCATTCAGAAGGGATCAACTCGATGACAGTGAACTGCGAGGTTGAGTCCCTTGGTGCTGCCTGACTGGAAACGCTCCCTGTGGCCACGCAGATTCTGGGCTCAGCTTTCTCTCTCTCTTCCCCAAGTGCCGAAACTGTGATTACCAACAGGAGGCCGACAACAGCTGCATCTACGTCAATAAGATCACGCACGAAGTCGAGTGAGTGTGGGAGAGGGCGCCCTCCCCTTCCCTGGTAAAGCTTCCTTAGCTCGATGCTTAGCTCCTTGGGTGCGAAGGTCACGTGGCCGAGGGAGCTGGGCTGGGAGTCGGGAGTCTGCATGTTCACAAGCCAGGATGATTGAGGTGGGAGCTGGGAGGCTGCGATCCTGTGCTCTGGGTGGGAGTGGATTAGTTGGGTGGAGCCAGGGGCTGGGGGGAGGCTGCCTGGGCTCTCTGTGTTGGCGGGGGACTTGATGCTGGTGCTCCCCATCTGCTGATGGGAGGGTGGCAGCATCTATCTGCCTTTGGCACTAGAGAGGAGACGTGCCCTACCTTCTTGCATACCACACGCCCTCAAGTAAGATTCCTGGCTTCAACCCGTGAGGAGCAGAGGGCAGCTGCTGCAGTGTCTTCTGCGCTTCCCTGCTGGTGCAGCAGTCGGCTTCTCTACCTAAGTGTTAGAGGGCTGAGTTTTGGGGAAAAGGTGTGTGTGGTATACGAGTAGATATGGTATCCATCATCCTAAGAGGCAGCTCAGAAAAAAGCCTTTAGAATATGAGGTCTCTAAGGCCGTTTTCCAGGGGGGCGCATGAGAACCATAAGTCTCCGAGGGAAGATCATGAGCAAGCTCGGTCGTGGCATGGGGAAGAGATGAGGAGATGCCTCCTCTGTCAAGCAGAAACACTGGTCCCAGGGGCGAAACAGCCCAGACTCAGACCAGAAAGTCAGGGTGCAGGTGTTTAAACCGTGTGAGTTAAGCCTCCAAACAACAGGCCCAGGGAACCCTGTGGCTCCCTCATCATGTGATATTCTGCATCAAAACTGGGCCCTTCTCTTGAAAGATCCCGTTTGGTCGAGTTGGAGACTGGGTGTCTAATTCCTTTGGTCCCGTGAGAGCTCTGAGCCTTCAAGCTCCTTTTAATTTTGCCCTTCAATTGCAGTGAACTGACCCAAATCATCGCTGATGTGTCCCAGGACCCCACATTGCCCCGGACAGAGGATCACCCCTGTCAGAAGTGAGTCTTGGAGCATCCAAGAACCCTTGTAACCCGCACCCTTGTGACTTGCCCTGGAGCTGAGGGTTGTGCTAACAGTGCGGCAGAAACAAAAGCTTAAAATTGGCAGCATCTGAATCATGCAAGCAGTGTCAGTCGAGGAGCTCTGTGAAGGGAGCCATGTGGCGTTTCTCCAAAACCTGCACCTCTTTCTGCCCCTGTGGCCCCTCTCTGGGGGGGTCTCCCGCGTTGGTGGAAATCGGGTTATCTCCTGAAAATCTCAAGAGCTTTTTTTAAACAAAATCAAGCATTTAGGGGGCCAGGATCAGCCCTGTCCAGTTCATCCTAGATGAGGCAGGCCTCAGCCTCGTTATGACTCTGGGCCCCTCGCTAGTGCCAGCTCTGGGCTTTCATTTGTTTCTTGGCTACAGCAAAACTGCAGGGTAAGTCTTCTGTGGTAGAGGACATGGCAAGTCCCTGGCAGGGCAGGGGGGTTTGGACACTTTAGAGTCTTGGTGGAAATCTCTGTGTTGCTTTTGTGACTTGCCTGTAGGTGTTTGCACACCTGACATTGCTAATAGTGCGTGGCACCCAGGAAAGAGGGCTACGGTGTCCTGGTAAAGAATCATTGCTCTGATGTTCCCTGCACCCCCAGCTAGGCGCTATATCCAGTGCATCAAAGCCAGCCTGGTGAGAAGGGTTAATAAAATACTATATGGTGAAGAGAAAGTCACTAGGGATTTATTCTCCACCCTCTCACCCTGCAGGGACTAGAGGGCCCAAGATGAAACCAGTAGGCAGCAAGTTGGAAGCAAACACGAGGAGGTTCTTTTCCCCCCAGTGTGTGATTGAAAGCAGGGAGCTCGTGGCCACCAGATATGGGGGGAGCAGAGAGTTTCACCAGATTCCTCCAAGAATGCATCCAACCCCTTTGTGACAGGGGCATTGGGAGTTGTTGAGCACAGGAGTGCGGGGCACGGCCCCTGAACCAGAAATTCTCAGACCATCAGTGCTGGAGGTGGCAATGGGCAGGGGAATGAGGTCAGACCCAGTCCCTCTCCCTTCTAGCACCCGCGCTCTGCTGCTGTATGATATGGGCTTATCTGTCACCTGAATTTTCTATGACCTCTGCCCAGCGGCCACCAGACCCCTCCATAGAGATCCACGTTCAGTTGTGTCAGTGCCCTCCCTCACCATGACCATCCTGCTTGTTTTCCATCAGCTGCTTTGCTTCTAGGCTCCCGTGGGCTTCGGCTGCAAGTCCTACCCGGTCAGCTCAGACCTGGTGTCCCCCGACCTGCTGCTGATCTCGCCTTTCTCTTCCAGGTGTGGCCACAAGGAAGCAGTGTTCTTCCAGTCTCACAGTGCACGAGCTGAGGTAACGCAGGTGTGGGGGGAGAGAGCAGGGTGGTGGATCTGCATTTGTTCTGAATCTGGCGCTTAAGAAAAGGCTGTCCAGTTTCTGAGGCCAGGCTGTGCCCTCCCTCTGAGCCACAGGCTTCCTGGTTGCAGTGTGGCACCCACAGGAAGCAGGAGGGAAGGGGGGATGCGAGACCTGGGTAGTAGCAGATGCCAGAGCAGTGGTGGGTGGCACAGCAGCCAGGTGAGGGCCCATGAGCTGCAGTATATAGGTGTAGGCCCTGCTTTAAGATCAGGAGGCTGGAAGGTGAAGCTCCATTGCCTTCTGGCCACGATTCCTTCTCAGTTGCTGTGTCCTCCGGTCTCCTAGGACGCCATGAGGCTGTACTATGTGTGCACCGCTCCCCACTGCGGCCACCGCTGGACCGAGTAGATGGCTGGCATTTGAAGGCAGCGGTCTCAATCATCTGAATCTCCAGGTCCCTCATGGAGCGCCCTGGGCACGCTTCTCGGACTTGAGTTGGGTGCATTTAGTTATTAAAAAGTTTTTCTATTTTTTCAAATGATGCTGGTGTTTCTACGGCCTGTTCTGAGGCTGCATCTCAATCTCCTCTGGGGTTGGAAGGGACCTCAGCAATACACTCCCTGCACCGTCTGGTTTGATGGAGTCTAGTCGACTGGGTTCTTCCCTCACGGGTTCAGCTACTGCAGGCTGGCTTTCTTCTACCTACAGTAAGAGCGTAGAAGTGGATAGCAGACGCGCAGTGACTTTCTGCTCCCCTTCTACCTCCCTGTAGGTGGTCCGCATGCATTTACTCTCTGAAGCCCAGGCTCCTGGGGTGGGGTGCGGCATCTAACAGCCCCAAAGCTGCCCCGTTCTCTGTATAGTGCACGTGGCCTGGGCTCGCTTCTCAAGGGGTCGAAGTGGTACAAACTCAGCCATGGGGACAGCCGGACGCCGTTTTTGGCAGGAGGTGGAGTAGCTGTAGACTGCCTATAAAAACAGGCCAGAATACCTCAAGGAAATCTCACGGGTATGAGCAGGCAAGCGGAACTATTCCTTCTGACTTTCTACTGTATTTTCCTAGTGTACTATATGCATCATTCCCCCCGCCCAAAATCAGGCCTTCAAAACTGGGGGGAGCTGTGCTGCAAGGCAGCTGCCAGCTTCTCTCCAGGGCAATCTGGGAGGTGGGGGTTGGGGTCTGGTGTCCTTCTCCCAGCTGTTCTCAAACTGGTGATGGTTTTCAGCCGAGTGGACAAAGCCTGTTGCCAAGATGAGTACAGATGTGAAGGGGTGAACAGTGGATTCCACTCCCCACCTGCTGGCCCAGAAAGAAGCAGGCAGCCCTCTGCCAGCATGGCGCCCCCAGACTCTTGTTGTACTGCATTCTGCCTTCCCAGAAAACTGGTGTCACCAAGAGAGGCTGAGTCTTGGCAGCATGTGATTTCATAGACAGACATTTGGGCTGGAAGGGACCCTGAAGGATCAGAGTCCAGCCCCTTCCCCCAGGGGCAGGAAGTCAGCAGGGATCATAGGATCCCAGCAAGATAAATATCCAAATGTGTCTTGAAGGCGTTCAAAGTAGGTGCTTGAACCACCTCTGGCAGCAGTCTGTTCCAAACCTTGGGGGCTCGGACAGTGGAGTTCTTCCTTATGTCCAGCCTGAAATGGTCATGGAGGAGTTTGTGACCGTTCGACCTCGTCATCCCTTGGGGCGCTCTGGTGAACAGCCGTTCCCCCAGATCCTGGTGGTCACCCCTGATAAACTTATAGGTGGCCACCAGATCACCCCGAGCCTGCACTTTTCCACGCTAAAGAGTCCCATGGCTCTCAGCCTGTCATCGTAAGATCTGTTTTCCTGACCTCTGATCATGCGCGTGGCTCTCCTCTGGACTCTCTCAAGCTTCTCCACATCCTTCTTGAATTGTGGAGCCCAAAACTGGACGCAGTACTCCAGCTGCGGCCTCACCAAGGCCGAGTACAAGGGGAGAATGACGTCCTGGGATTTGCTCGAGGAGGGATGCAAGCCAGCGTTTTGGTCGCTTTACTAGCCGCAGCGTCACGTTGCAGGCTTATTTTCGTCTTGTGGTCAATCATGACGCCCAAGTCCCTTTTCATCTGTAGTGCTAGCCAGTGTAGTACTGCCAAGCCTATAAGGGTGCTGCAGGTTTTTCCTCCCAAGGTGGAGAACCTTGCATTTTTTGGTGTTAAAACACCAGGTTCTCATTCGCCCATTTCCTGAGCCTGTTGAGATCTGCCTGGATCACCTTCCTGTCCTCAGGTGTGGATGCTTTGCCCCAGGGTTTGGTGTCATCGGCAAACTTGGCCAGTCCGCTTCTGACTCCAGTGTCCACATCATTAATGAAGATAGTAAAATAAGATAGTTAAATAGTATAGGCCCTACAACAGAGCCTTGCGAGACCGCACACCACGACAATTGACTTCCATCAACCACGACCCTCCGGGTCCGACCACAGGGCCAATTTCCCAGCCAGCGGATCGTGGTGAGGTCAAGGCCACGGTTGGCCAGTTTTGCCAAGAGGTGATTGTGGGATACCAGGTCGAAGGCTTTTTTTAAAGTCAAGATATATGACATCAATCTCTTCCCCCTTGTCCAGGTGATAGGTCACCTGGTCGTAGAAGTAGATGAGATTGCAGGTAGGTCTTGCCTGAGCAACAAACCCATGCTGGCTATCCCTCAGGATGTTGCCATCGGCTAGTCTGTTAAAGATGGTCTTTTTGATAATTTTTTCCAAGACCTTGCCCAGGATAGAGGTCAAGCTGATGGGCCTGTAGTTTGCTGGATGTGCTTTCCTCCCTGTCTTGAAGATAGGCACCACATTGACCCTTTCCAGTCTTCAGGCACTACACCAGAACACCAAGAGCTCTCAGAGATCCGTGCCAAGGGCTGAGCTATGACGCTTGCCAGCTCCTTGAATACCCTGGGGTGATGCATGAGAAAATATAGTACTCTACAGAGATCTGTGTTTAAATACAGGGTAGCAAGTATCATTTCCTTATCATTAGGCAAGTCATGTATTACTACATCACTGACGGTAGACTTGCATCACAACCCTGTGCTACAGTCGCAGGTGTAGGGAAGAGTTCTTGCAAACCAGTCAAGCCCATAATTGCTATTTACACCTCTGAAAATCTTCCCCCGTGTGCCTCCTTCAACCTCAGCACCTCTTGCACGTTGGTTATGTGCTGGCTGCAGCAGTCTGCTGTGCCCAGTTCATAGAAAATTCAGGTGGGAAGGGACCTCAGGAGGTCACAACTAGTCCAACCCCCGGCTCAATGCAGGACTAGCCCCAAATACATCATCTCAGTCGATGCTTTGTCTACTGGGGTCTTCAAAAACTCCAAGGATAAAGACTCCACCACCTTTCTGGGTAACCTGTTCCAGTGCTTCATGACTCTCCTAGTGAGAAAATTCTTTCTAATATCCAACCTCAATTTCCCTTCACTGCAGCCTGCACCCATTGCTCCTTGTCCTGCCATCTGCCCCCAGTGAGAACAGCCCAGCTCCATCCTCTTTGCAGCCTCCCTGCAGGGAGGTGAAGGCTGCTCTTCAATCCCCCTCAGTCTTCTCTTCTGCAGACTCATCAGCCTGGTTCCCTCAGCCTCTCCTCACAACGTCCCCTAGACCCCCAACACTTTTTGATGCCCTCCGCTGGACTCTCCACTTTGTCCATGTCCTTTTGGTAGTGGGAGGCCCGTGACTGAACACAGTTCTCAGCACCTAGGTCACAAGCCGAGCAAGTGGGGAGCTCTGCAGAGGTCAGAGTCCAAGACCATGCTCTGGGTACTATCGGCCCTGTCCGAATCCTCTTCAACAAGAGCAAACCCTCTTGCTTGAAAACTATCAGGTCCCAAAACATGGAGAACACCTCTGCTTGCCCTGGGTAAAGCCAAGGGCTCTGCTAACATCCTGCCACTGCAAGACAAGACCCCTCCAGGTTTTAGTCCCAGCAGGAGCGTGAGTACAGCACAAACCCAATCTCCAGCCCTGACAGCTGGAAGAGCCACTGTAGCAGCAGGAGGAGAGGGGAAAAAAATCCCTTCCCAGGCCCGTGTGGCGACCAGCAAAGCCCAGAAGCCTGGGACAGCCAGACCCTCCACTCTGCCCCGCAGACACGGGTGCCTGTTCGGACACTGGATGCCTCCTGGGACAAAGCCATTTAGTCTGGGAACCTGCAGAAGTACAAACCCACTGTCCCACTTTAAGCACCTGTTAAGTATCCAGGATAACAGATCGCGACTAATTCCAGGTACCTGCTATTCACTCCAAGTGTGTAAAGGGCCCCAATCACAAAGTCCTAGAGATGTGGGGCTGGAAGGGACCTCCTGCCTGAGGCAGGGCCAGCCCTCTCCAAACCAGCCCAGCCAAGGGTCTGTCCAACCTGCCCTTGGACACTTCTAGGGATGGGGACTCCACCACCTCCCTGCGCAGCCAATGCTCGATTGTGCTCAGAGTCGGGACGTTCCTCCTCTCCAGCCTCAGTTTCCCCTGCTGCAGCGTAAACCCATTGCTCTCAGTCCTGTCCCTGATGGGCAGAGAAAAAAAAACAACATCTCCATCCTCTCTATCATCACCCCAAGACTGGTATCAGATGCCCCCTCCATCTCTTCTCCAGATGGAGTCTCCCCGAGCTTTGCCAGCCTTTCCCCCTCAGCCCCATCTCCCTGGCCCCTGGTCATTTTTGTCTCTCTCCCGGACTCTTTCTGACCTGTGCAGCTGCTCCTTGAAGGGTAGGGAGAAGGGCTAAGACCCTGGTGGTCCATTTCTGACAGAGGCCAGGGACAGATCCTTTCCAGGGAGAGACCTGAAACCCCTTCCTAATAGAGCTGGGCTTATCTATACCCCTGTCCCAGAACACCTGGTCACCTAACATCCAGCTCAACCAGTCTTCCCTTGAATGCCAGATCTGGATACCTGTTTCACCCGCTGTTTAGAAAGGGCTTTGCTGGGCCGTGAGAGAGCCACATCAGGAGAGCGATGGCATTGGAGATAGATGTCTTGAGGGTGTTTCCTTAAAACACAGCAGCTGCATGACATGCGAGGCCCACAGAGCCGCTCGGGGACCTGGCTAAATTGGCAGGTACCCGGGGCCGACGTATCAGCTTAGAAGCGCCCGCTAGAGGCCCAGCCAGACCTGGCATGTGGGAAGGAGAGGTCAGATTGCTCCAGCCACAGCTACCCATCTCTGTCCCCCTTTGTAAGCCAAGTGGCAAGAGGGTCCCTGCCCCGCTGCTCGGAGTCAAACTGGCACCCTATCTGGGGTCAGGAAGGAATTTTACCCCATGGTCAGACTGGGGGAGATGGAAGAGGGGTTGCCGTAGCAGGGAGTCTGGCCCTCTACCTGGGATCTCTCGAGTCTACTGCCAACCCTTTGTAGGAACAGGAGATTAGCTGCCATAGTTCCCCTGCTTTACCCAGGGCACATCTACGCTGCATCGGGGTTGATACGAGCCTGATGTAGAGGTTAGATGAGGGCTGGTTTGGATGGAGCTGACCCTGCCTCAGGCAGGGGTTGGACTAGATCTGGCCTCTGAAGCTCCCTTCCAGCCCTGCTGCTCTAGCCTAGAACAGCCATATACTGGGTCAGGTTACAGGTCGCCCTTGCCCACCCTCCCATTACACAGCAGCAGAGAGTGGAGGCTGTAAAGGAGAGTGAACCGCATCTGATCAATGCTTCCCCCGCCCCCCACTTCTCTCTTTGCTGCCTCCAGCCTTGAAGGTCCAGAAGCCGTGCTCCTCGCGCCCTGCTTGATAGCTCCCAATGACCCTTTCCTCCAAAATTGTGTCCAGTCCCTTGGTCAGTCTGGCTGAACTCTCATGCCTGGGAGCCATGAGCACCCCCCTTTCATTCCACACCGGGGGAAAAAAGTGGTCTTTGTGCTCATTTTAAACTGACGACCTACTAGTTCCATTTTGTGACCCCAAGTTTTGGTCAAGTTTTGGAGTAGGGGCAGCATCCCCCCTGCTAACCTAGCTTCAAGCGTAGAAGCCACTGGGATAAAGCAGGAACCGGAGGCTGCCAGGGGGGGGCCCTGCCCGCTTGTGGGGCATCGGGGGGCCGGTGGGGTGGGCACGGCGCAGGTGGCCGTGGTAGTCGGGCCCAGCAGTACAGGTGAAGCCGCAGGCCTCGCACACGTACAGCTTGGCGCGCCGCTCCCGGTAGCCGTAGGCCTGGGGCTGCCCGTGGATCTTGCGTAGGTGGGACTCCAGAGAGCAGCGCTGCGTGAAGGCCTTCGCACACAGGTGGCAGCGGTAGGGTCTGATGCCTGCGGAGGTGGGGGAGAGGAGGGGGAACGGGGTCAGTGGTTGTGGGGGGGCTGTCCAGGACACTGCCCCACATGCCCAGGGGGAGGCTTCAACATGAACCAACTGCAGACCTAACTCATGCCCCGTTCTCCCCAGCCGCAGTTGGGAAGAACCCAGAATCCTGGTTCCTAACACCCATCTCCCTCCATCCCTTCCTTACTACCGACAGATCGCCCCTTCTTATGCAGCTGCAGAAAGACGCCAGGCGTCCAGGTTCTTACGGGCCTCACTGACTCTACCTCTGCTTATTACGTGGTCCCTCTCTCTCAGCTGGGGTCAAGAACCCAGGAGTCCCGACTCCTGTTGTTCCCCACCCTCTGCTCACTGGACGGCTCTCCTCTGCCCCAGCCAGGGGGAAGGACTTGGGTGTTCGAGCCCCTGGGCCTCACCAGTGTGCGTCCGCATGTGCCTCTTGAGGTCAAAGGTGTCGTTGAAGCCCTTCGTGCAGCACGGGCACCGGTGCCGCTTGACAGGGCTGTGGCACTTGGCGTGGCGAGTCAGCAGGCGCTGGAGGGGGAAGGCCTTGGTGCACACCCTGCACCGGAAGTCCCCGCGCCATTGGGGACTGCTGTCCTGCCAGGAGAGAGAAGGGGGCAGGATGTAGCCCTTTGGGGTAGTTCCAGGGGCAGATCTGGGGAGGCGAGGTGGGGGGGCGGCATGGTGCACACAGGAGCACTGGAGAGAGGTTCAGGACACCTGGGTTCTCTCCCAGGCTACGCCACTGCCCCAGGGCAAGTCACTGGTCCTTGTCTCAGTCCTCCCATCCCTCCCCCCATGTAAGAAACAGGGAAACTGAGGCAGAGTTGCAGACTATCAAAATCTCTGGATGAAAGGCACCATGTGACTGCCAACCCAGGCATCCTGGCGGTCACGATTCTAGCTCCCTGCAATCCCTTCCCCTGGGTGGCTTCAGCCAGGGAAAAGAGACTTCACTTCCCACCCAGCTGTCACCAGCTGCCCTATCCTACCTCAGAGGCAGCTGCATCCTAGCCAGCGGGTGGGAAGCTCTGGGCAAAATGCCTTTTGGCTGAAAGGCACTGGAGTAGGGGGGCACTTGGCCCTCACAAACCCCAGAGGGCAATTCCCCTCCCAAACACGGAGCTTCCAGACCTCTCCCCTCCCAGAGCTGGCACAAGATGCAGGTGTCCAGACCCACAGCTCCACACAGGCCTTACCTTTGCTAGAGGCTTGTCCGAAGCTTCGGGGGTTGGCACAGTGGGACCAGGCCTCTGGTTGTTGCTTTCTCCTGCCTCAGCCCAGATGCTCCTGTCCTCAGCAAGGGTCCCGGAAAAGAGGGGCCACTGGCCTGTGCCCCCTCCTGCCAGGTTGAGCCCTGTGAACAACAGCCCAGCTCAGGCAAAGGAGACCCCAGACCCTACTGGGACTCATGCCCTGAGACTTGGGTGTATTGGGTGGGGTGGGGCAGAGGGCAGTGAGTAAGGGATCAGTGAGGAGGGGTGATGGGATACAGGGGAGCAGGGGTGGTCATGGAGGTGGTGTGGCGGGGGCCTAGGGGCAGGTGTGACCTAGACAAACCACTCACCACCCCGGATCTAGACAGGTCCCAGGGACTTGCCTCTCTTCAACCCACTTGGCTGGGGTTAGCCTCCCCCCACCCCAATTCAGATGCCAGCCTGGCCCCTGCCCTGGGAAATACCCCCCTCTTCCTCCCCACCCTGGGTCTGCCCCAGCTAGGGGTAATGTCCAGGGAAGTGGGGCACCTACCTGGGACATAGGCATCGCCCCGGAGACAGTCCACTAGTGCTCCCCAGTCGCGAGATCCCAGCACGGGCGCCTGCCGCCTTCTCACCAGGAAAGCCCTGGGCATGGCAGAGCCCTACAGATCAGCCAGGGCAAGTCTCCAGGGAAAACACGGTGTCTACGTGGGCAGGCAGCGCTGCGGGGACTTGCAATTGCGAGCCCGGGACCCACGTGGAGCACTGTCAACCTCCAAGCTCTCTAGACAGTGAGAGCGTCCTTGTGCTGCCCGCCAGGAGGTACCGCTTTCACGCAGACACAGGAGAACCCAGGAGTCTGGCCAGGCCCCGTCCCTCCCGCTCTAGCCACTACCCCACAACACCGCTCAGCCCCAGGAGACCTGACTTCTCATCACCCTGGTCTAATCCAGGAAACTGCAGGGCAAGAAAAAAACCCAGGAGTCCTAGACATGCTCTGCCCATGTCTCACCCTCCCCTGGCAGGTGGGGAAACTGAGGCAGGGAGTCTATTGCATCTACTCCAAATCACACAGCACAGTGGCGGTCGGGGGGGAAAGCTGGCTGTAAAGCCCCAGCACCTAGCTCCAGGCCCCTCCCAGGCAAATCTCATCCTGCAACTCCGTGCCCAACGACTTTATACACACAGATTTGAATGGCCTGGGAGGGCTGTGAATAGGGGCCCCGGCGCTTTGCATATGCTGTACCCTGCACTGCAAACACCACCACAGCCTCCATCCTCTTCATGCAAATCTCCATGCAGCGGGGAAGACGGTTACCTCCCTTTGTCGGCCGGCTCGGTTCAAACCCAGCCCTGCTAAGTGTGGTTCCCTGGGTGCAGGACCCCCATTGGGCCTGCTGCAGTGTTTTCCCCAAGCCTCTCTGCCTCTCAGGCTTATCCTGGGGTCTACGGTAACTCAGTGGCAGAGCTGATATATGAACCCAAAAAGCTCATGCTCTCACTACTGGGCCCCCCTTCCTTGACCTCCAGCTGAGCCAGGTTGTAGTCAGCAAAACCTCGATACAGGGACAGTCATCCAGCAGGTAGGGGGAAGAACGCATGTGGAATGTGGGCGACTTACCATCACCATCTCAAGAGCCTGGAGGGGCTCCACCAATGATGCCTTTGGAAAATCCAATGGGAAAAGTGGATGTACGAACACCAGCATCCTTATTGAAGCCAACATTACCAGCATGGAGTCGGTGATTCTCAAGCACCATCTCTACTGGACAGGATGTTACATGTGGGCACCTGACTCTCAAAACGAGTGTTTTACTTCCAGCTTCAGACCCAGCGGTGGCCAGAAGAAACGCAGCAAGAAGACATCGAAAGCACGGCATTGAAAGCTGCGAAGAGCTGGCTGCCGAAGGCACTGCAACCCCAACCAAGTGGCAGGCTGCTTCGAGGTAAAGTGCGCTGCCCTCGCAGCACAGAAGAGCGAGCAGAGGAAGGAAGAAAGTTGAGGAATGCCAGCCTCTGGCCGGCTCTCTCCTGTGGGTGGAAAGACCTGCAACTCCCCGGGTGGATCTATGGCTCAAGGACTGGATTAAACAAGCCATGGCAGAAATCATCCTCCAACTGAGGGATTGCCGATGGAGGTAGGGAAGCCATCGGCGAGTCCGCAGTGACAAAGAGGTCCATCTGACATCCATTTGTTTGACTAAAGACAAGGCAAATCCTTCTGGAAGGAAGGAGCGGGTCCTGGAGGCATTGCTTCATGGCTCCTTCCCTTTGTCTCTCTTGCCTATCCATCGTGAGGACAACATGCCTGAAATGGTTGATGCCTTGTTGTACTTAGCAGTGCCAGAGGGGACAACTCAGTGCTCTTGTCTCCCAGGCACTCGTTAGATTGGCTGCAGATGTCAGGGGGGCTTTAAGCCTCCCCCCAACGGTGTTGGCTTCAGCACAGGTTGGGGACAGGACTGGGCTGTGCCAATGCTCCCGCTGGCACCAACCCTGCAGGGTCCTGGCAGGGCCCCTCGGCTCAGCCATATTTGGGGTCAGAAAGGAATTTTCCCCCATGGTCAGATTGATACAGGCTGTGGAGAGGTTCTGCCTTCCTCTGTACTGGGGCACGGCCTGGGCCTGGGATCCCTTGAGTGTCTGTTAACAACCTTTTACAGCAGCTGGACATTGGCTGCCACAGTCCTGCTGCTCTCTCTGTGGCAGGTTCGGGTGCGATGTCTGGTCTATCAGGGTTGACAATCATTTTGCTAAGAGTTTAGATGGTGGATTTGTCTAGGCTGGTTTGGATGGGGCTGATCAGCTGTGATCTCTGGAGGTCCCTTCCAGTCCCATGGCTCTAGGGTTCAAGGTGTCCTTGAATCTCTTCTTTTGTGCACCTCTAGGGTGGTGACCACTGGTGAGTTGGGAGTACTGGACCTGCTTCAGGAGCCGGTCATCAGGCGTCTTTATGACATGTCCTGTTCTACCAAGCTGTAGGCTTGCAGCACAGGTCCCAGACCAGCCAAAGTGGGTGCTGGATCCAGCGTACAGGGGGGTGGACTGTCAGCCAAATCCAGCTCTTCATCCAGCCCACAGACTTGTTCCCTGACCTGTGGAACTAGATTATTCTGATGTGCCCTCCCTCCCCCGCATCCTACGCAAGCATCAGATGGAGGCAGTAGCGGGTGAGAGGCACTCACAAGGCCTCAGAAGGGGGAAAAAGGAGAGATCATAAACAGTCCTTCCCATCCCAAAAAATCATCCACAGATCCATTAGGATCGCTGGCTCTGCAGTGCTGGGACAGAAGCCAAGAACACCCTGCTCAACACCAGGGGAGGTGTCCTCCGTCCTCCTAGATGGACTCATCCCTCAGGCTCTTTGTTAATCAAATCAAGGGCAACACCCAGAAATCAAACTGCTCGCAAAGCTGTCCAGGGAAACAGGGTTATTCAAATCCAGTCTGTGGAGAGGGGATATGGAAATGCACGGCTGTTTGAAATCAAAAGGATTTGCTTTGTATCCGCTCAGGGTCTTGGCAGGGAGCTCAGAATTGTGGCTGGGGGCCAGTCACTCCCAGTATTGCTGGTCTACACCAAGCTGGGCTCTCTGCCCGTCTCAGGCTAACCCCCTGGACCAGATCAGGCAGGGCCAGTCTTCCGTAATGGGAGTACTAGAGCCAGCCCTGGATCACATCTGCAGCCTGGATTCTTCTCTTAGATCATAGAACAGCAGTGGGGCTGCAAAGGACCTCCAGAGCTGATCTAGGCCCATGGACCAATTTCAGTCTCTGGCTTACTTGAACCTACCAAGTTTTGCTGGCAGCATCTCACCCATTACTGGCTAGCTCTATTCAGGCCTCTTACCCACAACTGCCTGCGGTCTCTGTTAAATGGTGGTAACTCCAGGCCCTGTCTGCATTCTTCAGTATCGGCCGTATCAGACAACACACGCCCATGCCCTCCAAGATCACTCAGCTCAAGGGTACACACAGGAGGCACGAACACCACAAATCACAGCCATCTGCAGCCAGTCGAGTCCCACAGCCACCGTTTATCCCTAGAACAAGCTAAATGCCATATGAGCGGTACCCATACAGGTGCAATTCTAGAAACCTGCTAAATGGTTTTATGTCCATCGTTATTCTTCTGTGCCTCAGTTCCTCCCCCCCACCAGTTAAACGGAGCCAGTTGTGGGACCTGTTTCAGCTCCCAAAACAGATCTCATACTCCCAACCCACTGCTCTAAAGGTGGAAGGAAGAGATTCCAGTATGCACCTTGAAGGCTAGTCTGAAAAAACGCAATATTAACATCAATACCTGGGAGACTAAAGAGCTAAACTGTCCCAAAAAGTGCCATGATGTAGGACAAGGCAGCAACTGTTTTGAGCAAACTTAGCTCGCGATGGAGGCAGATCAACGAGAAACAAAACTATGACCTGACGTCACCAGGATCCACTGCTTCCTCCCAGAACTACTCGTCATGGCAGCAGTCAAACATGGATATTGTATCAGCCGCCTCTGTTGCCTCCACTCAGTGATGACTCCCCTATTTGTGGGAAGGCTGTCATCCTTGCACCGAGAGGCTGCCATTGAAAATGGAGGTATAATCAAAGCCTCTTTGGAAAGTGTTTGGGGACCCTGACACAGCACCAGAGTCTACATTAGGCTACAGAGCAGCCTCCAGATGGGACTACCATCTCCATCATACATGGGCTGGTCTAAAGCTGAAAGACTCCGATTTCCCATCTCCAGAGACATTCAGTCCCCAACATTTATTTGCCAAAGCCAAACATCAATGCGATCATGGGTCACCCTGTCTGCTAATTGCCTTGGCATTGAAACTCTCTAGCTGGTACCTGCAGGGGTGGGGAGATCAAGACAAGACCATTATAACAACCGACTGTTTCTTTCTATCTACTGGCTCTTTGAAGCAGGAAGAGCCGTTCACTCATTTGGGTACGAACACATTTATTTTAAAGAGGCCTGGGAAACGGCCAGGCTCTAAAATCAAAAACTCTTCCACTGGAGAGTTCAAACACCAGCTCACAAATGCATCAACATAAAAATAAGAACAGGTTGGAACAGAGAGAGAAGTCATGGCCTTGTTTCTGCTTTGTTTCTGATGCAGCCATCCGAGTTTTCTTCCAAAAACATGGGGGGGGGAGGAGATACTCACAGCAGCTGGAGGTAGAGACCAACATTTAAAATTCATGTTTCAAGCTCCACTAGAAAAAGCTACCTGTCTGCTCTCTCTCAAACCACCTCTGGTTTGTTACTGTTGTCGAGTTTTTTCTGGACCATTCTCACCAACGATTCCGAATAATATGTCAGGAGAGAAAGCATCTCATTGTCATGGGGACCTTTGAGAGGAGGGAAGGGGCTCTCTGTAGTCGTGGCAACATCGACATGGGTTTTGACCCTCCGGGAATCCAGTTCAGTTTTCATCCAGCAGAAAGTGCTGGCAAGGAGGGGCTGGATCTGGAGCTGTTCGTCCTCAGTGGATTCTTTGGAATCAGCCACCTATAAAAAGAAGGCAGGGACTCAGGATACTGTACCCTCTCACATACCACGTGTCCCCCCCACCCCCCAAAAGACATGTGCCTTGTTTTTGGGAAGAATAAAGGTGCTGGGCCCTGTTTTTGACAGAGTAAAGAAAAAAAAAAGATTTTTCCCGAGTTATGTCCACAGACAGCACGAGAAAGAACATGAGAACTGCCATGTGCTGGGTGAGACTACGGGTCCATCTTGCCCAGTCTCCTGTGTCGCACAGCGGCAGAGAGCAGAGCTGGAAGGGGGAGTGAACTGGGTCTGAGCAGGGTTTTTCCGCCCCCCCTTCCTCTCTCCCTTGCAGCCTCCAAGTCCAGAAAGTTCTGATGCAGAGGCCATGCCCCCTACTCCTGTGCTCGACAGCTCTCAATGCCCCTTTCCTCCAAAAATGTCTCCAATCCCTTTTCAAATCTGACTAAACTCTCCGCTTCTCCCACATCTGGTGGCCACGAGCTCCCCACTTCATTCCATGCCAGGTGGAAATGAACGTCCTTGTGTTTGTTTTATATGGACTGTCTTCCACTTCCACGTTGTGACCCCTTGTTCTTGTCTGCTGAGACAGTCAAGAATCAATCCCTACCGACTTTCTCTTCCCCACTTCACATTCTGTAAACCCTTGTCCCATCTCCTGCCCTTTCTATAGTGAACAGGCCAGGCCTCTTTAGCTGCTTCTCAAAGGGAAGCCCTCTCATAGCACTGATCATTCTTGTTGCCCTTCTCTGGACTTTTTCTGTGCATTTAAAACAGTGGTTCTTCACCTTTCCAGACTCCAGCCCTCCCCCTTTAGACTTCAGCCTCACTCTTCCCATTTCAAAAAATGCCAGCTCTTTGCTTTCACTTGTTTCTTGACTACAAAAAAATCCTAGACTAATTCTTCCATTGCAAAGAATTCAGCTAGCTCCTGCAGGGCAGGAGAGTTTGGACACTCTGGATTCCCATTGGAAATCCCTGGGTTTATCTTACAAATCATACACAGGCATCTGCACACCTAGCAATGGGGTCTTACAAAAGTGCCCATTAAAAAGCCAGACCCCCTCCAAGTGCAGTGGGCACCCCAGCTTTCAATGGAAACTGAGTGCCTAACTCACTCAGCTGCTCTTGCAAATCCTACCTATCTGCTTTTGCAGATCTGGACTGAGACTAGTCAAAAACATGCGACTCTGCCCAGCAGAGATGTCCCAATGCCATGCGGTTATCAGGGCGGGGACTGCAGCACACTCAGCTTGAACGCAGTGGGACAGGGACATCCATGCTGCTGCTTAGCCCCTTGCTCAACACGGCAGTTTCAGCAGTCTGGGAGAGGAATGCAAGAGCTTAGTGGGTGCTTGTTGCTTGACCAATGCAACTCCAGGCCTCTATGGAGCAACCAGAGGGATGGCAGAGAGGCAGATTGCCACAGACCTGCCTACAACAAGATTCATAGTAGAACATAGGTACAGCTATGCTTAGATTGGCCCCAACCAGCGGGCAACTGTCTGTCCACTGATCACCAGGTTCACAGCAAGGTACGGCTGGAAGGGACCTCAGGAAATCATCTGGTTCAGCCCTCTGCTCAGGGGAGGGTCATCCTAATTAAAACCAGCCCAGCTAACATCTCCAAAGAGCTGGTCATCTCTGAAGCTTTCTAGTGGGGGTTGAAATATCATCTAGACATCACAGGATCACAAGCAAGTTGGGCTGGTCCACACAAGGCCTCCCCAGTGTTGAACAGAGTGGAAGAATCAGTGCGAGTGACAGCCCTGTTAATACAACCCAGGATGTTGTTGGCTTTTTTTTTCCTTCTTTTTTTTTTTTTTTTTTTGCAACAAGAGCGTACTGTTGGCTTGTATTCAGCTAATGATCCACTACAGCTGTAATACCCCCGGTCCTTCATTGCAGTACTGCAGCCCAGCCAGTCATTCCCCAGGCTGGATTTGTGCAGGCTTTGATGCCATTTCCCCTCTGTGCTAATCTACAAATGAGAGCCAGCAGCTACCAGGAATTCAACAAGATCAACAGGTCTAGCAATAGTATTTACGATGACAAGGGCAAAAAAAAGGGTCATTTCTGATGATTTGCTGTTAGTCTATCCAACTAGTTGATCTTCCCTCTTACCTTGTCATAAAGCTGCAGTGTCTCCTGGAATTTTGCATGCAAGCTTCTGATAAGGAGTTGTGTTTCTAAGAAGGAAAAAAAAAGGAGAGATGGATTAACTCGGGATGTTCAGTTCTCACAGCTGGAACCTTCGGAGGCAAAAAAAAAAGCTTTCACCAAGTAGCTGCATTTTACAAACTCTGGTGGCTGGTTTCACTTGAAGGCAAATACTTTAAAACGACAGTACAGAAGAAAATGTACTGTCCAAGAGAAGAAAATGACAAGCCACCACTATGCATTTCTGCTGATTTCCTGGCAGGTTTCTGGACCAAAGTCAAAATCAGAATAAGTCTACCACGCAAAAGGAAGATCTATGCAGAAATGGAAAAAGGCAGAGAGCTAATGAATTGCTGAAGGAAAACTATTTTCTAAAAGGATCTTGGCAGTAAAGGTATTATTTCTATTGGAGGCATATCTGTGATGTATCTGGCATTGAGACAAGCAAAGCTAATACAAAGGGACACTAAGGATAAAAAAAACCCCAACCTCACCAGACTTTGGGTTTATCTTGGATCCCATAGTACAAGGCAACAAAACCAAACCTAGTGACCAGATTGGGCAGCAATTAACGCTAATTAAACCTGATTGGAGGGAGTGGATGTTTTCTTGGATACTACACAGATACCTGAAGTGATCAATGGGCTTAAGTCTCTAGGATCCCAGAACAAGAGGCCTTGTCCTGGGAGAAATCTGATATCTGCTTTACCCTTATGAGAAGATCTTTCTAAAGAGAGAAGAGCAAACCGCACCATCTTGTGGAAGTCACGAGGCAAGGCAAGAGCAACTAAAAAACGATCCTGGCTATTCAAATCGCGGCACATTGCTGTTTAAAGCAATATCAGCTTTCAAAAGCATTTAAATCTCATTGGTGTCCATGGGATTTAGGAGCCTTGAAAATTTTTTTTATATATATATGGAGGCAGGTGCTTTTGGATAATAACCCAAAGGTGAATTAACAGAACTTTTTAAAGGTCGGTATTACAGTGTTCCTCCAACACGGAGAGAGACGATGAATCACAGTTCTCTGGAAGAAACCAGAGTTGCACCTTATAAACTAACCAAACCTGACATGCATCAGCTTTTGTAAGCAACAGCTCCACTTGGGAGAGAGTTCACAGTTCTTTAGAAGTGGATTACAGACAGACTTAGATCAGCCACAGCTCTTTGCCATGGAGAGGCACGACTCATCTTGCCTCCAGTCAGTCTCTTACCAGATGTGTTGTACATCTTTGACTTTGGGTTTTCTATCATCTCTGGGGGCTTTTCTTCTGGTGGCTTCTAAAAGGAAAATTCATAGAAATGTTGGAAACCAGGTCTGACTAGAGATCCTAACTTTGCTACGCAATTTGGAGGCCACATTGGGTTGACCAAAGAGCACAGAAGCCACAAATTCAACTCAGTTCTTACAAGGCTCCCTAACTTTCATTCAATTGGTATTCAATAGCCAAGCATAACTATAACCATCTTACCAGGAGACCCAGAAGATTTAATGTTGGGGTGTCCGACTCATTCAGTCCCGCCAGGCCAGATCCAGACAGAGCAGCAGCAGGACAAGTGGCGTTAGCAGCGGGGGTGTGCAGCACCATTGCTCACCCCCCTCACATTCCCAATGGGGCTCCATGCCCCAAACCTGACCCCTGCATTCCCAGCTCCCCTATGAGCCCCATGGACCACACAGACATGGTCACGTTGACTGGATCTTACCTATGGTCATAAGTCTGACACCTCTGGTTTAACATTTAACTTGAGTCCATTAGGTTTCCTGCTAAGAGACCTGTACTTCCCCCAACAAGGCATAGTGCACAATCCTGACGTAATACAGCTATTTTTCTATCTCTGGATCCTTACAGAATCAGAGAAAAGTAAGGCTAAAGGGACCTCTGGAGCTCATCTATTCAAACCCCCTGCTTGAGGCAGGATCACCTCAATCCCAACCATCCCAGACAAGTCCTTGTCTAACATATTCCTAAAAAAATACATGTCAACCCTGCTGCCCAACCATAAGGCATGTTGCCCAAAGACCCCACAGGGAAGCAAGTGGATAAGGGCTGTCAGTGTCTCATTGCTACAAGGCTTGTTTAAATGCACTTGAGAGATACTAGGAAAATGGCCACCCCCCAAACACAGGAGGCAACTACTGCCACCCCTGCTCCCTTCCCCATGTGCATCACAGAGTAAGATTCCTTCCTGGTCCACTGGGTGGAGGGACAAGACCCTCTAGCCGGGAACCTCCAGGTTTTATTCCTGGCAGGAGCACTGGCACAGCCCAGTCACAATCCCCAGCCTTGAGTGCAGCCAACATCCAAATGAACCAACTTGCCAATTGCTTTCCAGGCTCAAGCCTTCACAGCCAGCCTGTGTAATGTCTGCGTGTATGGTCACTAAAAGTACCTATTTTGTCACATCTTTCCCCGAAGCAATAAAGCTCTATTTCTCAATCACCGTTCTATAGAAAAAAAGTAGTGTCTTTAGAGGAGACAAAGGTACCTCTGGTTTCTTGGACTCTCCAGGTAAGTTATTCTTTTCGCTTCCATGGTCTTGTGCTTCAGTGCTACTCTGAAATGGCAGGCGTGGCCTTGGAACAAAGGCAGCAGCAAATCTGCATGCACATATAGTAGTCTCCATCAGATGCATGTTATCAGGCAGACCAAGAGAAATCTTTACAACAGACCAGGTGTTTTTAACACAGGAAAGCACATTAACAGGCCAGGGGACAAAGATCTATCTGCTTCCAAACATGTCAATCTTCTGTTAAAACATAAGAACTGTCATGTACTGGGTCAGACCAGAGGTCCATCATACCCGTCTGTGTCACACCACAGCAGAGTGGATGCTGGATGGGAGAGAGCTGGGGATGACCACACTTTCTTCCCCACTGTTCCTCTCTCCCTTGCAGCCTGTAGCACTTAAGGCCTAGGAAATTCCGATTCAGAGACTGTACCCCTAACTCCTGTGCTCAATAGGCATTGATGCCCGTTTCCTCCAAGAATGTGTCCAATCCCTTTGTTAATCTGGCTAAACTCTACGCTTCCCCCACATCTGCTGGCAGCGAACTCCACCCTTCCATTCCATGCAGAGTGAAAAAGAACTTCCTTGCGTTTGTTTTAGTTTCATGCTCTGACCCCCAGTTCTTGTATTGTGAGAGACAGTCAATAATAGAGCCCTCTTTACTTTCTCTTTGCCATTTAGTATGTTATAAATCCTTCATATTTTGTAAACCCTTTGTAAACCTGTTCCTATGGACAACAGCTAAGCTCAAAGTTTTCTCCTGGAGTCCGTGTGTGTTACTTTGTGGACCTTACCTTGTACTTGAGAGTTTGAAGGAGATATTAGTTCCACCCTCCATATGCAATACCAAAGCATCTAATGGATTTCACAGAATCACAGACAACGAGGGTGGGAAGGGACCTCCAGAGGTCACATCTAGTCCAAGCCCTGCTCAGAGCAGGACCAGCCCCAAGTACATCATCCCAACCAGGCCTTTGTCTACCCAGGTCTTCAAAACCTCCAAGGTTGGAAAGTTCACAACCTCTCTGGGTAACCTGTTCCAGTGTTTCACCACCCTCCTAGTGAGAAACTTTTTGCTAATATCCAACCTCAACTTCCCTTGCTGCAGCCTGCGCCCATTGCTCCTTGTCCTGTCATCTGCCCCCACTGAGAACAGTCCAGCTCCATCCTCTTTGCAACCCCCTGCAGGGACATGAATGCTGCCATCAAATCCCCCCTCAGTCTGCTCTTCTCTAGACTAAATCAGCCCAGTTCCCTCAGACTCTCCTCACCAGTTATTTAAAGCATACTAGCCATACTGAGAGTCAAGGAGACCTTTTTCCTCTAAATCACTTAAATAAGTTTGAAAATCTCTCCCACGATCATTATTTCACCACCCTGACTTCCATTTGAAGAACTCCTGTGAATACACTTTCCAAGGACTCAACAATAACATCGTGAAACGAAATGAAATTGGGCATTCAGAATGCTTTGCCAGGCAAAATAAAGCCCCTATTCCAAGAAATCTGAAGCCTGAATCAGTCACTTTAAACACTCAAAGTGATTATCACACTATAAATATGGTCTACTGCAGTGGTGGCCAACTCATGGCATGGTCAGCCTGTGTGTGGGGCATACAGTAGACCGGGCAGGGAGCCGAAAACAGAAGCAGATCAGGTGGGGGAAGGGGATCAGAGTGGTATTTGTAGAGGGTGTGAGACTAATCTGTAGCCAAAAAGCTTGGCCCACATTGCCCTAACTGGGACAGAGTGTTACTAAGGGTACATGCATATACAGGGTTACCCCAAGGTAAGCGAGGGAGCAGACACACAGTAAGGTAGTTATTCTGAGGCAAATGCCTACGGGCGGTGGTTTCCAGTCTTGTTAGACTCATGGTCCTGCCCTCAGAAAATGCCAGCATTTAGCTTTTGCTTGGTTCCAGCCCTAAACTTCTGTGAATCTGTGGTTTTTGACTAAGAAAAATCTCATAGAGCCATTCTTCTGTCACACAGAACTCAGCAAGCCCACGGCAAGGCAGAATGGTTTGGATATGCTGGTTTTCTAGCTGAAATCTCTGGGTTTATCTTGCAAATCATGAGGAGGCATTCAAATATCTAACAAAGTTAATATTGCATGGTGCCCTTCAAAGGATCAGATGGCACCTTGGTTAAGAATCACTGGCTTACGCACACATTTCAGCCCTGTGGTAGATGTCAAGGAGCTTGCACACCAGTGAAAGTGGGGTACAGCTGATACAAACTTCACACCTTCCTACCTCACAGTAGCTCGGTTTGTGTGATCGCACCCCAACCCCCTCCAGCATGGTATTTTGGGGGTGAGAAAGCCTGCCCGCCCCCACCTATTTTTCTGGCAGCGTGAAAGAAATCTTGCAGAAATGCTCAAGCGTGGATTCAAGAAGAAGTCCTTCTCCTCATCCCTTTCTTCAGGAGGCTTCAGATCTTTCAAGCAGCCATCAAATTTTTCTGTGGGGGAAAAAAAAAAAAAAAAAGAGACAGCACTGTTTAGTTAACAGTTCCTGACTCAAAGAGCATCCAAGCCAGCATGCAGGCTGGGAGAAGGAGATAGATGGTTGTGATGAAAGGAAGTGTTTGACATATTAAAACCATGGCTGACAGGGCTTTACAGCCATTAGCCAGTTAATCCTCATGCTAGAAAATTAAAAATGAGCCTTGATGACACACAGAAAGCTAGATTAAGACTGCGATCTTTTCCTCAAAAAAATGCACCTTGAATGCATTCAGCAGTGATTTTTGGGGGTGACCTCTTATTGGACCACAAATTCATTCCAAAAGAATGGAAGATGATGACAAATCGCACCCTTAGGGAAAGTTCTAAGAACTGGGAGGCCATCTGGCTTAACAGGTAGAGCACTGCATTGGGATCCAGGAGAGAGAGACTCCAGTCCTGGATCCAAGATTAAATCAGCAAGCTGCTTCCCTCCACATATGCCTCAGTTCTCCCCCCCAGTAAAATGGGTATAATGATCTCAATCTTCACAGTAAAGGGCTTTGAGATACTCCAATGAAAAAAAACCAGTCCCTAGTATTGACATAGATCTTAGAAGAGAAATTTAAACGTGTTTGATGATGACTGCGAAGATTTGCATTCCAGAAGAGAAATCATAAACAAGACAGCTATTGCCTGAGTCGCGCCTTCAGGATCATGACTGCCTATGTTCAGGATGCTGAATAAGCCACATTCTCTCAGACTGGCTTCAAGGACAGTTCAATAATGATGTGCAAAGGAGGAAATAAAGTATATGAGAGACAGCAAGTGAGTGCAAACACCAATTCAGGCAAATACAAGCCTTTCACAAACAAAGCAATTCAACAAGCTACTTCCAGAGGCGATATTCCCCCAAAAAACCCACAACCAGGCAGTTAATTCAGGCCATAGCAATACATTATCTTCCCAGGATGCGTGCACCAGCTGCACTGGTTTGAAATTTGTTCTGCTGTTTGCTTCTGCTGCGTTTGAGGAAACAGGGCTCTGTTCACAAGAGAAAAATACATATGCCAACGAGACACAGCTAAGAACACTGTTGTTATAAGTCAGCTATTACTCATTGAAAACCTAATAAGGCTCCACACGTGGCTCCACAAGGCAAACCACTGCTGTTGCCGCTTTTAATCTTCATAATTTATTTGCATCGAAGTGTTACCTTCTGCTGGGGGGTCCGTCAAGGTCTCAAAATGATGCTTGAGGTACTTTTCTTGTTCAGGGGTTTGGGGCAGAGAGACATTTCGTTGGGAATTCTCATCCACATCTATTGTTTCTACTTCCACCTCCGCGTCACCGTCTGAGACTGCAGACTCTATGGTGACATTGCACATCCCAAAGAAAAAAAGAAAGAGGTGAGCTGCTGAGATGCATCAAATCAGAGCAACACAGACAATATTTACATTAGCTTTTAGACCCTGAACCAAAGCATTTCATCACATCTTTAAGCAGCCCCTAACTCTGTGGTTCTCAGGCTCATTAGATTCAAGATTCCACTCGGAAAACGCCAGCTTTTAGCTTCCACTCTGTTTTTGAGTACAGAAAAATACTAGAGTGATTTTCCAGCTGCAAAGAACTCAGCAAGCCCACAACAGGTTAGAATGCCTTTGGCGGGATGGATTTGCGTTGGAGATCTGTGGATTTATCTTGAGAATCGTGTGTAGTGGTTTGCACACCTACTTTGGCACCCTTAAAAGGTTCTCCCAGCACCCCAACTGAGAATCGCTGCTTGTTCTGGTCACAGACTTAGACACACAAGATGCCAGTGTTTTACTGGATCAGAGCTCGCCCATATAAAAAACAACTGTAAATACATAGCCAGCTGTCACAGTTTAATAAAAGAGATTGTTTGAGCCGTTGTCTCCTGTTTGATTTTCCACGTCTGTATTTTAGCCTTCCAAAGGGCAGCAAAGCCATTCCGTTTTCCACGTTACCTTCCTGCTGCAGATCAAAAGTAGAGGCTTCGGAATCCAGCGAAACTATAGAGGAAGCTTTATCTTTATTGCCCTCCTTCTGATAAATGGGCTGAAGAGGCAACTCTTTTAAACTTGTTCTTGGGAGGAAGAGGAAAAGCAAACAATTAGCCACACAGATGGAAGGAAAAGTAGCAGAAGGACAGGATAGGGCAACAAGCAGCAACTACTGGCAATTAACTTTGTCTCTTTCCTCTTCACCTACCTGTCTGATAGATACAGCAGGGCGAAAAGAACTGGCCCGTGGTGGAAGCCGGTCTACCAGAGTCTTCTGATACGAAGGTGAGTTTAATCAGTCGGTTTATTCAGACCCACCCACCAGCCCTGGTTTGATGCTCTCTGACCCACCTGGTACCTTCAAGAAGCTACATTAACAAATAGCTATCTGCCCTTCTTGGACTGTAGAAGAACTGAATATTAAATAATGACAAGTGATGGAGACAAGTGTAGCTACCTCCATGGCACACCAATACACAGGGCAACCGATTACACTCAAAAGAAAGGGTTCTCAGGAGATGGTATCTAGCCCAACCCTCTGCTCAAGGCAGGATCAGTCCTGTCTAAACTATCCCAGTCAAATCTTTGTCTAACCTGCTCTTAAAAGCTACCAAGGATGAAGATCCCACCTCTCCTGCACTGAACCACCCTCACAGCAAGAGAGTTCCTCTTAGTCTCCACCCTCAACTCCACTTGCTCCAATTTAGGCCTGTTGCTCTTTTCCCAACCCATGTGGCCAAAGAGAATATTCTAATCACCATCCTCTTTATGAGCCACCCTTTGGGTATTTGAAGACTTACCATATCCCTCCCCACGTCTTCTCTTCTTCAGACTAAATAACCCTACCTCTTTCTGCCTTTCCCATTGTGTGTCTCAGACCTCCAATCATTTTTGTTGCTTTTCCCTGGTTTCCTTCTTGAAGTACAAGACCCAAAACTGGACACTGCACTCCATATGAGGCCTCACAAGCACCAAATAAAGTGAAGAATCACTTCCCTTCAGTGCCAGATCCAGTGATCCCTACCAGTGCTTTGGGAAAGGCAATTCTATATCCCACCCCACTGTCCAATAATATCTATTTGTTAGGGAGTCCTGAACCCACCCTCATTCTTTTTTGCCATACTGGGGGTGTCACCACACCACTCTTCATAGATCCTCTGCTCCCAGAAGCAATTCAGTCTGAATCACAACAATTAGCATGAGAGAAGCGGATGCAAGGGATGGATTCCAGGGAGTTGAGATGCGTAGGCCAGGGATCACCCCCCATGCTAATAAAGTGACCCCAGGAAAAAGCAAGGGTCACAAGCCAGGACTGAGTTTCCCTGCTCTGTTGGACAAAAGATCCTTATCTCAGCACAAAGGGCAAGAATATAGACATCGGAACCTGAACTGTATAAAACCCCCAAGACAGAGGGGTGGGAGACTGGAACTTGCCTCAACCATGAGGACGGAGTCAGAGAGCCCCGAGACCTCACCACCCAGCAGTGAGTATGTCCGTGTATTCTCTGCTGTATGTGGTTGCTTTGGTAATGCTGCCCAATTGTATAGTCTGGAGGAATTTGCTTTGGCTTCTCTTGTACTTCTCCAGATAAAATAAAAGCCCCCAGAGACATCCTTCCTTGTAACAGATTAGTCTCACTTTAGAAATCTGATCAGGAACCTTGATACAACTCTACATACAAGGTTTTAATTTTAATATGCTGATACAAGCACATTTCATCACTTTTTTCATAGTTTCATAGTTGGTAGGGTTGGAAGGGATCTGAGCAGATCATCAAGTCTGAACCCCTGCCATGGGCAGGAAAGGATGCTGGGGTCAAACGACCTTGGCTAGGTGATTTTCCTTTTTTTAACATAGTAGAACTCACCGGTCACCCTCCAAGAAGCCGTCCCGAGCCTGCATGGAGCACGTGCTGTTTTCAGTACTTTCGAGAGATTCGACCTCCTGATTGGCATCATCCTCCAGAAAGATATCCAGGGGTTTGAAGTTGTCAATGATGTTGCTTGGGGAATTCTCTGTCTGCAACAAATACAAAGCCTCGTTTCTCCCAGAACAGAGTTTTCAAGCTCTCCACTGAGCTGCACCTGGATGTGGTTCTTTATGCAAGGTTGTAAGAGCCCAAAGGTTAGATCATTGGGTGGTGGTACTATATCCATCTACAGGCCAGACTGGGCACATGGACCCTATCTGGTGAGCATGGCAGGGCATGATCCAGCCATGGGGAGACTGGCAACATGGTCTGGCCCTGATCCAGCCATGGGGTGGAGGGGAGGGAACAGTGCCCAGCCCTGATCCAGCTGCACAAGGCATCAGGCTTTGGCACCAGGGGAGGAACAGCAGTATTGATTGCCCTTGTTCCTCAGTGCCATATTTCTGAACCCATGGGCCAAATGCCATGGCTCCAGGGGCTGCAGATTAGAGTGACCAGTAAGCAGCAAACACAACTGACAAGCAACAGTTGCTGAGGTTTAAAACTAATCCTGAACCCCACACCTTCATGCCCTCCTTGTGAAGGTCAAAAACATCCAAGCTCTGAAGTGCAAATCACTGACCTGCAGGAGCAGCGAGTCCAGATTCTTCGGTTCCAGCTCGGTGTCACTCACAAAGCTGTTTTTTATGGGGGTGAAGTAATCTGTGTCCAGGAGGGTTTTAATCGGGTCTTTCTCGGCCCGTTCGGCCCATCGGCCTTGCGGCTGGTAATCTACCCGGGGCAGGTATGTCATGCTGTCCGAGTAATCAGCCTCTCCCAGCTACGGAAGAAGGTTTTAAGAATACAAGTAGTGCCATACTTGAGTCAAACCAAATGGTCCACCTAGCCCACTACCCTGACAGCAACAACAGCAAGGAGGAGATGTTTTATTTTGCCCCATGGGCCAGATGGGCTCCTAGGAGCCAGCCAGTCTGCCAGCCAGATCCGGCCAGTGGACCCAATCCAGCCAATTGGCGGTGGGCAGCCTGGCCCCAGGGAAGGAACATGGCAAGTCAGCAGCTCTTACTTGCAAGAGAAACAACACAGACAGGGTCTTAACCCAGCCCCTTCATACAGCAACATGTTCTCCAACTTACCAGTCTCTTTGCCCACATTGGCAGTTTGCCATTGGTCAGTATGAAAACAGGGGCTGGAAAGCAAAACCGGATGAGGCATTAAATCATTGACAAAGCCAAGAGGCATCTGCTGCAGGGAAGGGAACAAAGCGTGCAAACCTCAAGA
This sequence comes from Crocodylus siamensis, assembly GCF_052110815.1. Taxonomy (NCBI): domain Eukaryota; kingdom Metazoa; phylum Chordata; order Crocodylia; family Crocodylidae; genus Crocodylus; species Crocodylus siamensis. The sequence goes on from NC_143400.1 coordinate 786,680, forward strand.
CTTCAGATCCTGTGGCTTAAATACAGGATTGTACTTGACTCAATACATCCCTGTGTGGTTAGGGAGAGCTTTATACTACTTTCCCACCAGGCAAACTGGCAAGGATCTGAAGAGAGGCTTGGAGTGAGAGTAGGGAGGCAGAAAGGCAGATCATAGGAAAGCAGGCCTGGAAGGGACCTCAGGACATCTAGCCTAGCTCCATGCTCTAGGCAGGACCAGCCCTGACTAAACCATCGCCAGCATCTGCTCTTGAAGGAGATTCCACCACCCCTCTGGGTATAATTATATATGGGCCAGGTCCTATTTCGCCATGGTCCGGGCTGTCCAGCTTCAGAGCATACAAGGCTGTGAGCTATGTTGACCCCTCCCTGCTCCCCCCCCACCAGTCCCCACAAGCTGTGCTGTGCTGTCCCTGGGGGCTGGGAAGGGAAGTTGGAAGAGAAAAGGGGAACCCGGCAGCCAACGTCCTGCTTATATAAAAAGGTTGTTAAGCATACACTCGAGAAATCCCAGATAGAGACCATGCCCTATTACAGAGGAAGGCAACCTCCTGCCACAGTCCATACTAGTGTGATTAGGGGGTAAAATCCCTTCCTGCCCCCAGTGTAGTGGTGAACTAGCCTAAGCAGAGGGGCAAGACCCTTTAGCCAGAACACTGAGGGGGCTGGTCCAAAGCAGGAGCACTGGCATAGCCCAGCCCCCAGCCCCAACCTGGGCTGAGGCACGCTTAAAAACACCCTGACACGAGGCAGAAGAGGGGAATTCCCTCCCAGCCCCACACAGCAGCCAGCAAAGCCCCAGAGCAGGGGTCAGCAACCTTTTGCCCCCAGGAGCTGCTACTTGTGACCCAACGCTTAGGCCCATAGGCCACAAATCTCCACGTACCTCCCCCCACCCCAGCGATCAGCAGATGATGTACAGGGAATAGATGGAACGAGGCAGGAGGCAGGACCCCAGAGACAGCCTCTCCGCTGCCTCGGCTCCAGCCTGCTGTATTCCCAGAGCTGCCACGGGCTGGATCCAGGAGGCTGTGGGGGCCTGAGCTAGAGCGTGCCTGTATCCGAGTTGTCTTTGGCAGGGGTCTGCAGAGCGGATTCTTCTTCCTGCTCATCGGTTTCATCGTCAGCATTCAGGGGAGACCTCATTCCACTGGGTACGGCCACATATGTCTTCCGCCTGAGGGTTACAAACATATAGTAGTTACCAGCACCCTCGCTTTATCCTGCCTCCTTCCTCATTGCACCCACGTGTAACTTCATAGCCAAAGACGTTAAAGAAAAATAATTGAAGAGGATAAATGGGACAGATCCAGGATTTGGCAAAATGGGGTGTGGAAGCAGGCACCTATGCTGCAGGGCTGCCAGCTGCATCCTGGATCGGGCCACTGGAGTCTCTGGGGACTTCTTTAAAGTCCCCCACGCAGGTAGGAATCCCCCCCTCCCTTCCCTTCCATGCTCAAAGGTGTACCCGTCTCCACCCCCTCCCACCTGTCGCTGCTGCTTTCCTCTCTGCCTTGGGGAAGGGAGAAGCTCCAAAGCCTGCTGCAGCTGGGCTGTACAGAGGCTGGGCTCAGCTGGGGACAGCAGCAATGGGTGGGAGGGGAGGGGTTCCTTCTCCCCAGGCCTGCTCTTGGGGGAACCCTGCACCCTAGTTTCATAGTTTGTAGGGTCAGAAGGGACCTGGGCAGATCATTGAGTCTGACCCCCTGCCATGGCAGGAAAGAGTACTGGGGTCAAACGATCCCGGCAAGGTGTTCGTCTAGCCTCCTCTTAAAGACCGCCAGGGTAGGAGCCAGCATCACTTCTCTTAGAAGTTGGTTCTAGATCCTAGCCGCCCTGACCATGAAGTAGCACCTCCTGATATCTAGCCTGAATCTACCCTCTACCAGCTTGTGACCGATATTCCTAGTCACTCCTGGTAGCACTCAGGGGAACAGGGACTCCCCCAGTGCCTGCTGGTCCCCTCTGACTAGTTTGTAACAGGCCACTAGATTCCCCCCTCAGCCTGCTCTTGTGGAGGCTGAACAGGTTCAGGTCCCGTCGCCTCTCCTCGTAGGGCCTGCCCTGCTATCCCCTGATAAGGCGAGTGGCCTCCTCTGGACCCTCTCCATGTTGTCCACATCCCTCTTGAAATGCGGCGCTCAGAGCTGGAGGCAGCACTCCAACTGCAGCCTGACCAGTGCCACATAGAGGGGGAGGATCACCCTGCCCATGCTGTTCCCAGCAGCCTGAGTGAAGAGGGCAAGAGCAGCTTCAAAGCTTCCCCAACCCTGGGACAAAAAGGAAAGCAGCCATGGCAGTTGTGGGGCGGGGGCACTGTTGAGCACCAAGGGGAAGGGTAGTGGGGGGGATTCTTATGTGCTTTGGGAACTTTTTTAAAAACCTTCAGAGGCTACCATGGTGTGGTCCAGTCCAGAAGGGGGGGTGTAGTCATGCTACTGCACCCATCTGAATCTGCCCATGAGAAGGCCTCTATCCCTAGCCCCAAAATACCAATCAGAGCCCAGCTAAGTCAGGCAGGCAGTAGGCACACTCTCTTAGCTCTCAAGCATTCAGAAGTCCCTGCCTGGATTCCTGCAGCCCTGATGCTATGACTCTGGCCAATAAGTGGGCCAAGACTGCCGTTCTCAATGTTTGGTATTATGTGCCTGGTTCTGGGCAGCTAACGAATACGCCTTTCCTCCCATCTGGTGGCTCCCCCGGCTGGATCCAAGCAGGTTGGCAGCAGTAGCAACAGCAGAGCCTGTGGCTGAATGATGGCAGGGGACCAAAAGCCCTAGGCTCCCTCCTAGCTCTTCCATTTAGCACCAATGCCCCATCCTACACCTATCACAAATTGCTCAGATAATGCCCTGCCCCTCAGTTATTCCAGCAAGCCTAGACACCCTCTAGTACATGCCTCATCTACCTCAGCTGTTACTATATTCTCTTGCATACAAAACACGTACCTTCTCCCCCACCCCAACACACAGCCGCTGGAAATTGGGCTGCACATGATATCCAAGAAATGCAGTAAGAGTGGGAGTCAAAGGTGACTGGTTACAATCTACTCCTCCAGTGGGCCACCGGCTACAGAAACTGCTGTGCCTCAGCTAGTTAAACCTTGAGTCACTCAGCTCAAGACAGCCTTGACTTGATCATCCTCAGCTTTATAGTTAAGTGGTGGTCACCGTGTCTTCTTTCCACAGCCACTTGAAGAAGGGTATAGACCTTAAAGTGGAAGATTATGCCCACGTGCAAGTGTGCACTCATGCAAATGAGTTCATTGCTCAATTTGCATAAAACAAACACGCACCTGCACAAAACTCAGTGACTATTACAGTTAACGAAAGCCCGCTCCCATACCTGATTTGGTTAAACCAGTTTAGACCCTGTGCTTTTTTCTGCCGCTGTGTCTCATCAAGTTCGATCAAGTGCTGGTTCATAGAGTTTGTAATCTCCGGGCCAAGTAGCCAAATAAACACGCAGCTGGGAAGGGGGAGAAAAATTAATTTCCTTTGAATCTGAGCAAAGGAATCTTTCAATTCCTAATAAAGACTTTAGCCAATAGTCCAGCTAGCTAAAGTCATCCAGAATCATTTTATGAGTATAAAATACATCTTGTGCTAGGCCGAAAAGTCTTCTCTCAACTGCCAGAGCCAGCAGGAAAAAAGCCATCCCAAAACACCCATCAAGAGAACAAGTAGACTCAAAGAGCAGGTATTTCTCACCTGCTTACAATCAAAATCAATGCCAAGCAGGCAGATCCAATCTAACTCCCAGCAAAGTTAAACTTGGACCTATAATATTCCACTGACAATACTCCATTAGTAGCAGAAACAGCCAGAACTGCAGCACTGACAAAGTGCTGTGTTAGCCTCCATCAAGGAATCTACCCTTACTGGGGTAACTGCCCAGCAGCTGGAAAAACCTGCCCTCAGTCTAAGCAGTCATGGTGCAAGATGCTGTTTAGGGTAATGAGTTGTGTCTCCAGTTATCTGTAGTGCACACATGCATAGCCCAATAAAATGTTGATGGGAACCTGGTCAGGCAAGAGATTCTTCCACACTTGTATTGTTCCCCACCCTCTCTCTCCCCTTGTGAGAGTGAAGGAGGTATCTTACAGCAGAGCTAGGTGCAATATACCCAGGTCCCCTGGCTTAGCATTTTCTTTTTGGAAGTAAACCCTAAAGAAGCAGTACTCAGCCTTTTGGTGCCATAGGCTGAGTGGCAGGAGGCTGTTGCATAGGTCCCAAGTGTGCACCATGTGCCAGGAGCAGGCTCCATTCTGCTTCCCGTGCCCCCATACTCCCAGCTGGCTTGGACCCTGTGCCAAAGAACAGGGCCCCACACTGCAGGATTGGGTCAAGTGCTGCCATGAGCTGGGCCTGATGCATTGATCTAGCATGCTACCTGGCCAATGGGTCCCTATGGTTCCAGAAATTTGGCAGTAGGGGTGTGGCAAGTACTGTCACTGCTCCCCCAAGCCCAAGTTTTTGGACCCAGGGGAACCCTTGTGGGCCAGATGGCAGGGCTCCACAAGTCCAGGGTTGAGAACCTCTGCTCTAAGACACAGGTACTCAGAACTCCAAGGCACTTCACTAGTCTGGAAATTCAGTAGCAGGGGAGCAGTGGCAATTAATAATGCCACCATTCCCCCACTCCTAACATTTCCAAGCCTTACAGGCCAGAGAAGGTGATTCTGTGTACAGGACCGGGGCAGGAGCCTGGCATGTGGGGACCGATCAGGGCTAAGGACTGACTTTGCACTACTCATCTGGCCCTTGGGTACCACTGCTTTAAAGAAACATAGAGACTTCCAAGAATAGCTCTTACTGAGGTACAAACATACCTGTCTCCTGAGACGGTGATCAAGTGTTTGCAATCATAGGTGAACTTCATCCCAGTGACAATTTCTGTAACAGAGTAAGGTCTCAGGTTCAGAAAAGCCATTCTATCAGGTAGTAAATTGTCAATATTATTCAAGAGCATTTGAAGAAGTTAATAAAAGGCAAACTCTTGCCTTATTTAATGAGCGGACTGATGATTTCTCTTTCACATGGAACTCTCCTTTATTTAGCATTTTGGCCTATATTCTGTACAGTGATAACAGTACCATATATGCCACGCACCAATGAAACAAATTTATACCTGGGGGGGTGGTTAACTAAAAGTAATTTAACCCAGTTGGAATATCTTTGAATGGAGGACAATGAAAAAGGAGAGTCCAGCAGAGGGCAACAAAACTGGTTGTGGGGCTGGGGGACATGACTGGTGAGGAGCGGCTGAGGGAACTGAGCTGATTCAGTCTGCAGAAGAGAAGACCGAGGGGGGATTTGGTAGCAACCTTCAGCTCCCTGCAGGAGGATGCAAAGAAAATGGAGCTGGACTGTTCTCAGAGGGGGCAGATGACAGGACAAGGAGCAAGCTGCAGCAAGGGAAGTTGAGGTTGGATATTAGGAAAAACTGTCACAAGGAAACACTGGACCAGGTTACCTAAAGAGGTGGTGAAGTCTCCATCCTGGGAGGTTTTTTTAGTCCCAGTTGACAAAAGCCTTGGCTGGGATGATGGAGCTGGGGCTGGTCCTACTTTGAGCAGGGGGTTGGACTAGATGTGACCTCCTGAGGTCCCTTCCAACACTCATTTTCTATAAGCAAAGGCTGTGCATCTCACTGGAAAGGCTCTAATTAAGTTCCCAGTTTCTACTGGTAACATTGTCACTTCCTATATAATCAGATTACTGCATTCAAGCAAACTCCAAATATTATACAGCAAAATAAAAATGGCACACTGATATACTAGAACCTGCTACACTAATTTCAATAGGACTAAGTAAATGTGTTAGAAAAAGCTGCACGCTTGGAGTTTAGCAATGAGAATATTCTAGAGGAAGTAAGCTATATAAATGTGATTAAGTTCAACTAAGATGATGTCATGCCAACCTTCGATCTTAAATGTCTTTGCCATTGTTTTTTAATTATTAATTAAATTAAATTATCACTCCGGTACATGACTGCATCTAAAAAATTTCACTTTGGTTAAAATACTGCTTTGGGGAATTTACATTATTTAGTATAATTTATATATCCTTTGTGTTGGTAGTTTTCAAATCACAGCTGACGTGACTAAAAGCCAAGTGATTCATACTACTGATACCGTTCCTGAGCTAAGCACATCTAATCATGAGACCGGAGGGAAGGACTCAAACCTGAATGTCCATACATCTTGGCCACACAGTCACCAGACTGGAAATCAATAATCGAAATACTCTTATCAGAGCAGCTTGTTGCTAAGAAAGTTCCCAAGGGATCCAGCTGCACCTGTAGAAAAATGAATCAACACAGGCCATTAGACATGCACAAATATATCTGCCTGTTTACAAGGATGAGAAAATGCCTGATATCTCCCCTCACACCCCTAAAAAAAATCTAGAAGGCACAGGGTAAGTCGCCAAGAATTAGAAACCTCCAAAAATTTCTGTCATGAACCCCGCTGTGTTATGAGGGATCACAGCATGTCCTGGATCTTTCTTGTATTTTGTTGCATTGATGTGTGGCAGGTATGGTTTCACTGGAGAGACCATATTACCATGCGTCCATTTATGTTACTGTTATTGCTGTACAGATTACATGTGCTTTCTGTATACCCTTATGGGTTTGGATAAGATTCACTCAAGGAAGGGGAGTGGGTTTCCGACAATTTCCACTATATGTTATGGGCATTATAAGTAGTTACAGCAAACTGTAGCAGTGGATTTCCAGATGGTTCCATCATGCACAGTGTTTAAAATTAAAAGTAGGCTTCCAAAAGGTTTGCAATGAAAAACTAGCAAATGATTTTACTGCTTCTTACAAAAAATGACAGATCTCAACTGTTTCAGCATGGGTCCGTGGGGGTGGCATTCACAAGGTCACTGCCAACACTGGTGACCTAAGAATTTCCAACTATGGCACTTGTTCCCTCTGCCGGTCCACTATAACGCATCTTGGATCAGTTTCTGAACAAACTGCAAAACCCATCTCTTCCCTCCCACCAGGCCACGCCACAAATGGACTTCTGAAAACCATAGAAAATTCAGGCTGGAAGGGACCTCAGGAGGTCACGTCTAGTCCAACCTTCTCTTCAACAGGACCAGCCCCAACTAGATCATCTGACCCAAGGCTTTGTCTAGCCACATTTTAAACACCTCCAAGGGTGGAGAGTTCATATTATTCATAGCTTCAGAACACTGGGAGAGAATTCCCATTATCCCTCGCAGAGCATGATAAATTTCCCCAGCTCACAACTCTCGACAGGACGAGACAGCAATGCCTCCAAGCTGGATCATGCTGCTTTAGAAGGGGGATGCTACATTTTCCTTTGACTGCCTTTGTATTGCTGGTTTGCATATTAGAACTGTGCCTCCAGGACAAGTTTGAAGGCGGCATATAAAATACCATAACAATTCACCCCTTACCTTCAGGAGTGACCCATCATCGCTTTGAGAACCTTTGTAACAGCACTTCTGTTTTCCACTCGCAGTATGGTATACCCTGAAGGAAAGCCATTGTGGATTTTAACTGGCACACAGGTGCTGTCAGACAGTAGTTTTACTAAGAGGTTAGATGATGGATTTGTATAGGATGGTTGGGTAGGGCTGATCCTGCCTCAGGCAGCGGGGCTGGATTAGATGTGACCTCTGGATGTCTCTTCCAGCCCCACTTCTCTACAAATCTATGCTTTTTGATCACTTGTTCCAGACTGGGCTGCACCAAGGCTCCTGCTGGGCCTCGAACCCAGAGGGTCCCAACTAGAGGGTTTGGCCCCTCTGCTCAGTCAGATTGACAGTCATATCTAGGGCCAGGGAGGAATTTTACCCCATGATCAGACTGGTATGAACTGGAGTGGGGGGGGGGCAGGGCGGTGTTGCCTTCCTCTAGCAGGAGCCATGGCCTCTTCCTGGGATCTCTTGAGCTTCCATTAATAACCTTTTACAGCAGCAGGATGTTGGCTGCCCAGGCAGGTATGATGTCTCCCTGCTTTCCCTGTGGCAGGTGTGATGTCTCGTGGTTTTGTGAGGGTTGACTGCATGGTTTTGCTAAGAGGTTAGAGAATGGATTTGTCTGGGATAGTTTGGACAGGGATGATCCTGCCTCAGGCAGGAGGTTGGAACAGACTCATTCACCTGACGTTTCTATCCTGACAGGCTACAGCGACATATTTCTCGGTTATATCGACATCCATGTCATACAGGGTGTTTTTCTCGGCAACGTGATGAGTTCTGACAAAATTAATCCCATCTGCAACCTGTGGTAACAACAAGGAGGTGAAACCGAGATGCCCATTTAGTAGGGACACAACCTCTTCTGCTTTCCTCCCTGTGAACCCTGGCATGATTCCATCTGTTTACAAGCACCATTTTTAGAAACCCTCCCGCAGATCTTGGGCAACACACTGGCTGAATTTCAGGTAACCCAATAAATCCAAAATAGCTGAGAGCAACTAGAAACAACGTGGTATTCAACCTCTCTGGCTCCAGGGGACAGGAGAGCAGTGCAGACAGGAGAGCAGTGCAGGGATGGTCTGGAGGTCTGATCCTGGATGGGATTGGCCTGTGGGTGTGAACTGGTGTGCCAGCACAACCCTGTATGCTGGATCTGGCCAACATAGCTAATGTGTTCTGGGTCATGGGACTCTCTACAAGTCTGGGCACCTGGCAGCAGGGGAGCAGTGGCAGCAATTAATCCTGCTTCCACACCCCACATTTCTGGACCCAGGGAGGCCTAGATGACATTGCTCCATGGGCCAAATCTGAACCACAGGCTACAGGTTGAGCACCACTGTCTTTAACAATTTATTAATAAAATTGATTTGGGGGTGATTTTCCAAATTACAGTATAGCTTCAAATTGACCCACATTATTTTGCTAGAGAACCCCTTTTCTCCAAGAACACTCTCTTACTTTTTGTGCACTGCGGAAATAAATGCTTTTGTCAGCCCCGCAGCTTATTAGCTGTACTTCTCCGTTACCTAGAAAAGAATGAAGGGAAAATGAAGATATCAGGAGATCTCAGCGCTTACTTTCAGCTGGCAGGGGCCTCGCTGCACTGGTCCCTTTGGAAGAAGGAAATAAAAGGGAAGAAAGCTAGAATCTTTTTTAAAACCTAACACTTAAAAACCCCAATGCCAGAGAGTGGGTAAATAACAGATGTCAAGTTTATCCTGGGTCTGACTGTCTCCATGAATCAGAATAAGCATGGAAATTTGTAACTTGAACAGCAAACAACTTGAATTAGCTCCGATTGTCCCAGGAAAAATAAACAAGGTATCTCAGATATTTCACAGGCACTTCAAGTTGGACAAGAACAGGAGAAGCTGTCATTCTGTAGGATTCCAGGTTGTCCGTCTGTAGGGTCCCAAAATAATAAGCTTTGTCCCAGGAGAAACCTGACATCTGTTTTTAGCCAGCGCCAGCTGATCTAGGTCGACATAGCCCTACAGAAGTAAACACAGCAATTTTATACTTGTATCTGGCCACTGCTCTTCAGTAACAGAGTTATAAGAATGCATGGCAAAAATAGTTTAAGCCTAAATAAGCAGCAAATCTATATGGAACATTTCCTTCGATTAAGGCAATGGTCAAAGTTGGTTGATAAGCCAGCCTGTAGCAAACAAGTTAAATCAACTGAGCAGAAAAAAGGGTTGTTTTTTAAATGGGGGGCGGGGAATACTACAAAAAGAAAATAAATCTTTTTAATGCCTTCCTCAGGATGGTAGGACAGGGCTGCAACTTAACATGAGCAGCCACAAATGTACAAGGTGACCAAGGTCAATCACACAGATGCTATGCTGAAATGTAGCCTCGTGAGCATAGAGGTAATTAGCTGTGTTAGTTTGAACTCAGTCTAATTAAATAAGACATTTAATCAAACTTTATAGACTAAGACCTATATAATTAAATAAGACATAATATAGGTCTTAGTCTAGAAAAGATGCACTTCATCCCCATGAATATATGATTTCCACTTTCGCACTGAGAGTTATCAAAAGAAAATTGAAGAGGAATCTTGAAAGCCAACTCAGAGCTTGGAAACTTACCGGCAAATTTTACAGCTGTTATGGCCGACGAGTGATCATCTAGAGTTTGCTCCAGCTTGTAATATTTATCTACATTTAGCACATGAATCAGCCGATCTCTGCTGGCAGAAGCCAGAAGCGCCATTCCTAGAGGTATTCAAAGACATCATTCTCCCCACCATTTTTTTTTAAAAGCCACACCCACTTTCCAGGTCACAGCTAGGGTTGCCAACCCTCCAAGACTGCCCTGGCATCTCCAGGAATTAGATACAAATCTCCAGGGGATGCTGAGTCACATAGGGCATTCATTAAAATAAATATTAAACACTGAATCTGATTTATACAGTAGTCCAGTGAGTTTTTAAAATGCAATAATCATGTGCCTTCCTGACAAGGTCTATGCGCTGTAATCCGTAACCAATACACGGAAGCACATGGGTACATTGGTGTTCCGGAAACCTCCCAGAATAAACTTAAAAAGAGTTGGCAACCCTAGTCATATCTAAAAAGTTACTATGCAAAACTAAATTTACTCATAAGCTCTGTCTAAAATAGGTTACTGCATGTGCATCTCTTCCCATTAAATATATTAAGAAGGACACTGTGTAAAAGCAGAAAATGTGGTCCCCAACTGCATCCCCCCCACACCAAAAAAGGAAAAAGAAAAAAAAAAAAAGGAGAAAATTATCTTGTCACTTATAAAATGAAAGCTGTGGAATGAAAAATCATTGAAATAAGAATCAAATGAAAATTAAAATAATGAAAGCATATCTTTGAGAGGTGCATCTTATACAATATAGGCCAGAAAACATATTTAAAATAAGAACTCATCAACAGAAAACAATTGCTACAGAATTAAAATTTCACATCATTTCTAAAATTACATGTAGGTAAAAATGGAAAAAGCACGAATAGCCTCCAATTATATTTTTAGCAGCATCTGTGTGTTCAGTTGGGATTCTGCCATCTTCCCCGCACCCAATTACACTTCAGAATTGGTTTTCAAAAAAGAAAGACTCTCTTACCAGTTTCTGGTTTGGAATACTCCAAGCAGAGAACTTCCGAATCATGGGCTTCTACTTTAACCACTTCATGCATAAATTGTAACTCATGTATCCTACGATGGAAAGGCATAGTTAAAAGTCTTCTGAACTAAAGCCAGCAATGCTCCTATGCATTGGCCAAGTAGACCCATGGAGGCAACAGAGAGATATACAAGGGCTAGAAATCCGCCTTAAAGAACTCATCTATTTACACAGCTTGTCAAAAAGGGAAATGAACATTGTAAATCAAGTCACCTAGAGTGGAGAGAGAAGAGTGTCAGTTACCAAAGGGCTCATTAAGCCAGTGAACTTAGCAGGAACTAATTGCTGGGAACCGAAACCAGGCAAGTTCAAACCTAGAAATTAGGCTTCTTATTTACAGAGAAGAAAATTAACCATTGGAATATGTCCTGTGGGAAATAATGGAGCCTTTGTTCCTTGATGTAGAATCATACGAAAGGAGGGCTGGAAGGGGCCTCCGGAGCTCACATCTAGTCCATCCCCCTGCTCAACATAGGACCAGCCCCAACCACATCATCCCAACCAAGGATTTGTCTATCTGGGACTTAAAAACCTCCAAAGATGCATACTCCACCACCTCTCTGGGGAGCCTGTTCCAGCACTTCACCACCCTCTTCGTGAGAAAGTTTTTCTTAATCTCCAACCTCAACCTCCCTTCCTGCAACTTGAGCCCACTGCTTCTTCTTCTGTCATCTCCCCCCACTGTTCTCAGTGGGGGCAGATGACAGAATAGAGACTGCATTTGAATAGAGACTGGACTCCTTATTCCAGAAAGCAAGGACTTTGCGACTGTGGTTTCTCACAGAGCCAGAAATTCAAGGCAAGGTATAAAAATCATAGTCCTGGCAACTACCATTCAAAATCCATTAGGCTGCCTGAGACCCAGCACTAGGTAGTGCAGGTACTTAATGATACAACCACAAGTTTTTTGCCACTCGAGCATTAGAGGATGCTGTTCCAACCCCCAACATAAGATGCCTTGTCCTCTATTAGGTCTGGAGACTATATTTATTTCCGTTGCGGGAAAAGTTAGTAGTTTCATGTCAAACTGATGTCACTATCTTGGGGCTATATACTGCTGGCTATCACCCTGGTGTCTAAGTATCTACGACGTAAAAATCAGCCATCGCCTTAGTGGGAATTTTTTTTGACTCACTGGTTTTCTTTTTCAGGATCAAAACACTGCTTGGGGGTAAGTGAGGTAGAAGGGAAGCAGCACAGATCATCATTCTTAGTGTGGGAAGGCTTTATGTCTAGAACCTGTTGAATTTGATGATCAATACCTCGTGATTAAACAGGAGTCTTTATGGCACTGAATCAAGAGTGACACTGCTAAAAATATGTTCCGCTTCTTGCTGCCTGTTCAATGTGCAACATTATCAGCCATACTTACCTCAAGTTGCCTCCTCGGTCACCTGAAGCCAAGTGCTGGCCATCGGGGCTGACCTGCATCACACGAACACCTGATTTCACATCAAGGTAGCCTGCATTTTCGCCCCGGTCAGACACACTGGTTGGGTCTTGCAGATGCTGGGTGTTGTTGTCCACATAGATCACTTTCAGCAAGGTCTTTAAAAGGTGAAGGGGGTGGGGAGACAGAGAGAGCAGGCTGCATAATTACTATAATAAAAGATACCGAAACATGCAATGACAGTCCTTGGAAAAAACAAAGATTTTAGAGTTTCCCCTGCTAGACTGGAAGGTATGGGACCCTTTATCTCAAGTCAGAGATTAGGAAGAACTTGGTGATGAAGGTGATCAAGCACTGGAACAAGTTGTGGAATCATCATTCCCAGAAATAATTTTCAAGACCAGGCTAGACAGGCACTTGACTGAGAGGGTTTAGTCAGGGCTGATCCTGCCCTACACAGGGAACACATGAGGTACCTTCCAGCCCCATTTTCCTGTGATCCTAAGAGTCAACATTGAGAGACCACAAGGCATGTTATAAAACTGACTGCATCAAGGAATGCATAAGTAAGCCTAGTTCAAGGCTTCTGAAATCACTCCCCTGTATTTTCGTGGTGCTTGTCAAACAGCAATATCAACCTCCCCGCAGGCATCAAGAAACAGAAATTGTGCCTATTCCAAAAGTCCATGAAGCACAGAAGAGAAGGTGAAGACTTCCAGCCTTACTTGTAACATCTAACTCATCAACCCAAGGAGGCAAAAATCTATTATACGCTCTTGCTTCATCTGAACCAGAGAAGCAAATAGGGACTGTTTCTACAGTCAGATAATCAGTAATGATTCCCTTCTGTTCAACACTGGGGAGGCCACATCTGGAGTCCTGTGTCCAGTTTTGGGTCCCCCACTACAGAAAGAATGTGGACAAATTCAAGAAAGTCCACGGGAGGGCAACAAACATGGTTCAGGGGCTGAGGGACAGGACTGGTGAGAACAGGCTGAGGGACCTGGGCTGATTTAGTATGGAGAAGAGCAGACTGAGGGGGATTTAATAGCAGGCTTTAACACCTGCAGGGGGGCTGCAGAAAGGATGGAGCTGGAATGTTCTCAGTGGGGGCAGCAAGGAGCAATGGGCTTCAGTCGCAGCAAGGGAGATTTAAGTTGGATATTAGGAAAAACTCTCTCACAAGGAGAGTGGTGAAGCACTGGAACAGCCACCCAGAGAGGTGGAGAAGTCTCCAACCTTGGTGGTTTTTAAGATCCAGGTAGACAAAGCCTTGGCTGGGATGATGGAGTTGGGGCTGGTCCTGCTTTGAGCAGGGGGTGGGGCTAGATGTGACCTCCAGAGGTCCCTTCAACCCTTGTTTTGTGTGATCATCAGGAAACTCAGGTTCTTTAGATTACTATAAAGCCTTTGTGTACCCATTTAAAATAAGGCTCTTAAATTCGATTTAAAATTAAGGAGTAATTCATCCTGGGTCAAACAATACTAAGTTTAAAAGGCAAAGATATATGAATTAGTGCCTTGGCAAGAGGAAGGGACTGCTGAAGAATGGTATTGAAACTTCTACCACTGCTCCACTTTCCTGGCCAAAAAGTTCTTCCCAGCCATTCCAGAGCCCTGGACAAAAGGGAAACATTAGATTATCTCTAACATTAACTACCTTTTCCTGTTTCTCACAGTCTTTACGACTCATCTGTTACAGATTTGCTGGCTTCAGCCACCAGCATTTGTTAATAAAAGAGAGCTCTGATGCTTACGTCACTGTAGATGTTCTTCTGGAAGTCAGATCTTGTGCTGTTTTCCAAGTTCCATATTCGAATGGTGTTATCCGATGAGCATGTCAGAAAAGATCCCGGAGGCAAACAGGATTGGTGATCCTCCAACTCGGGGTAAACCTAGGCATTGGCACCACAAAAAGAGGGGTTGAGTGCACACAGTGAGATGCACCTTCATTTAATATTCTAAAACTGCCTCTCTCAACCAGGATCCAAACCCTCTGGTTGGTCTTGTTGTGGGCTTTCTAAGCTCTTTGCAACAGAGGGACTGTTCTAGGGGGTTTTTTTTAATTATTCCAGCAAAATAGAGTGAGAGCAAAGAGCTAACATATTCCAAGGGGGGATTACAGTCTGAATCTAACTCCAGAGCACCCTTAAAAAGATTTCATGGCACCAGGGTGTTGTGGCACCATGGTTGAGAATCAATGGGATGGAGAATACATTAAAGCTTTCACATAGCAGAGGACTTCCACCTTACCTCAATGTTCCACACAAAGGAACTGTGGAAAAGGTCCGACCACACTTTCCCCACTTTGCTGATGTCTTTGACATCCCAGACGTATATGCTGTGGTCTTTGTATACGCAGGACAGCCATTGATTGCGTGGGTCGAATGCCAAGGCAATGGCATCTGGATAGACAGAATCCGGCCGTCTTACAGGAAGAGTTGGAGAAAGAGGAGTTGTTCTTTAAAGGCACCATAAAATCTGCTATGCTTTAGTTTGCAACTTCTGCTCCCAATATACCCAGACTCTACCCCTCTCAGAGCCTGTCAGATCCCTTTAAACATACATAGTCCATATAGAATTTTTGTACCTTGGTTCTGGTTCTTTGGCTACATCAGCACCCAAGTAATGCGGCTTTGGTAGATCAGTGAGATAGTGCATGTTATGGGAATGAAAGATTCTCACGGTGCCGTTGGCACAGCCACAAAAGATAAACTTCTCACTAACACAGATGCAGTTTGCTTGCGGAACCTGAAGCAAGGAGTGCCCACACACAATGAATACAATTTTAAAAACACCAGGCATGGTACTTAGTTATATAATACCGTATGTCACACACCTCCAAATAAAACACATTATGCTTTGGTTGCAATTGTTCCAGTCACAGCCAAAAATCTGGCTGCAACTTACTTGCCCTCAGCCAGCTCACTGGCTGCTTCCAGCAAGAGTTGGTTTTAACTCGCTCACAGACACTGCTAAATCGACAGTAGCTTTTGGCTGTTCATAGAATCATAGAAAATGAGGGTAGAAAGGGACCTCAGAGGCCACATCTAATCCAAGCCCTGCTCAAAGCAGGACCAGCCCCAACTAGATTATCCCAGCCAAGGTTTTGTCAAGTTGTGTCTTCAAAACCTCCAAGGACAGAGAATCCACCGTTCTAGGTAGTCTGTTCCTGTGCTTTACTATCCTCCTTGTAAGAAAGGTTTTCCTTATATTTAACCTCAACTTCCCTTGCTGCAGCCTGAGCCCATTGCTCCTTGTCCTGTCATCTGCCCTCACTGAGAACAGTTCAGCTCCATCCTCTTTGGAATCACCCTTCAGAGTTGAAGGCTGCTATCAAATCCTTCTTCACTGCCATCAAATGCTATACAAGTTGGGAGTTTAGCCAGATGCAAAAAGTGGTTGGACCCATTCTTGGAGGAAAGGGGTACTGAGAGCTCTTGGGCATAGGAGCAAGGGGCACAGCCTCCAAATCAGAGCTTCCTAGACCTTTAATGCTGCAGGCTGAAAGCAAGAGAGGAACAATACGCTGACAAGAACCAAGGTGTCAGAAACCAAACAGAAGAGTTTTACCCCTACAGTTCAAACTCTCACCTTCAAATCAATCCATTTTTCCAACATACGCTTCTCATTGAATTGACAGAGGAGCCCTGAGTATGAAACACAAAAAGTATTGCCCAGTATCTTCCCCTGGCCACAGGCCACGCCGCAAAAGATGTTATTGTGAAGTTCACCCAGAAGGCCAGAGCGACCAACCAGAGGCACGGTCTCCTTGATCTGTAATTACACATAATGCAATGGTATTAGATGCAGTCAGTACACTTTAATTACTAACGGGTGGATGATTTGAAAGGAGGGTGGTGTCAAGCCTACAGCCCACAGTCCAGGGAATCTGGGCATGTGGCTAGCAGGGGAGTGGGTAGGGACTGCCACAGAATCTGGGACCCCACTGAACATAGCTGCTTGTCCACAGATCTGGCCCGTGAGGAGCTCCATGCTCCTGATCCAACCCGGGCAAAGGGCAAGTGTGACACCCCCGATTCTAGTATTTCACATGCACTAAGCAAACTTCATTGCAGCACTAGGAGGCAAGTCATTAAGTTATCTTCAGCAGCTGGGAAAGCAATAGTGTCTCTCCCATACTTTCTAGAATCATGTAGGTATGCAACCGTCAGAGGCAAACAACACGTTCAGGATGATTAAGGGAACTGTGAACAAAACTGAAAGCATCATGATGCCTCTTTATGAATCCATGGTGCATCCATACTTTGAATACTGTGCCCAGTTCTGGTCCTTGCACCAAAAGGATTCAGAAAAACTCAAGGAGGTCTAAAGAAGGGCAACAAGGATGATGGGTGCTAGGGAGGGGCTTCCCTAGGAGGAAAGACTGAAAAGGTCAGGCCTCCTCAGTTCAGAAGAGAGATGTTTGAGGGGGAACAAGACAAGGGTTTACAACATACTAAGGGACAAAAAGGAAGTCAACAGAGATTTATTCTTGGCTGTCTCTTACCAGACAAGAACGAGGGGTTATGGCATGAAACGAGCAGGCTGGCGGTTTAAAAGAGCACAAGGACATTCTTTTCTACTCAGCATGGAATAAAAGTGGAGAGCTCATGGCCACCATATGTGAGGGAAGCTGAGAGTTTAGCCAAATTCACAAGGGGACTGGAGACATTCTTGGGGGAAAGGGGCATGTGTAGCTATTGAGCATACGAGTGAGGGAGACAACCCCTGAATAAGAACTTTCTAGACCTTAAATATCATAGGCTGCAAGTGAAAGGGAAACAGTGGAAAAAAAACTCTGCTCATGTTATACAAATCAACTTTTTGCCTATTGCTTTTAATTTTACGTATTTGCTTGAGTTTTGCATTGCCTTAAGAAATCCCATTTTGTATTGCTCTGTAGCTTGACATAAGTGCTCAACCGCTTTATGTTGTGTGTGTGAGAGAGAATGGCGAGTGTGTCTGTGGAAAAGGAAAACATCAGCCGGCGACTGGCTGAAAAACACAGACAAACAACCAAAACAAGAAGAATCCACCCCAGAACTGTGAGAGAAGAACGGCAATCAACCTTCAAGGAAGAACACAGCAATAACCCAGCAAAAGCCCAGAGGACTGGGTGAATTGATAAGGCTATAAAAGACGGGGCAAACATATCAATTTTGGGTCTTGTTCCGCGTGTCATCCTGGAGCATCCGTTCATCTGACGAGATAGACCAGCAGGAGCCCGACTCCTGCCTGTGATCAACTTGGCTGGCCAGTAAGTCAATCCAAGCACTAATGAGACTGGTAACGTATACCAGCGCAGAACACAAATTGGGGTCTGAATGTGGTGTGTGTGCATTAAGCGCTTAATCAATAAATGTGGCATCTTGCCTTATCCTCCTTCACAAGGTCTCGCTCGTGATCTGAACAATTGGCAATCTGTGTAACTCAGACCCAGTTCACTCTCCCTTCCGGCATCTGCTCTCTCCCACTGCGTAACGCAGGAAATTGGGCAAGATGGATCTGTGGTCCGACCCAGTGACATTTCTTATGTACCAAATAACTCTGCCCTGCCATCAGCTTACTGCTTCCTGGCCCCTTACATCCAAATTGAAAACAAGGCTCACCTTTACTTCTCTTGGCGCATCCAAAAACCAGAATTTAACATGGCGGTGGCCAACAGTGACGAAGTAGCTGTCCTCTGAAAAGGATATCGCCATGACCTTGCAAGAAACTTTGTTTGAGGCAAGTAGAGAGTCTTTCTGCAAGGCAGGCAGAAAGACTAAAATGATTCATAAGGTAACAGATCTAGGACTTGAAACGTGGAAGTTAAGCTTGAGTTTTCCATGAACAATGGGGATTTGGACATCACCCTCATGCCTGAGAGCTTGAAATCAAATCCCACCAGGTGAATCAATTAACATCAGTCAAAGTCATGGAAAAACTGACGGCAGTCTCAGGTAGCTGAATCTAGTACAACCCCTTCTCAAGGTAGGATCAGCCCTGCCTAAACCCAAGTGTCTGTCTAATCCCAGGGTGCTCAACCTCCAGCATGTGGGTCAAGCATGGCCCACAGAGCCTTGGAATCCAGTTCTATCAGAGAAATGAGTGGAAATACATAACTGTACTAAGCTTCTCGCCACCAAGGCAAAGGAAGGAGCAGCCTGGAACTTGCCTCTGCCATGAGGACGGATTCTGAGAGCCCCAAGACCTCCCCACCCAGCAGCGAGTATGTCTATATATTCTCTGCTTGTTAACATGGCGTGATTGCTAACATCCCGATGAACTATTGTATCATTCAGAGGAACTTGCTTTGGCTTGTCTTGCACTTCTCTGGATAAAATAAAAGCTGCTCCCGAAACATTCCAGGTGTAACAGAGCTACTGCAACCTCTACATCTTCCCAAACAAACCACATTTTGCAGGGCCTGCCAGCATATACCCAAGGGATGCATAATGTTGTATGTTGGCAGGAGATCCCCAGGAGAAACAATTTTTCCCCCGCGTCTGCAGCGACTCACCCTCCAGTCCCACACATTGACAGTCATGTCGTGCTGATAGCCCACTGACACAATGTACTTCATGTTGGGGGAAAAAGCCACACAAGCCACACCCTGTTTGTGGCCCTGCAGCTCTGATACTTGGGTCTTCTCCTCAACATCCCAAACTCGGACTGCCGGCCTGTGCCCATGCTGCAAAGAGAATTCAAGTGGTAGCACACTGGCACATCTTATGCAAAACAGAAACACTGTCACGCTAGATCAGGGATGTCAAACTCACTCCACCCCCCACCAGAGCACAGATTCGGGCACCACCAGGATTAAAGCACTACTCTGCCCCCTGCTGCTGACAGACATCCCAACAGGGCTCCACACCCCGGATTTTGGTGTCAGGACCCACCTCACTTGACCTACCCCGTACC
This sequence comes from Crocodylus siamensis, assembly GCF_052110815.1. Lineage (NCBI taxonomy): Eukaryota > Metazoa > Chordata > Crocodylia > Crocodylidae > Crocodylus > Crocodylus siamensis. The sequence continues at coordinate 806,096 of NC_143400.1, forward strand.
TCTTGGCCTCACTGGCAGCCCTGCAGCCAGACAACACAGCTCTGTGGGCCATATCTGGCCTGTGGGGCATGTTTGACACCCCTGCATTAGATTAACCCAATGGACCATCTAGCTTAGGATCCTTCTTCCTCTTTGTTCTGCTCTTAAGTGCTCATCTTTGCAGCTTATATTAGAAATACTGTATTTTCTCATACTATACACCATATTTTTGAAAGGCAGAATGAAAGGGAAAAAGAGACTTTTCCAGAGTTCTGGGTGCACAGAACAGGGACTCGCCCCTGCTTTCCTGCTTAGCTAAAGCTGAAACCCTAGCTACTTCTGAAGGCTGATCTCCATGGGTGAAGCTAGAGTCTCCCAGAGAAGGAGACACAGCACAGTCATCAGAAGAAAGGTTAGTTAACTAGGAACATCAAGACCATTAAAAAGGAGAATGATTGTTAACATCTATAGAGTGAAGAACAATAAGTCAATTGACTCCTCCAGCCGCCTGAATAGGAATGCTAGAGCTGCTGCACTGTGGAGCAGGAATCAAAGCAGGAAGCTTCTGTCCTAGGCAGAAAAGTAGGCTTTTCTGTTTAATGCACACAACCCCAATTTAGGGGGGCTGATTTGGGAGGGAAAAGGTGCATGTGGTATGTGAGGACATAAGGTAAGCATTACCAGGTCAAATGGCCAGAGTTCAAGTAGTGTCCAGCCTGGAAAGGCTTCTTCAACCCAAAAAGGTACCAAATGGACTTTCGTTCTAGTGTTACTATGGCAGCCAAGAAGTTACTCCCAGATTTCAGAGCACTTGGCCTTAGCCAAAAAAGCAGAAACTTCATTACCAACACGACTATATTAATATACTTCAGTACAACTCACTTCACCAGTGACAATGAATTTTCCATCAGGTGAGAAAGACAGAGCACTGAGTGTCTTCCTGGAAGAGAGAGAACACCTTCAGATCACACTGAAATGTTATTCATAACATTTACACTAGTTTAACCACCCTCACAATTCCACTTGAACCACACAGACAATAGCAATGAGCAGTGTTGCTGGTTGTACATTTAATCCGGCTTGGAGCTGAATGAGAGATTGGAAAGGGAGACTGGAAAGAGTCCAGCAGAGAGCAGCAAAAATGATGAAAGCCTGGGAAGCAAGACTGATGAGAAAAGGTTGAAAGAGCTCGGGATACTGAGTCCGGAGAAGAGAAGACTGAGGTGGGATTTAGTAACAGTCTTCACATCTCTGAAGGGCAATGATAGAGGATGGAGATGGGCTTTTCTCTGTAGCTGGAGAAAGGACTAGGAGCAACAGTCTCCAGCTGCAGCAGGTGGAACTGAGGTTGGTAACGAGGAACTTTCTGACTCTGAGGTAGTCGAGCATTGGAAGAGGCTACCTAGAAAAACTGTGGCATCCATGGAGATTTTCCAGAGCAGATTGGAGATGCAAACGGCTGGGGATGGGTTAATCAGAGCTGATCCTGCTAGGAGGAAGGGGGTGGACTAGACGTCACTCCTGAGGTCCCTTTCCAAGCCAACTTTCCTATGATCCTATAGGCCTCAGCAGCCCAACCCCCCCAGAAAAGCACATCTGGAGACTTATACGCTACCCACATAGCCAGTGGATGAAGTATTTACAATACCTGGAAGTATTAAAGATGTGTCTTTGTTTATTCTTTTGGGGATTTAAAATTACAACCACACATCTGAAACAAAAAAAAAGCAGATAAGGTATTTGCATTACTGAACATACAGTTCAGTTTCCGGCGGTGGCGGCTGTTGAGGAGAAGCCGCTGTCAGAGTTTGGAAGAATCAAGGGCTTGTTGAAGAGAAAAAAAAGCCACAAGCAAAAGCAAAGAGCTGGCATTTTTGGAGGAGGGGGGGCTCAAGTCTAACAGGCCTGAGAACCCCTGATTTAGGGACTTACAGTTACTGCAATATCAGGTCAGATCCTAGGACAGGGGTGGGCAAAACGTGGCCTGCCAAGACATTCTATTCAGCCCACAGGGCCCCTAAAAATTTTAGAAAATTAATATTTTTCTGCCCCTAGCTGCCCATCATGTGGCCCTTGATGGCTTGCCAAAACTCAGTAAGCGGCCCTCCGCCCAAAATAATTGCCTGCCCCTGTGCTAGGATGAGAGCTAACTTCTAGGCACAAGCAGCCTTTACTTACGCAAGCAGCCCTGTGATGTTAGCCTCCACTTACAGACAGGTGACCAAAGCGACCAAGGCCTGCAAGTAATCGGGCGGGACAGTCCCAGCCCAGGAACCGCAAGCTGTGCGACTCCAGCACATCATGCGTCCCGGATTCACAACATCGTGCAGGGATGCGGGTTTCCCATTTGCCATGGGAAATGGTGGGTTTCCCCTTGCACCAGGCAGCGGCCCAGCTTGCAAGGGGCTACTTGGGACTGGATCCTGCCAGCCGCAGCCCGTGGAGGGGCTGTGCCCCACTCCGGCTTCCCCGAGCAGGGGCCGGGTGAGCCCTGCCGCCAAGACACTCACCCTGCCGGGTACGCGATCTGCCCGCTGTTGGGGTCACAGGCCAAGCCACTGCTGGTTTGCGCAGTTATGCCCAGCACTTTCTCCAGCATCACCTGCCCAGAGAGAGGGGGGAGTGAAGCCCAGCGCGGGGCAGGGGTGGAAGCCCCCAGCTGTTCGACCACCCATGGGCCGCAGTGCCCAGACCAGGTCCCCCATCCTGGGGCCAGGCAGGCCAGCCTGAGCCCCCCTCCTCCGTGGGTGCCAGGAGGGAGCTCAGGACAGGGATCTGCCCCCAAGGGGGGAACGGCTGCAGCACGGCAGGAGCAGGAGCCCCCCACTCCTATCGCCGCTGTCTGCTCATCCCCCATCCTGGCAAAGCCCCGCCCCTTCTCATCAGCCCCGCCCCTTATTCCAAATAGCCCCGCCCATCCGGTGCCTCACCTAACCCCACCTTTATCCCACACTAGCCCCGCCCACTCCACTCTCCCTTATTCACGTAGCTTCGCCCGCCCACGCACATCCCCACCCCTGCGGCACCCAAGCCCCCGCCTTACTTCACTATAGCCCCACCCACCTCACTCCCCATGGTCATCCAAGCCCCACCCCTTATTCCACACTAGCCCCGCCCACCACATCCAAGCCCCGCCCTTAACGGTTCTCGCATCACCCCTCCCTCGAAGCCCCGCCCCCTCACCGCCTCCTCCGGCCCCTGGTGCTTGGACCTCCGCCGGAGGCTGAGGAGCGGCGGCGAGTCGGCGCCGGAGCCGGGGCCCCGCGTGTGGAAGCCGCCGTCGGCTGCCGCCATCGCCCGCTCACCCGGCCGGGCCCCAACCCCGGCAACCGTTCCGAACCGCGCGCGCCCACCTCCCATTGGGCACCGTGACCGCCACTCAGCGCCCGCTCCCAGCCAATGGCGGCGGCGGTGACATGAAGTCCCGCCCTCCCCGCACGCCCGGCATGTCGCTTCGTCCAGCCTCAGCCAATAGCGACGGCGATTCCATCGCACTTCCGCGCCCTGCCGACGGGCGGCCTCCAGTGGCCAAGAGGCGAGCCAATCGCGGCCGCTCTTAGCCAACGGTGACGCCCTCTGTAGGCCCGCCCCTTTTCTCGCCTCTTGCGGTCGGGTGGGGTCCCAGCCCCTCCTCCTGGAGCAAACTTTTACACTATTTGTTGTGAGGCCTGGTGCGTTTCTCGTGGCAGCCCCTGCGGGAGGGCGGCGCGGGCGGAACAGGACGGCGAGCCACAAGGCCAAAAGAAGTACCGTATTTACTCACATACAACACCCCCACCTATAAAACACCTTGTTTTTAAAAGGTACAAAGGGGGAGGGTGAAATCTTTCTCCCCAAAATGCCAGTTACCCAGTATCAGCTTCCAGCACCAGCAGCCAGGGCACCCCTTTCCCCCGGGGAGCCAGAAATGGCTGTTGCCATATTTCCTTCCTTAGGATGTGCACCCCAGTTTCCCAGAGGAGTTTTCCATCCGTTGACGACTCTGTGCAATCCTCTGAAATACAAACTCTCACTTCTACCCAGGAGAGCATTCACAATCTTTTCTCCAATGCCTGATGAAAGGTGTTTGTGCCCGAAAGCTTGCAACTAAAAACATTAATTTTTGTTGCAAAAATGTTGTTGGTCTAATAAAAGATCTCGCCTCAGTGATGAGACCTGATTGCCTTTCCCTCTAGACCAATACGGCTACAACCCAGATACCGCCCCCATTTCCAGCATGGGATCTCCACCCGTCGACACCACGCAACTATGCACAATGCACTGTTGTCTTGCACTAGGGCAACCGCTGTTTTGAATGCCCCCTGGAAGTGTGGACCGCTGTAAGGGCTGGACTTTTAAAGTCTTGCTGGAAGCGGGGCAAGGACTCTCTTTTGGAGCCTGGATGCCTTTTTCACATCTCAGTAACATCCCTAAAAATCAAACTCTCATCACACCAAGATCTACCTGGATAACGGACATCAGGAACGAACAATGCTGTTCCCTTTCCTGCTGCAATGGGGGGAGAATCTGATCGATTTAGATTGGAAATGAGGAAACGCTGCTGTGCTGGTCTACACATCCCGCCCCTGATGGTGTTCACCTGTGCTACTGGTATTGCTATTCATCTAGGCCTCTCATTGGGCCCTGTGGTGGGAAGGAAGAGCTGAAAATCAAGAGAATTACTCAAGAATAGACCTAAATGGCTGTCACGCGCGTGCAGTGCTCAGACGTGACCGCTTCGCTGTTCAACAGACTTTGCAAATGGAGCCCTGCGAAGTGTAGCTGCTTCCCAAGCAGTTCCCGGTGTGGGTGAGATAACTGGTCATGCGCCTTAGGGATAGCAGTGGGAGCGCGGTGCAGTGGTCAGAACAGGCGGGGAAGGGGCTCATGGGATGTGGAACTCTTAAATAAATAAATACAGGTTTTCAGGGGTTTTCATTTTGCAAGGGCAACAACTCGGAGGAGATGCAGAGAGGCCCAGCCCCTCAAGGAAGCTGGGTCGATTATTTGCTGCGCTTAATAATCTGCCGGCTAGGAGTAGGTCGGGGGACAAGTCGGTACCAACTGCACTGATCCCATGCTACCATCTCACCTCTTTCTGGAGCATGGTGGGATCGGGAGCGTGCATTCCTGGCCCTTGAAGGACACGTTCAGGCCGAGAGGCAATCGGGCTGCCAGTGTTACATGGGATGTGTTTGCTGCCAGCAAATCTATCAACTGTGAAGATCCCCCTCTCTTTTTGGGAGGGCTGTCTAGAAGGTCGTCAGTGGGAGTGCAGATGTTGGAGCCTGTTTTTAGAAAAAGCAATGCTGTCCAAGCGGTGCCAGACATGGAGGATCAGCTGCGCCGGGTGGAAGAAGGACTTGGTCTCCCTTGGGGATGCCAGCCAACTGCAAGACTCAAAGACAGGGTGAGCATGCGACAAGGGGACCGTGTTGAGGGGGTGGATGCTTCCCACAGATTTGTAACCAGGAAGCACAAGGTCCCAGCTGGGAAGGCTCTGGGGATGGTAACAAAAAAAAGTGACCCAAGCAACAAGGGGATTTGGGAGGGCTGGCAGTGATTCTGGGACTGAGATGGGGGCCGGCAGCTGGACTCCAGGCCTGCAGTGCTGCAGGATGGAAAACATAGGCTCCGTGTTTGGGAGCATGCCTGAGAGCCAGCACCAGAACAAGCAATCAGCCGCTGGCCTGACAGCTCAGCTGAAGTCCTGCACTTAAAACAGCAGCATCTTTTGCAAACGCTCACACAACAAAGTCTGTTCCTGCCTTCAGATCAAGCAGACTATCCCCGAGGGGAAATGGGAAGTGGTGGTGTGGACATGCAAAAGAATACCTGAATGAAACCAAGGCGGAGACGAAGACCGGCTCTCTGTAGGCTCCGGGACTGCAGCGCCGGACGGAGCTGTGTTCGGATCTGTGGGTTCTGCGCAGATCCATCCACGTGTGCTGCACATTGGTCATGCAATAGAAGAGGGTCTACGTGATACAGCTATATAATGGGGAGCAACTCCATTCAAGTGAAGGCATTGATGGTCACACAACTGACAAGAGGCAAACCAGCCTGGAAATGCACAGAGCATGCACTGACTGCGGATTCTTCCTCAGCCTGACAAGGGGCTTTTAAACCCGAAAGCTTGCTAAGATTTTTTCCCCCAACTATTTTGTTGGTCTAATAGAATATATCAGATTTACCCAAAGAACCTTGTCTGCCAGCTTCTCCCGAGTGATTTGTCCAACTGGATCCTTTCAGACCTGCCCATAATATTGAGATTTAAGTGACGTCCGTGCTGAGGGTGTTCTTGAGCTGCGTTCACTTTCTGGCCAGCTCTTTACTCTTACTTGAGTGAATTGTAAATGTGGAAATCCTCACTGATTACCCCTACTTTGCTTTCTGAGCTGATTTTCTTCTTAACTAAGAAACCGCAACACATTTTCTAATAATATAAACCTAGAAAAACACCCCATCTTAATGTAGCAGTTTTAAGTTGGCTATTACGAATTAAGCTTGTGATTATGGATTATATATATGGCAAAGTGAGAATTTCTTTGTAATGTTTGGAGCGCATGGATGAATGAGCATGGGTGACTGGGAAAGTGTTGCACGCTGTGTGCTCACAAGTAAGTAACCGAGGGGCGAACAGAAATTCCAGTGAAGACCCAGCTTGTACCAGACACAGGAAGGAGATAAGAGATAAGCGGGACACCTGAAGGACAACCCTCAGATTGCTGCCCGGTAAGCTCATCTGTTTGCCAGAGTGAAAAAGTCCTGAAGGCCAAACAAAGGCAGGAAGTCGGAAAAGGCAGAACCGGTCACCCAACTGCATGCCCCCTATAAAGGGGAGAGACTTCGCATCGAGAAATTGGGTAACACCCTGTGTACTTCCCTGGAGCACGAACACGTGTCTAACGAGGCCCCGCTCCTTATCTTGTACTCCTAGGCTGGCCACCTCGCGTAGTACCGAGCAACAGACTTCGGTAACTATAACATGCGCAGAGGAGTTGGGAGTGAGCGTGTGTGCAAATGTCTGCTCTACAGGATAACTTGATCAATAAGCACGGCATCTTGCCTTATCCCCCTTATAGATCTTGCTTGTCATGCTGAGCAATTAGTAAATCGTGCAACATTTAATTGGGGGAGAGCGTGAAATCCGTGCTGCTTGTCTAGGGTGCACCCACTGCCTGGGGACTGCGGTTGCGGGTTAGAACTTGCAGGGCCGCTTTTTTGACTGATTTAATTGATCTTGTGGTCATTGTCCTGAAGGATATAGCAGCAGGCCAATATGATTAAGTTTTGGGGAAAAAATAAGAGTAAGGGGTCAGATTCCCCAAGCTCGTCATGGGAGGATGTGGATGATCCCTCCATGTTAAGGAAACTGTTACAGGGCACAGTCACAATCCATGGACTTCTCGAGCTATTAGTGACATTGCTGGAATTCCAGATTTGGTGACTAAATTTGAATGTTATTGCTTGCTGTATAAACAGACGGTGCCTGCACAGCAGTGCTGACCAGCATTATGGCTCTTATGGGAAACTTGTAAGAAGGCAATGCAGCGAAAGGCGGAGGAGACCATGAAATGTGACCAGTTGCGGAAACAACTCAGCGACATGCAGGGGGACAGAGATGAGGAAGGCATTAGCCCAGAGTTTACAGATGCCGATAGGGGCCGTACGGGACGCTTTGCAGCAAAATAAACAAAAGGAGCGAGACTTGGAAGATCAGTTAAGTAGTAAACAGAAAGTCGAACAGGAAAATCAGGTATTACTGGCTATGGTCAAGAAAATGGCAGTGGAGCAGGGGCAAGACCCCAGAGGTCACAAGAGATGCGAAGGGATTATTAAACAGCTCAAAACGAAGCTGGCTTTTGCCAGTCGTCAAATAGCTGTAGTTACAGGAGAGGAATGGAGGTTGGATGAAGAAGACGCAGGCTGCAGAAATAATCCACTCGATCCCTCTGCGGGATACAATGGAGATATATGGGGGGATGATGAGCCCCAAGTAGCTGCAGTGACCCGTACGGCTACCGCAGCAGATCCCCAGGGACCAGTTACAGGTACCACGGCAGATTGGAAAGTTAAGGCAGGTAAGCTTGCCACAAAAGAAAACGTAGCCCAAGGAGAATTCGAGTGGCTGGTTACACCTTGTGCTGCGTGGTCCATCACAGGAATGGTCGATAGGGTGCTAGCTGGAAATCGTAACAACAGGATGGCCTTGTTTGCGACCCTAGGAGCAGAATTAGGGTGCTGTCATCTTCGAGTTCTAGCATCCACCATGATGCAAGGGCCAGAAGAAGACCCCAAAAGCTTTATTCTCAGATGGGCTATTATTCAAATAATGTCCGGTAATATCCGATCAGTCACAGGGGGAGGACAGCAAGCTGACAATATAAACCAGGTAAACTATGGAGTAGAAAATTTAAAGGATTGTGCAGCTACTTGCAACCATATTATTCAGATAAACTGGGAGTTTGGGAACAGGGACAACCCGAGGACTTGCCAGCGCTCCGTGCAAGGATTCAACAGATTGATTTACATAGAGGACCCCCGCAACAAAAAGGGAAAAAGGCTCCTTTTGTTGCTTCTGTCATAGCAATGCCCTGCTCTAATGAGGGGAGGGGTGGCTGGACACGGGGAAGGGGCAGAGGAAGAGTGGGAGTTGCCTGAGGCAAACGGCAAGGGCTGGGGGGCGCTCCTGGATATTTTGGTCCTGGAGTGCGCCGTCAGGCTTGGCGTATTTTGATGCAGCACGGGGAAAGTAAGGAAGTGTGGGATGGCCGACCTACAGCTGAGCTGCTTGTGAAAGCGCTGCAATTAGGCAGCGGGCAAGCTGATGGAGTGGTGGTGAAACAGTTGAAGGGGGTGAAGGAGAAGGAGTATGCAGAGGAGGAATAGGGAGGCCTGCCTGACTATGCTTCCCAACTGGTTTGGAGGCAGCAATGGGAAGCGTTGACACGACTGTCTTGGGATCCCGGCGGTCGTCCTGTATAATATGTCAGGCAGGGAAACAGTCCTCTGTTCAGTGTGCTGGTGGATACCGGAGCATCTGTGCCATTATTTAAACAACAACCGAATGGGGGTGTCCCCACGCCATGGGTGATGCTACGATCCTACCCAGGTACCGAGGGAGGAGGTATGATGTGGGAAGAGGTACCATTACATACGGCAGGACACAATGTGCCTGGATGTCCCATACAATGTCTGATTAAATGATTTTGGGAATTGACTGGCTTCAGAGACATCAGTTAGTTGTGGATTTACCAAATAGAGAGTTGTGGGAAATTCACGGTTCATCAAGGGCTCTTTGGAGACCGCAGGTTGATGGACCCATGATTGTAACTGGTCAAGAAACTGAGAACAAGATTGTAGCCCCGTCAGAGGAACGGAGGTTGTACTGGAGAGAGGCATTTAGTGGATTATGGACCCCAAAGAGTACACAGACTGTGGAAAAACACAGGCTTGTGTGAAGATGGAGGGTGAAAAGGTGGCCCCACAACAGCAATACCCTTACCCTAGAGAAGCGGAGGAGCAGATTAAGGAAATAATTGGGGATCTAGAGAATCAGGGGGTAATTAGGAAAACCAACTCACCTTTAATTCACCTGTGTGGCCAGTGAGAAAGGCAGATGGTAAAAATTGGTGCATGACTGTAGATTACCACCAGATTAACAAAGGACTGTTCCAATGGCCCTGGTTGTAGCTGACATGGCACAGGGGATTCAAAAGGTATGAGCAAATGCTAAATGGTTTTTGCTAATAGCTTTGGCCAATTGTTCCTTTGCCCGAATCACAAGACAGATTCTCTTTTACAGTGGCAGGGCAGCAATATACCTTTGGCAGAGCACCTCGGGGTCTCGCAGCACTCCAGCTATAGCACACACCCACGTACCACCTACACTGCAACGTTTGGGGCCGGGAGATCAGGCATGTGTGGTTACCCCAATGTGGATGATATCCTGGTGTTCGGAAAACCCAAACAGGAGGTTCAAGAGAGACCTCACGTTTATAGAGATGCAGAGATTGCTGCTCCCCTGCGGCAATTGCTAAAGAAGAAAAAACAGTGGGATTGGGGGCCAGAGCAGGATGGAGCACTGAAGGTGTTAAAACAAAAGGCGCTTCTGGCACCAGCATTAAAACTCCCTAATTAATCAGCCTGGCAGCTAATGATGTAGCTCTGGTAACCACTCTGTTACAGAAGAATGAGGAAGGGAGATTGGTGCTGGTGGCTTATGAGTTTGGAAACGGCAGGGACCTGAAATGCATGACAACACTTGTGAAAGGAAACATTTAGCTGCTTCTGAGCCTCTGACGGGGACTGCTCCCATGACTATTCAGACCATGCATACCCCTTTGAAATACATTTTATCAGGGCAATTGGTGGGAAGTAAGGGATCTAATACACAAATGCCTCAATGGACTTTAGCATTGGTAAAAGAGGTGTGAAAATGGAGCGAGTTTCCAAGTTGGATATGTTAACTCTTCACTAATAGAGAAGGGCAGTCATATGTTCCCTGAGGTGACTTTGGAACAACAAAGGAAAAGACCCATTGAGAGATGCAAACATAGTGGGAATAGAAGATCATGTCTGGTTTACTGATGGGAGCTCCACTTACTCAAAGGGGAAAAGGAGAATTGTGTATGCAGCTATAAATTGGAAGGAGACCATAATAAAAGGGGAATTAGATCATGGATTGGCTCAACATGCAAAATTACATGCTATCTATCAGGTGCTCAAACAGTATGAGCGCTCTCCTAAAACAGTATATGTGCATGCAGACAGTGATTTTGGTGTAAAAGGATTGCAATATTGGATGCATGGTTGGGAAAGAGATGGTTGGGAAGCTGCAGATGAAAAAGAGATTGCTTATAAGGATGAGTGGCAAAGGCTGTCTGAGTGGCATATGAAACACTGGGGTTCTTTAAAAATAAGGCATGTCAAGGCACACCAGAAAGACAGTGAGCTCAAAACATTGTGGAGCAACACCACTGATCAACCTGCAAGAGCACCTGAGAAAGTGTTGGCAGCGACACTTAGTCAGGTTATCTGCACCCTGGGGAAATGGGAAAAACAAGAGTTAGTAAACTTAGCACATCGGTATTTGCATGAAGGAGTAGAAGGAACCCTTCTGCAACTAAAACAAATCACAGAGGGGCCGAGTGTGTGAGATGATGTAAAGACATGGGTAGCTAACTGTATCCGCTGCGCTAGAGAAAGAGCTAAGCCCCCTGGTTTTAAAATATGAATATATCAACAAGGAGGCTCATGGAGTAGATTACAGATGGATTTGATTGATAAATATGGAAATCAATATTTCTTAGTGATAATTGACTCCTTTTCCGGATGGGTAGAGGCTTGAAGTTGATGATTGACGTAGATCAGTTTAATAACGTGGGGGATACCACTGACTACGATGTGTAGAAGTGGCTGGCACAATGCAAACAGGATAAGGTAACCCTTCAGGCACGAATTCAGCAAATGCAGGGGAACCTGCAAAAGGAAAAGGTTGGTAACCTATCCTGAAGGGAAATTGGTTATCAAGTTGTATGTATTTACAGTTAGGAAACAAAAAGCACATTTTGGATTCAAAGTGGATTGGCGCAGTGCCAATTGTGAACTGTCTTAGTCCCATGGTATATGAAACAGAATTAGGGCGCAAATCAAAACAGGTTCATGTATCACAATTAAAGTTATTTGAACAACAAAGGAAGAAAATGTATAACTTGTTAAACTTGTTTAAGGGCTGCGGGATGAATGGCACCTCTGATGAATCATAGAAGCAGTGGTTGCTGAATGACAACGAGGGTGAATTATTATTAATCTGTATTTGCTGTTGTATGCTTTTATTTGTATGTATTTGCATCTCATGTATCGAACATAAATGCTTCTAAGTAGAAAATATTATCTCTTAGATACATGTATGGCATTATGTCTGTTAGGTGGATTCTTGCATTTGTAACCCAATTAGCAAGTGTTCAGTCACAATGTGTAGTGAATAGATGGTGGATTGTAACCAATGATACCAGAAATTCCAATGGAGCAATTCAATTTGAGTGGTTTTCATGGACTAATACTGCACAGTATCATTCGTCTGACTTTCAATGCCCAAGAAATATTTTATTGATACAACTGCAGGCACAAGGTTTAGATAAAAAATGCAAACAAGGTTTTTAAAATATTCGTCCTTTCAGACAAGAAAAAAGGAAAAACAAAAAGGCAGTTCCTGGTCCCTTTGTGTGGAAACGTTATTGTAGTCCTGAATATTACATTGGGAAGTGATGTATTGAATTGTACCTTTTTGCGATGGGGATTTAATATAACTGAATATAACCAAAAATCACGTACCATAAGTAATGTGTCCCTAGTACCATGGGCATCAAATACCACTTAGCAATATAACTCTAAAACTCAGAATGGGGACAAATGCGAATGTCAGCATTTAACCACAGTAATAGCAAGAAAATAAGAATAAGATTATATTCTATTTTCGAGAGTGGGAGTCCCAAAACCAAATCAAAAACACATATATTGTTAAACAGAGATGATCTCAGTCTGTATGTAGAGGCACCGTTGGTTGCCGACGTGATTATAAGAGTAAATTGGAGTGACGTGAATGTCACACAAAATGGAACCCAGCATGTCGCTCTTTTGCTACTCCAATTTTCAATTCTTGGAAAAACCTTGGCATAGAAAAAAGGGGGGAAAAATGGGATTTAGTAGATACTATATTGGGGGAATTGGTATGGGAACTGGCATTTTAAATTCATATGACATAAAAACACAAAAAAATTATACAGGTTAGCAGAAATTAATAGGCAGAAATTAATAGTTAATAGTAGGACAAGTTACTAATATGTTAGGATTATTAGAAACTGCGGATCACACCATCCAGGCCTAATGGGATATTTGGAAGTATCTTAATTCAAGCATGGGGGGATTATTGCATTTAGGCCAAGGACTTCAAAATATCACGGCAAGGGCTATACAGGCAACCCCCACTTATTGCTGTTTCACTTAGCGCTATTTCACTATAACACTCACTTTAAATTGATACCTGATTCCACTTAGTGCTCAGCAAGTTTTGTTATAACACTCGCAGTCACCATCTTGGGTCATTAAAAACACTTGTGGTCGCCACCTTGGATCGTCAAAAACTTTTGGTTTTGTTTAACTCGTTTTGCTTAACGCTTATTTTTTGTGAATCAATTAAGAGCGCTAAGCGGGGGTTGCCTGTATTGTGCTTGGAAATGCAAATAATGTCCACACATATTGTGAAACATGGAATGGACTGGTTATTACAAGGAGGCTTTAAAAGTAATCACATTTATAAAGAAAAAAACATAATGATGTCCAAATGGTAGGAATATCCTAAGAACTGGTACAAATATGTGTCATCTGCAGTAAATTAAAACAAATTAGAGGGTATCTTAAAAATAAAACTGTTGGTGAAACCAAGTGGGCCAATCCAGATGATGTATTCTATACAGGCGCTGCCCTCAATTATTGAAGGTTCTCTGTGGATCCCAGAAATTAAAAGCAAATATGCCGGCAATAATGGTACTATGCTAATACAACATGAGCATTGCGAGCAATGGAGTAACAACCATTGGGTATGCCCAACTCTCACGCCAGCTGCAGGCCCTTGTGGCTTACAACATTCCAGTTCCAGCTGTGTTTGGGCACATCTGCCTACACGCAATACCAGAGCATATCATAACGGTCGGTGTAGGCTGTATTTGTGTAGTGTTAATGAAAACAATATATTGGGATGATGGAACCACATCTGTACCACTGGTAGAAACTTGTAAATGTAATGTCACTTGCTGTGCAACCAAAACCCATACGTATTATACGCCCAACATGTAACTGACTAAATTTTTTATCAACCTGAGTTTAACTTCCACGTAACTTTGGGAATGGACCTAAAGGAATTAGCAACATTAGTTAACGGAACACCAGAAATTACAAATAAAATGAAAGAAATCCAGTCAAGAGCACTGTTAGCCAGAATTCGTCTCACTCATAAAAGTAAGCAATTGCTTCCACTGGCTGAAGAAGAAAAAGAACTGACTATATATCACTGATACAATGTTTTTAAGGGATGGTCACCTAAGACGTCATGTATGTTAATGCTTGCTACGCACCCTATTGTAGTTTTAGTCATTATTCAGCCAAGATGTATTGATTGCTCTGTGTTGGTTGTTATACTAAAAGACAAATATGACAGTTATATAGTTTCTATACTCGAAAGGTGATCCCTCTTTAAAACTTAATTCGGGATCAAAAAGGGGGACTGTAGCGATTTTAAGTTCGCTATTACAAATTAAGCGTGTCATTATGGATGATATGTATGGCAAAATGAGAATCTCTTTGTAATGTTTGGAGTGCGTGCATGAATGAGTGTGGAGTGACTGGAAAAGCATTGCATGCTGTGTGCTCACAAAGAAGTTACCAGCTGGAACAGAAATTCCAAGGAGAGGCTGAAGATGCAGCTCACGCCAGACACACAAAGGAGAGCAGAGATAAGCAGGATGCCTGTAGGATGACCCTTGGGATGTTGCTTAGTAAGCTCATCTGTTTGCCTGAGTGAAAAAATCCTGAAGGCCAAACAAAGAAGGCACGAAGTCAGGAAAGGTGGAACCAGTCACCCAACACCAACTGCATGCCCCCTATAAAGGGGAGAGACTCACCATCAAGAAATTGGGTAACATCCTACGTACTTCTCTGGAGCACGGGCACGCGTCAGATGAGACCCCGCTCCTTATCTCATAATCCTAGGCTGGCCACCTTGCATAGTACTGAGCAAAGGACTTTGGTAACTATAACATCTGCAGAGAAATTGGGAGTAAGTGTGTGTGTGAATGTATGAGGACTCCTGCAGATAACTTGATCAATAAATGCGGCGTCTTGCCTTATCCCCCTTATAGGTCTTGCTTGTCGTTCTGAGCAATTGGTAAATTGTGCAACAATAAACGCCTCGGGAACGGCAGGATAGGTTTGGATACCTATTCTGGCACAGAAAACCAGGCAGGAAGAACAGTGTGCTTAGATTAGAAGCAAGCTGCACTGGAGATGGCCCTTAGGTATGTATTTATTTAATATCTGGGCTTTATGTAAGAATAAAAGAGAGAGAATTAATATTCATGGAATTTTTCACTGTTCGTGGAAATAAGAATATACTAAAAGTCCTGGTATCTGTTGGCAAAGACCTGGCACAGTCCTCACAAGTGGGGCTGAAGCTATATGACAGATGTTAAGTGGGTGACCTGAGGTAGCAGGGGAAGAAGGCAGGGGACTACATTTGCATTTCAAAGTAAAACCTGTAAGGGGTGAGAGACTGGAATACCTAAGAAGAGAAAAGAGCTGGAGAAGATGAAGGCGTGAGAGGCCTGGGGTAAGTGACAGACCCGCGGGGGAGAAGAGGCTGCAGATCCCTATAACAACCCAGGCAAAGGTGAGGCTGAGGGATCTCCTCCCTATCACCTGCGCATCCCCCAGAAAGACTTTCTAAAGGCCTGACTGCAAGGATGACACAAGGCCTAGGCCGGTCTGACTGTTTTCTTTTTGGCTTATTTATGATGCATTTTAAGGTAGGCTAAATTGTATCACTGGGTCTTCTTGGGCTGCGTCCTAGCTTAGGCGGAGTTCTTCTGTTGCTGTCGCCTACTTGAAATGGCTGTTCTCAACAAACACCGTCTCCGGAGAACGGACTATTCTTGTTCAAGCATTTATGAATTCGGCACTGCTGCCTAAAGTCTAACACGAAGTCTGCTCATAGTTATCTTCCGGCTGGGAATCTGCACCCCCTTGTTTTACATTGTTCCGACCCAGGCAGTAACGCACGTTAACTTCTGCTTGGGTGAGGGACGGGCTTCTCTGCAGACCACAGTGGTTGTCATCAGCCAGGGGCAGCTCGGGTGCTGGCTGTTCTGCTAGCTCCGCGCCCTCCACGAGCCCAGGAGCTGGTCTGCAGGGGCGCTCTCTCAGAGGCGCGAGATCCCTCGGATCCGGCGAAGGGAGATATAAATCTCCAAGCCAGGCCTCTCCTCGGCGGGCTGACGCTCACCCTGACTCCACGCGTGCCCCCATGCTGGCGTGGCAGTGGCTCCGCACCGGGATTCAGCTTGGGCCTGGATGGCGGGAAGAGACATCTGTGGATCCCTGCTCCAAGGGGACAGAGGCTGCATTAAGGCGCTGAGCGATGTCCCCTGGGCGGGACGTGGGCCACAGCCCTGGGGCTGGAGCGCTCTGCGGGCTCCATAGAAGGACCCCAGCCCCCCCCCAGGCTGGAACCCACCTCTCCCGACCTCAGGTCTACCAGGCCCACCCCAGCCTATACTGGAAGGTGCCCCCCTCAGCTCAGCTCCTCCCCCCAGGCCTTTGTGCCTGACCCCCGCCCCCCAACATGGGGGCTGCGGGTACCCCCCCACTGGGGGGCTCCCTTGGGGGAGCACTCCAGTCCCTATGGGGGGTAGGACCAGTCCGCAGGGCCCAATGGTTGCTGTGGGGGGGCATGAACCGGTGTTTGCTAGGGTGCCCCCCCTCAGGGGGCCACGGAGGCGCCCTCCAGCATAGGCTGGACTGAGCGGGGGGGCCACACCAGTGGGGGCAGGCGTGCCTCCCCCCACCCTGCAGCGTCCATTGGGTCCTAACTGAGGCCTGGTCCTACCCCCCCACCCTGGCTCGTCTCCATGGCGACCGAGGCCCCGGATGCCGCCTCCCCGACCGCGCATGCGCGGAGGGGCGGGGCGGCGCGGTGACGGGAGACGCCGTGCGCGCTGACGGTGGCGCGGTCACGTGCGCGGGCGGCGGGAGCGGGACGATGCCCAAGTACTGCCGAGCGCCAAACTGCTCCAACTCGGCCGGGCCGCCTCGCGCCGGCGCTCCGCGCCTCAGCTTCTACAAGTGCGCTTCCGCTTCCGCTTCCGCCCGGCGCGTGACGTCAGGGGCAAAAGGGAGGGGGAGGAGCCCGGTTGCGGGGGGGGGGGGGTCAGGTGGGAAGTGTGGGGAGGGGGCTCCCCCGCACAGCCCCTTGCCCCTGAACAAGCTCCTTGAGCCCATTCTGCAGCTGGGTGACTGAGGCCACCCGCTGCCAACGGGGCCCGTTCGTGACCCCCAGGCTCTCGCCCCCGCCCCCGCCCCCAGGTTCCCCCTGCACAACGCGGAGCGGCTGCAGCAATGGTTGGCCCAGATGCAGCAGGAGAAGTGGCTGCCCACCCGGTACCAGCACCTGTGCAGCGAGCACTTCGACCCGTCCTGCTTCGAGTACCGCTGGGGCGTGCGCTACCTCAAGCCTGACGCGGTGCCCACCATCTTCCAGCGCTCCGAGCCCCCCGCGGTGAGTCTGTCCCCCCCGGCGTCTGCTTCTCTCCCTGCTCCTACCTAGCAGTCTGGCCCCGGGGAGCGGGGGAGGCCTAGTGGTTTGAGCGGGACGACAGGTGCGCCTTCCCCAGCTGCAAATGGGGGGTGTCCTCCGGACCTCGCTGGGAAGTTCCAGTCGTTCGAGCCCAAAATGTTTCCGACCTTTGGGGTTGGCCAGACGCGCAAGGAAGGATTTGAAAGCGTTGCAGGGTGTGTGTGGGGGGGCTGTGTTTTGGGGTAACTCAGCCTGACGAGGGGCCAGGGACCCTTCACCTTTTCCATCAGATCGATGTTTTGGGTGGTTTTGCTGCTAAAAGGGCAGTGAAATGACGCTGGTGGTGAGACCAACTGGAAGGTGGGTTTTGCTGAGCGGGGGAGCTGTCTTGGCTGGTAAGACAATGTGGGCTCCCTTGCTCATTGGACCCGAAAGGCAAGAAAGGAAGAAATGGAGTTTCCCCATTATTTCAGCCAGCTCTTGGTTTGCAAAGTGCCTGAAGGTCTAAGGGTGGACACCCCCAGACAGGTCTTTGAAGGGCTGTTTCTCCACGCCCAGCTTGCCAGGGGCGTAGTCCCCGGCAGGCGGACTTGGAAAACCCGTGATCCGGGGCCCTGCCCAGCTGTCTGCTGACACTGTTGGAGTAAACAGGTGTCATGTGACCCCTCACGTGGGTTGCCAGCAGCGGAGGTAAACAGGTTGCCTCCTCTGAATTGAAGAGATTGTGCTGTGGTTGGCAGGGGAGGTGTGGAGGGGGGACCGAGTGGGCAATTTTGGGTCCACATAAAAAGTTCTTTGTTTGTGGAGTTGGGTTGGTGAAGCCTGATTAAAGAAATGAGCTTTCCGGCTCTGGTAGCACCAGCTTAAAGTGAGGGCAAAGCAGCCTTGAGGCTGTTTGAATTGATGCTGGAAGCCAAGTGTCACCCTCACCACTCTGGGGCCTGAAGTCTCCAAATTTCACTCTTGCTCCTGCCTAAAAGGCTAGGGGGAGTGTTGGGGCCTCACACGTCTGCACTGGCCTTCGGGCTTCTGGCAGATGTTATGTTTATAGCGCAGTCAGCACGTTGGTTGTGCTGTAAATGGCAACACACACCACCTTTGGCCAGTATATTAAATGGCATACCAGCCACACAGATGTTCCAGATGTAATGTGGTCCGGAAGGTTGATGCCTTCCCCATGTCATGTGGGACATCTTCGTGGCTGGTTTGTAGTGTGCCTGAAGTGGAACATAGGCAGGGGACTGCCACAGTCAGATGGTTGTGATGGTGTATGGGGCAGGTCCAGGGGTTGGGATGCTGCCCCACCCACCCTCCTTCCCCAGTCCCCGGGTCCCTGGCAGTTGCACTTGGGAGCTGAGGAAATCTTTGCCCCCTCCCCACTCTGTGCGCACAGCTGTATCCAGCTGCATTGGCAAGACGCATGATTTTCCTTAGGCTGGAGCATGGGATTCCCTCCGATCCCAGTGGTGCCATTACTTTAATGTCTGCCGGGGTCTCAGAGACCAACACTGTCCTGTCTTGCACGTGTGATTTACAGAAAAGGGACAACCCCTCCAAGCCGCCATGTGAAGTGCCCACCAAGAAGCTGATCCTCGAGGGCAGTGCAGAGAAGGCCACGCGGGGCTCTGTGCCCCTGCCTCAGGAGCCTGATACGCTAGAAGCCCTCGCCATAGCCATCGACCCAGGGCTGACCACGGCACCAATCTACGTGGAAGCCCAGCCCTCGGTCTCAGAGCTGGACTTCCAAGCCATCTCCTCCCCGCTGGTTGGGACAGTGAACCTGATGCCGCTGGTCCAGATCGTGGAGCCCCTTAATGCCGTGGCGCTGACCGTCACCTCCCCCACCGAGAGGCTCGACCCCATCTCCCTCCACCTCCCGATCCAGCCCACCGTGGCGCTCTCTCCTGAGGCCACAGCGGCGCCCGATGCCCCCTTGCAGCCATTCACTGCAGAGATCGCGGTCCCTGGTGAGGACCTGGTGCCTGAGCAGACCCCGCATGCCTTAGTGGCTGCAGTGGAACCGCGGGACCTTGCTGACCACGGGGCCCTCATCATTGAAAACGTGGCCATTGAGCCCTTCCTTGAGACGGACCCCTCAGCTGCTGCTGCTGTCCTCAGCTCCCTTCAGGCAGCGCCCACGCAGATGGTGGCCTATTTCGAGACCATCCCTACAGCCCCCGCAGCAGCAGCCCCCAGTGCCATGGGGCCCCTGACGGCAAGCGTGACCCCTCCAGAGACCATGCTGTCCTCGGCCCTCACGGTGCCCATTGTCTCCACAGTCCCCATCGTGTCCAACTATGCAGCAGGCGGTGCCACAGACTTTCCTTCGCCAGCGGCAGATGTGGACCTGGAGACAGTGCCTGAGGAACAGCTGGAGGAACACCGATACCATAAGCACCAGCTGAGCACAGAGGAGCTGGTGGGGGTGGTCATGGTCCTCCAGAAGAAGGTCAAGGTCCTCCAGCAGCGGCACCGGCGCCACTGCGCCAAGCTGGAAGCTATGGAAGGTGTCGTGGAGCAGCTCCGCAAGGAGAGCCTGGTCTCTGAGGAGAAGCTGAAGCTGCTGGAGATGGTAGGTGGGGAGTGGCTGGGGTGGAGGCCAGTCCCTGGCTTTCTAACAGCAAGTCTGTCCCCAGCTGCAGGGCTCCCTGAGGCATGGCGGGTCCTAAGGGGTCAGCCATCAGAAAGGCAAACAAAACATTAAGGATCTTTTTAAACTGAGTGCCTTAATAAAGCCAGACGTTGTATTTGCCTTTGACAGCTGGCGAGCACCAAGCTGATGGTTTGAGCAAACGGTCCACAGTGGCTCCCAGATCTCAGTCAGCGGCTCCCAGATTTTGTAAATCCTTGTCATATCCCTGCTTAAGTGTCTCTCTTCTCAACTGAACAGGCCTGGCCTCCGTCTCCCCTCCTGTTCAGTTTAGAAGAGAGACAGGAGATGGGATCTTGTTCTCAGCTGACAGTGGGATCTGCCAGCCCTCAGGTTTGAATAGCAAGGGTAGGTTTGTATCTTCCCTCCCCTGCCAAATTCACCCAGTATTGGGTGTCTAGCCTGGCCTTTCTGGGCTCCGCTCCATCACCGTCTTGCCCCCTCGTCTTGCCCAGTCTCCGCCTCCTTTGGGGAGAGAGTTCAGTTATTCACCTCACACTGCTTTTTTCACACATTGTTGGAATCTGCTTCATCCTTCCTTGATTGGTTTTAATGAAACTGGATGGGTGCACCTGGAAGAGAACACCCTCTTCCTTCCCTTCCTATCCCCGGGGGCGTTGGGGCACCAATGGGAGACTTGCATTGCATGTGAATTGGCTGAGGTACCGAGTCAGAGTTTGGAAGGGAGATGGCTGCTGCGAGTCAGCAGTTTTCCCTTTGGAGTCTCCTCTAGTGCAGGGGGATTTCCCCCATTTACCTCTTCAGTGAGCAGGAAGCCCCATCCCTGCCTCCTCTCAGGATCTCCCATGTGGCTCTTGCCCCATTATTCTTTCCTATCACCACCTCTGTAGTGAAAGCAACTTCTTTGCCCCTGCTGGGTTTGCTCCCACCCTGTAGCCCTTTACCATGAGAGGGAGGCCCCTGCTATCTTCGTCTACCGTGGTAGCACCCAGCCAGAGCTGGTTGGCAAACTTGTTGGCCCTGACATAGAGCAGGCACTGGGCACAGCGGAGGGACAGAGCCAGTTAGGGCCTTGACGCACTTACCACACAGTGAATGGGTTAATCATAGGATGAATTATAACCTGCTACCTGTTCAGCCAATTTACAGCACAATGAAATGGGAAACCAGCCACAAAGATGTTCCACATTTAATATGGGACATCATAGAAAATGAGAGTGGGAAGGGACCTCTGGAGATCACATCTAATCCAACCCCTCCTGCAAGCAGGACCAGCCCCAACTACATCCTAGCCAAGGTTTTGTCTGCCTGGGTCTTGGAAACCTCCAAGGAAAGAGACTTTACCACCTCTCTGGGGAGCCTGTTCCAGTGCATCACTGGTACCTCTTCAAAGGTTTTTCTTAATATCCAACCTCAGCTTCCCTTGCTGCAGCTTGAGCCCATTGCTCCTTGTTCTGTCACTTGCCACCAGACCAGCTCTGCCACACATTCAAATTAAAGCTCAGTAGAAACCAGCTATAGAGTTATGACACATTGTCAAGCACTAGCTTCCTCCTGTAGCCACTCCAGCTTCTGCTGTGCTGCTCTCTCTGTCATTGAACTGCCCAGGGGGAGAACCGTATTGCATCAGCCGCTGCCTTGTCACCCACGGCAGAGGTGTTTGCATAACCCCTCCCCCTTGCTGTGATGCTGTAAATAAGCAGACTTTGCTAATAGGTAGAAAAGGGGAGGGGGAAATAGGTTGGAAAGGGATAGGGGATTCCTAACTATCCCTCCAATTACGGAGCAGAAACATCATTATAACTTGTATAAGAATTAGAATTCCTTTCCATGCATGGCTCAGCCTTTGCGTTATGCAGGTAATGAGCTCTGGCCTTTTCTTCTGACATAGGCTGGTGCGATGCACTGAAATCAAAGGTCCATGTGCAAATAAATGGTTAAGATTTAATGAGCTAGATTGCACGGGCAAAAGTGCTAGTCACTGGAACAGGCCGAGAACCGCTCTGCCCGAGAGCAGAGCTGACCTTGCTCCTGCCTGCCTTAAAAGTAACGAGCTGTGAAGCTGATTTACAGGAGCGACTCAGGAATAGTTCCTACTGTGGACTTTTATTCTGGATTTAAAGTTTCTTCCGGTTTAATCTAATCCTATTAGATTTGGGGCCTGGGGGGGGACACGGGACCATGAGCTGAATCTGAGCCCGCAGCGCACTGCTGTTGCAAAACTAAAGCTACAAGTCTCCTGTTCATACACCAAGGGCAGCGAGTCTGCCTGGCACTGGGGAGGGCTCCCAGGGTCCAGGTCAGGGCCCCGCACTTCCAGAAGGAGGTTGGAAAGAGTCCAGGGGAGAGCAACATCCAAGAGCAGGTTGGACAGACATGGGGGCTGGGGTGGGTTAGATCGTGCCCTGTGCTGGGGGCTGGACTAGTTGTGACCATGTGAGGTCCCTACCAGCCCCACCTTTGCAGAGCAGCAGGGCTGGAAGGGACACCCAGGGTCACATCCAGTCCACCCCTGCCTCTCCAAGCCTTCGATCTGATTTCCCATGAAGGTGACTGGTCCCAGATAAGGGCACTCTTCTTAGTCTGGAATAAGTGGCCACATGGGGGGGATTTTAATCCAGATTAGTGATGGGACTTGATATTCCTACTCTCCCTTTTGGAACAGCTCTACAGCCTGTTGGGTGCGTCTCAGCCTCCCCATCCCCAACTAGGTCCCAACTCGCTGCACCCAGGAGCCAGCGAACAGCCAGCTCCAGGCCTGGCCGCCCCTCCAGGCCCATGCCTGACCCTCCCACCTTCTCCCCCTTGCAGGCCTGCTTCCAGTCCAGTGCGGTGATTCCCGAGAGCGGCAGCACGGTGGCTATCATCTGCCAGGAGGATGACCGGGCGCTGGTCTACGCCGTGCCCCAGCTGCCGGACGAGGGCAACGAGACCATCATCCATGTGGAGGAACAGTGACGACTCTCCGCCGCCTGCTTGGCTGAGCCGCACTTCTCCCCAGGCGCAGATGCGCCTGGCCCGGCCACCTCTTCAACGGCCTTACTGCTTTTGGCACCTTATCTATGAGGGGGGACGGGTGGGACTGGCTTCTGGTCCCTTGATAGCTGGGGTGGGGTTGTCCATGCAGCCCCCAACTCGCTCTCCTGGGGCACAAAGGGGGAAGCCTTGCTGAATTCCCTGGATTTCCCATCTATTTACTGCACCCGTGCATTGCTGCCTGAGCCAGCAACCGTGAAACCACAGCCACAGGGGTGGGGATATCAGCTCCACAAGTCCACCCCCCTCCTGGGACATCTCTGCTGCGCTGGGAGCCCACGGGCCCCTGCTGCTCGTGTCCAGCTTGTGGGGAGCTCATTCAGGGAGCCCTTGTGTGTGTGGTGGGGGGTGGTAAAATTTAACTGTCCTGTATGGAAGATGCAGCTCCTCCCCCAAAAGTGAGGCATGGGGGGGGGGCGGTGCTGGGTGTGTAAGCAGGAACAACTGTGGGCACGGGTATGCAGGGTGAATGGGAGGGGCAGTCCTGGGGGGTGTTGTGCATTTGTATGTGTACACATCTGTCCTGGTTGCCAGGGTGGGGGTGTGTCCTGGATCTCCGGCTTTTGTGCGTGTGTCTTGGACGCCAGGGTGGGGTGGGGACTGTGTGTGTAGGCGTGCACTGGACACCTGGGTTATATGAGTGTGTGTGTGTGTGTGTGTGCACTCAACACCTGGGCTGTGTGTGTGTTAACAGGGAGGGGTTGAATCCTGCCTCTTACCGAGACCCCCCCACAGCATGGGATAGGCCACATCCTGAGACCCAGTGGGTGTAAATTGGAGCCGTTTGTCCCACTCAGGGTCCCCACTGATTCTGCCCCCTCCCCAACCTGCCTTGTCTTGAACTGACCCCGGCCCCGGGTGCAAGTCTATACCCCTTGCTTTATTTTTGTATTTAAGTTGTATTTTCATACAGCCCGGCCCAGAGGGGGCTCGTCCCGCTTGCCTGGGGTGTCCTGCAGAGATCATCTTTGTACCCGATTCTAATGAAAAGCTTTAATGAAAGCAAGATGGAGAGGGATCCAGCCGGCAGCCGGGGAGCTGATTCTTTCCCCCCAACAATCGGCTTTGCCCGGCTCCCCTCCTCTTCCTCCTCCTGGGGTTTCGCCTGACGCCTGGGTTTTGGGAGCACTGAGACCCTGCACCCCCCATCCTGACACCCAGCAGCTTGCTGGCAAGGTGCATTGAAGCCAGCACGTGCCCATATCCAGATATCGGTGGCCTGGACGCCCAGCTGAGGCTTCCACTCGCTGTCTCAAGGCTTGAGTCCACCTCATCCTGCAGCCAGCAAACCCGTGAGCAGGAGCTGGGGCCATCCAGATGTGCTCCCCAGGCGTTGCCCTCCGCTCCTGCTGGCTCTGATGCACGGCCACCCCATCCTCTTCCTTTCCGACCTGTCAGGGAAAGGGTTAATTAAAGGTATCATCTCACCATGGCCTTTTTGTGCAGCTTTGTGCCTTTTCTCCTTTACTTACCTGTCTGTGGAATGGGTTCAACAGCCTGCACTGGGAGTCCTGCACAGAAGAGGGTTTATTGCTAATGTATTTTCTCATGTATATCATGCACTTCACCCCCCCCCTCCCCC
This sequence comes from Crocodylus siamensis, assembly GCF_052110815.1. Lineage (NCBI taxonomy): Eukaryota > Metazoa > Chordata > Crocodylia > Crocodylidae > Crocodylus > Crocodylus siamensis. The sequence continues at coordinate 830,633 of NC_143400.1, forward strand.
AAACTTGCTCCCGCCTGAACTGGGGGCAGGGATTAGGTGGGGGAGCTGATTCCTTCCCTTGGGGGAAAGCCCCCCCTCTGGGCCCTGCCTTGCACAGTGCAGTGGTGTCTGGTTCAACCACTGAAAGCATTGGCTGACCAAGTGGGCCTCCTTTTTAAGGACTTGACTTTCCACCAGTCCAGCTCACCGCTCTTAGGGGCCCTTCCTGGCGGCTCCCACTGGCCTAAGGAGGAGGAGGGTGCGTGTTACAATCCAGGGTGTCTCGTACACAAGACAACACAGTACCAGCAGCGTTTGGTCCTCGTCTGGAGGAGGAGGGCCGATTCTGGGCACACATGCTAGCCCCGGGGTCGCCCCTTGGCCCTGGCCAGCCCCGAGCACGTGAGGGGCAGGTCCAGACAGTGGGCTCAGGCTCTCTGCACACTCAGGCGGTTGCCTGTGCAGGGCGGGGAGGGGGCTCCCCGGGGAAGCTGCGGGCCCTCGGGGCCGCGTCCCTGGGCCACGGCTGGCGGTGGGGGCTGGCGGGGCCTTGCTCTGCCCTCAGCACCGCGGAGGCCACTGCTGCTTCCTGGGGCCGTCGCTAGGCTCCAGGGGCAACAGTGCAGGCGTCCTGCCCCTGAAACCTCGGGGTGAGTCTGCCTGGGGGGGGGGGGCTGCTTGGGGTCTCAGGTCGGGGGGGTCACTGCACCAGCCCGGGCCCATCTGGCCCTTGGCACAGGGGTCTGGGTCATCCCAGCGCCGGGGGGGTTAAGATGGGCCCCTGTCCCCCGCTTCCAGCCCCCCAGAGCTGCGGAGAGATCCCGTGTGTCCAGGTCCCCGATAGCCCCCCCAGAGCTGGGGAGAGACCCTGGGTGTCCAAGCCCCCCCTGCAGCTCCCCCAGAGCTGGAAAGAGACCCCTGGTGTCCAAGCCCCCCCAGGGCTGGGCAGAGACCCTGGGCGCCGAGCCCCCCCACTCTTGCCCGCCCCGAGCCGGAGCCCCCCCCGGGGGCGGGTGCAGCGGGTGATGCTGCGCCCGGCGCATGAGCGCTGTGCCCGGCCCCGCCCCGTGCCGCGCAGCCTGGTAGGTGCCCCTCATCCTGCCTCCTGGGCCCCCCCGGCCCCATCCTGCCCCCCAGCCTGGTCATCCTCCCCCAGGTCCCTTCATCCCGCCCTGATGCCCCCCACCCGGGCCTGGCCGCCTCCTGCCCCCCCGCCTGTTCTCCCCCCATCTCACCCCCCCGAGACGCCCCCTCCCCTTCATCTTCTCCCCCCAACCCCTACTAGGCCCATCCCCCCAGGCCCTGCTCCCCATCCCCCGCTTAGCCCCGCTCCTCTTGGCCCCCCCATCACCACCCTAGGGCCTAAGCCCCCCCTCCATTCCTCTCCCACCGCCGGAAAGAGACCCCCCCTCCCGGCATCTGGGTTCGGCCCCTCTTGGGGGGCGATGACGGGGAGCGCGCACCCCAGCTGATGGGGGGGGGCGGGCTGGATGCCAGGACACCTGGGCGCTCTGGGCCAGGGGGGCTGGGGGCTCGGACGCCCGGGTCCGTCCCCTCCCCTCCCCTCCCCGCACCGCAGTGACTCAGTGGCTGGAGGAGGGGAGCGGGGTGTAGCGGTTACACCCGGGGGGGGGTTGCGGGGGGGGGCTCAGGCTTCTCTCGGCTTTCAGGGGAGGGGTGGCAGCAGGCCCGGGGTCTGGAGCTGGATGCCTGGCGTAGGGGGAAGAGGGAGGGGGGGGTCTAATGGTTAGAGCAGGGGCCCTAGCTCCAGGTCTGGGAGGGGAGTGGGGTCTAGTGGTTGCAGCACTGGGGGACCCCCTGGGGTCTCCGGCAGGGGGAGGGGGCTGCGCGCCCCTGCCTTCTGGGCCTGGTCGTCAGCTCCGCCGTGCCTCAGTTTTCCCCCTAAGCCCCCCTGATTGCATGGGGCGGGGGGCTGTGAGGTGATGCCCCCCATCTCCCCCCCCCAGGAGCCAGGACCCACCATGACCAAAGAGGACTCGGGCGAGCTGCCCGCCGGGGACGATCCCCCACAACCGGAGCCCGCGCTGGAGCGCAGGATGAAGCCCATCGTGCACCCCTCGGCCCCCGCCCCGCTGCCCAAGGACTACGGTGAGCCCCCGCTGCCCCCCCTCGGTCCCCAAACGCCCCCCACCTCTGCCCTCCCTCTCTTGGGGGCTGATGAGACTCAGGGAACCTGAGGCACGGGGCAGGGTCACGAGGGGCTTGGGGGGGGGACTCCTGGACTCCCCCCATCCAGACCGGCGTCCGAGACCCAGTGGGCAGTGTAGCCTGGTGGATAGAGCCCTGGCTCAGGCTGGGGGGGGTGCGGTAACTCTCAGGTTGTATTTAGGCTGGCTCATCCCTTGCCTCAGTTTCCCCATCCCACTGGCCCCCAGGGCGACCAGGGTGGGATAACTCCTCTGCTTAGCAGGGCCCGTGGGGGGGGGTCTAACCTCTGGTCTGTCCACACGTATCCTGGGATAAGCCCCCCAACCCCAGCCCAGCTGCGTGCAGGTCTTTCCCCACGGGAGGGGAAACTGAGGCACAGGAGGGCCTCCGTGGGCGTCTCCCACTCCCCTCCAGCTTCGCTGCGTCTCGGGGGGTTCTTAACATGGAGCCCCTTGAATTAGCCAGGGGTCGTTAACATTGAGCCCCTTTAATGAGCCAGGGGTTGTTAACAACTAACCCCTTAAATTAACAGAGGTCATTAAGTTTGAACCCCTTAATCAAGCCTGGGGTCATTAACATTGAGCCTGTGTGAGGAGCTGTGGGTCATTAATGCTGAACCTCTTTAATTAGCCAGAGGTCATTAACACTGAGCCCCTTTAATTGGCTGGGGGTTGCTAATGTTGAACCTCTTTAATTAGAAGGGTATTGTTAATGCTGAACCCCTTTAACAAGCTGGGGGGTCGTTAACATTGAACCCCTTTAATTAACCAGGGCTATTAAAGTTGACCCCCCTTTAATTAGAAGGGCACCCTCAAGCTTGAACCCCTTTAATTGACTCAAGTATTAACAATGAACCCCTTTAAATAGCTGAGGGTCATTAATGTTGAACCCCTTTAGTTAGGCTGCTCTTTAATTAGCTGCCGGCTGTTACCATTGAACCCCTTTAATTAACCATGGATATGAACAGAACCCCTTTAATTGGAGTGCTGTTACCACTGAACCCCTTTAATTAGCTGGGAGGTCATCAGCACTGAACCCCTTTAAGTAGCCAGGGGCATTAACATTGAGCCCCTTTTTAATTAGCTGGGGGCTGTTAACCTTGAGCCCCGTTCATTAAAAAAGCTTTGTTAACACTAAACCCTGGTGGGGGGGGTTGCTCACAATGAACCCCTTTAATTAGGAGGGGGATCGTTAGTGCTGAATAGCCTGGGGAGGGGAGGGTGGGGCTGAGGCCGGGGCGGGACTTGAACCCGGGCCCGGCAGCTCAGGGCGGATGTGACCAGGCTACCAAGCGGCTGGCATCGCCTCCGGGGCAGCAGGCCAAGGGGGGGGGCAGGGCCTTGGCAGCTCATCACGGTGACTCAGTGGGGAGGGGGGTCTAGTGGTTAGAGCGAGGCAGAAGCTGGGAGCTCGGGTGCCCGGCTTCTCTGCCCGGGCCTGGGCGGGGGGAGTGGGGCCTAGTGGTTACAGCTGGGCGCTCGGACACCCGGCTGGCTCCGGGGGTGGAGTGGGGACTAGCGGTTACAGCGGGGGTGGGGGGGGATGCTGGTGGAGACAAAGCTCTCCGTGCCTCAGTTTCCCCCTCTCCGCTATGGGGTGGGGGAGTCTGAATTGACCTTGGAGACCAAATCGGCCATCCCCTGCCCTGGGGGCCAGGGCTGCGGGGGTGGCGCTTTACGCCCACGGCCCTGAGATCCAGGCGCTGCCAGGCCTCTAGGAGAAGGGGGCAAGAGACCCGAGCTGCCGGAGGGAAACCGAGGCACAGAGGGGAGCTGGTTTCCCAGCAGGTCCGGCCACTGGGCCGCGCTGCCCTCCCAGGCCTTTCCCTGTGCAAAGCAAAGGCTGGAGGGAGCGGGCCGGGAGCGCGCCAGGCGTTCCCCGCCGGGGACCAGGACTTGGTCACGGCTCCCGGGAGCGAAGTCGCAGCCTGATTCCTGCTGTTAGGACGTGGTTGGGGTGAGCGGTGGGGGTTCCCCCTAAATGCCAACAGCACCTTGGCAAATCTATCCCATGATCCCCCCCGGCGGCCAAAGCGCCGCTCCTATTGGTCACTGCAAACGAAGTGCACGTGGTATTTATAACCATTTCTAGGTCATCAGCAAATGGATGAGCGGTGGGCGGGCTGGGCTGCCTCAGATCTGCAGGGGATCGTGGGTATTCACCGGCTGGATTGGCACGTGCCGAATAATTAATCTGGGGTTGAATTTTGGCTAACGAGAGATCTGACGCCTCGGGGGCCGCGGGCAGTCTGTTTTCCGGCCGAGCGCGGCGGAGGGGGCTGCTCCTGACTGAACTACCGCGGGGTCGGGGGCCCCCAGCTCCCGGAGTCACGTGGCGAGAGCTGAAATCCAGCCGTCGCCGGGGGACGAGCCCGGCGGAGGTGTCTGCGGATCAGAGCCCCAAGCGGCACCTCCCCGCTTCCCCGGTTCATGCTGGCCGCACGTTCACTCTGGAGCCTACTGAGGGCGGGGAGGTGCCACCGTAATACACCCGAGAAGGAAGGCTCAGTAAGCAGGGGTCACCGTAATCCTACTGTGGGGGAAGCGGTATTTCAAGGCCCTCCTTCGTCTTCCCCAGCGTTCACCTTCTTCGACCCCAATGACCCGGCCTGCCAGGAGATCCTGTACGACCCCGCCACCACGGTGCCGGAGCTGTTCGCCATCATCCGGCAGTGGGTCCCCCAGGTGCAGCACAAGATCGACATCATCGGCAATGAGGTGAGGGGGCTGCGCGGACAGGCCCGGCCCTGCACCCGGAGTCCGGGGACGGGGGAGCTACGGGGGCTGGGACGTGTGCGCGTCTGCCTGCCCCGGGACCGGGCTGAGCGGGAGCTCCGTGCATGCATACGTGTGTGCACAGATATGTGTGTGTGCGTTTAGGATGTGCATATATACGTGCGTGACGTATGTATGGTATGTGCATATATACGGGTGTGTGTCCATGGTATATGATGTGTTTATGATGCGTGTGTACAATATGTGCGCATGTGTGTCTGTATGGTGTGTGTATAGTACATGTGCGTGTGTGTTCGTTTACATGTCTGTGTGCAGTATTTGTGTTTATGATGTGCGTAGATGCATGTACATGGAACGTATATGTGTGGTACATGCATGTATGTCTGTGTATAGTATGTGTGTGTATATGCTTGTGTGTGTGGTGTGTGGTGTTTGTGTGTTTATACAGATATGTATACATGTACACACGGATGCACATGCGCACACACACATATACACGCATGTACATACACACACAAATATGCTCACGTACATACACACACACACACACATGCATGCATGATATATGCACATAGGTGTGCATCCAGTACGTGTGTGTGGTGTGTGTGTGCACGTGTATGGTGCCCGTAGCATGCGTGTGTATGGTGTGTGTGTGTGTGTATGTGCATGTGTGCCTCTTTGCTGGTACGCACAGGTGTGCAGAGGAGGGGGCGCGGCGGGGCGCTGTCTACACTACTGCCTGCCCCGAGATCGGCCTGACCCCCCTTCCTCCCCCAGATCCTGAAGCGCGGCTGCCACGTGAACGACCGCGACGGGCTCACGGACATGACGCTGCTGCACTACGCCTGCAAGGCCGGTGCCCACGGCGTGGGTGAGCTCGTGCTCCCGACTTGGCCTTGGTGGGGTGGGGCACAGAGCCCAAGCGTCCTGGCTTGTGGCGGGGGGAGGAGGATTGGGCCTCTGCCCCCCCCCACCCCCGGTTTGAGACTCTCTGCAAATGCAGGCAGGCACCCACCCCCAGAGATCCCTTGACTCCAGGGCTTGTGGAGATCTCCCCCCCACAAAAAAAACCGCGGGGGTCCTGATCCTGGGGGGCTGGCTTTGGGGACAGGGCTCATCCTGGGGGGCTGGCTCTGAGGAAGAGCCTGATCCTGGCCCCCTCTGCCCCAGGGGACCCCGCGGCCGCCGTGCGCCTGTCCAACCAGCTGCTGGTTCTGGGGGCCGACGTGACTCTGCGGAGCCGCTGGACCAACATGAACGCCCTGCACTACGCCGCCTACTTCGACGTGCCCGAGCTTATTCGCATCCTGCTCAAGGCCTCCAAGCCCAAAGGTTTGGGGAGGGGGAAGGGGCAACCAGGGGTCCGCCCCCCCTTTTTCATGCCCCCAGCTGTGGAGGCAAGGCAGGGGTTAATGGCAGAGGATGGGCTGAGGGGGTTAGAGTGGGGAGGGCCCGGGGGCTCTCGGGGGCTGGCGGGGTAGTCGGGTGGGCTGGGGGCCCCAGCGCCTGGGTCCCGTCCTGCGATCCGGCCTGGCGGCTCGAGCCGCCTGGGCTCTCCGCCCCGGCTCCGTGCCTCAGTTTCCCCCGGGCCAGCAGGATGCCAGCCCGACCGCCCTCTGCCTTGCAGTGATCAACTCCACCTGCAGCGACTTCAACCACGGGACCGCTCTGCACATCGCCGCCTCCAACCTCTGCCTGGGGGCCGTCAAGTGTCTGCTGGAGCACGGGGCCAACCCTGCCGTGAGGGTGAGCGCCTGGGCCCGGGGGGCCGGGGGCTGGCAGCAGAGCGGGGCCTGATCCTCAGGGTAGGGACCCCCTTGGGGAGGGGCGGGGGGCAGTGGGAGACCAGGCTGCCCAGATGTGGACCAACAGGAGGGGCCCTGGGGTGGGGGAGCAAAGCAGGCGGGGGGTGGCGGGGGCCGGACTGGCAGGATATGGACCAGGGGGCGGGGCATGGTGGACTGTGGGGGCAGAGCAAGGGTGAAAGAGCTGTCAATTAAGAGATTTGGTGGGACCTGGTGGAGAGAAGCTGTCCATCAAAAGGCATATGGCATCAAAAGGGGGTGGGGCCCAGTGGACTGTGGGGGCAGAGCAAGGGGGAGGAGCTGCCCGTCAAAAGATATGGCCCAGGAGGTGGGGCATAGTGGATGGTGGGGGCGGGGCAAGGGGGCAGGGCCAGCCTCCCAGCAAGCTCCGCCCCAGCCCCGCGGCCCCGCCCCCTGCAGAACAGCAAGGGGCAGGTGCCGGCGGACGTGGTGCCCGACCCCATGGACATGACGCTGGACAAGGCGGAGGCGGCCATGGTGGCCAAGGAGCTGAAGCAGCTGCTGCTGGACGCGGTGCCGCTGAGCTGCAACCTGCCCAAGGTGACGCTGCCCAACTACGACAACATCCCCGGCAACCTCATGCTGGCCGCCCTCGGCCTCAAGCTGGGCGACCGCGTCCTCGTCGACGGCCAGAAGGTGCGGCCCCGACGCCTGGGCCTGCTCCGGGGGGCGGGGGGCCCCACGCGGGCGGCTGGGGGCCGCAGGGGAAGCGTGGGCGCGCGCGCGTGGCTGTGCCGGCGGGGCGGGCGGTGCCGGTTGCCCCCGTGTCCTGCCACGCGTGTCTCCCCCGTAGGCGGGCACGCTGCGCTTCTGCGGCACGACGGAGTTCGCCAGCGGGCAGTGGATCGGGGTGGAGCTGGATGAGCCCGAGGGCAAGAACGACGGGAGCGTGGGCGGGATCCGCTACTTCATCTGCCCCCCGAAGCAAGGTGGGCGACGGGGGGCCGCCCCAGCCCTGGGGGTCCGGGGAGCGGTTAGAGTGCGAGGCCGGCACTGGGATGCCCGGGTCCTTCCTGGGAGGACGGCGGGGTCCGCCAGCCAGACGCCCGGGTCCTACCCCAATTTCGGGGACACGGGTGGGGTCGAGGGCCCGGGGGCCCGGACTCGTGGGTTCGCGCCCGCTCTGAGCCTCTGCGTCCGCCGCCTCCAGGGGTCTTTGCCTCCGTGTCCAAAATCACCAAAGCCACGGACCAGACGCCGTCCTCGGTGACCTCCACCCCCAAGACGCCCCGCATGGACTTCTCCCGCGTCACCGGCAAGGGCCGCAAGGACAAGAAAGGTACCGGCGGGCTGGGGGCCCTTCCCCGAGCAGAGCCCGCCTGCCTTTGCTGGCGAGATCAGAGGGGACATTTGCATGTGGTTTGCATATGCAAATTCCAGCCGCCTAATTTCCCTTTCAAATCCATCATCCCATGGGCATCTCTCCTTCCCCATTGGCTGCTCCTGTCCTCCGCTCCCCAGGCTTGCCGCCCTCTCCTAGACTCCTCCCCCTTCTCCCACCAGGTCTCTCATTGGAGGAGAGAGAAAGCAAGGAGAGCAGAGAGGCAGTGTGATTGGCTGCCAGGATTCAGGGGGCGGGGCCCTGCCCACTGACCTCAAAGACTCCCCTGTTCTTCCCCTGCCGTGTGCTCCCCTCCCCCGCTTCTAGACTCCTCCCCCTTCCCCCTCCAGGTCTCTCATTGGAGGAGAGACACAGAGCAGGGAGCTACCTGATTGGCTGGCAAGGATCAAGTTGGGAGGAGTTTCAGCCCCTAGCCCCACCCACTCGGACATCAGCTATTTGCTTGCCATTTGCTCTCCCAGACTCCTCCGCGGTCTCTCATTGGAGGGGAGAGAGCGGGAGGCCACCTGATTGGCGGATGGGTGGGAGGAGGAGGGGCTTCCCTTGGCCGCGCCCATTCGGGGGTAACGCCTCGCCCGTCTGTCCGCCCAGCGCTCAGGAAGAAGTCCCTGTCCGTGGGCAGCCTGGACCGGGAGGGGCTGAAGATCGAGCTGGGGGACCAGGTGCTGGTGGCGGGGCAGAAGCAAGGGGTCGTCCACTTCTATGGCAAGACCGACTTTGCCCCGGGTAAGGGGAGCGGGGGCCGCAGGGGGCCGATCCGCCCCAGGGGGGCAGATCCTGGTGGGTGACGCCCTCCCCCCCGTCTCCAGGCTACTGGTTTGGCATCGAGCTGGACAAGGCGACAGGCAAGCACGACGGCTCGGTCTTCGGGGTGCGGTACTTCACCTGCCCCCCCAAGCACGGGGTCTTCGCCCCCCCGTCCAGAGTGCAGAGGTAATGGCGGGGGATGGGGACACGTGGGTTGTGTGCGTGTGCACGTGCGTGCGCGTGTAAGACCTGGGTTCTGTGTGCCCCCCAACCTGCGCAGGAGTGCGTGTGTGCCGGGGGGCAGCACTGTCACGCACCTTTCCCTGCTGCAGGATCGGCGGCCCCAAGGACTCCCAAGGCGACAGCAGCTCGGCCAAGAAGGTCCATCAGGTCACGAGTAGGTATCAGGCCAGGCCCCGCTCCCCTGCTGCATTGGGGAGGGGGGTGGGGGGGCTCAGGGAACCCCCCATCCCTTCCAGACATGTGGGGAGCACTTTGCCAGGTCCCAGCCTTGCAATGGGGCTGGGCATGGGCCGCTCCTCCCGCAGGGGAAACTGAGGCACAGGCTCAGTTTATGGCAGAGCAGATTGCTGGCCCAGCCTCTCCTCCCTCCCTTTACCCCACCACCCGCCATCCTTCCCTCCCCTGTCACCCTTACCACTGAGCACGGCTGCCTCCTGGGAAGGCCCGGGGGGGGCAGGTGGCAGGGCCGCGAGCACGGGCAGGTCCCGGGGGCATGTCTGTCTGTCTGCCCCTCCGTGACGTGGCGCCGCGTTTCTGTCCCCCGCAGTGTCCCAGCCGAAGCGAAGCTTCCCGGCTGTGAGGACCCCCAAGGACATCACGTCAGAGAGCTCCATCTCCAGGTGAGCCGGGGCCTGGTGGCCCCGGGGCAGATGGGGGGGACCCCCCCAGGCACCCCTGATTCTCCCCCCGGGGTGCCCGGTCGCTCACTGGTCCCATGTCATGCCACGAAGCCCCCACGTGTGACCCCCAACTCGACCCCTGCACTTCTGGGCCACAGGGGAGAATTCCCCCTCCCCGGGAGGAAGTTCTCGACTTTGGGCTGCATCTGATTGGCTGAGCTGGGGAGGTCCCGACCTTTTACCTCTGGGATGGATCCGGGATTTTGACACGTCTAGCACAACCCCTGTGTCTCCCCAGCGAAAGAGAAACTAGGAGCTTTGCTCACGTGCTGGGGACCTTAGTGCTGCGTGACTCAGCGTCATTCAGCACTTGAGATGGACCTGCCCTTGTTTGCTAAATTGTGCATTAAATTGAACGAACACAAACGAGGCGAAAAATCATTATCAGCTATTGCCTCGTTTGTCTTGGAGTCGTTACAGTTAAATGGACGTCTCTCATTCAGGTTCGTAGAACAAAATCTCGCCGCCCTGAGCGTCTCTGAAACGGCACTGTCAGACATTTCTGCGCCTGAGTTAATGTCACCGCACCAGAATTAAGGTTTTTAGCTAGAGCTCAAAAAACAGCCAGCAGCGCTCAGGGCTGGACACAGACATGGGCGAACTGGGCGGCCGCCCAGGGCCCAGACAGAAAGGGGGCCTGAAAATGGTAATTTTTTTGTCCAATTATAGTTATTATTATCATTATCTCTGGTGAAGGTGGGCCCGATAGTAAAGTTTGTCCAGGGCCGCCAGGAGTCTAGGTGCGGTGCTAGCAGGGCTGGGATATAGCAGAGAGACGTTGGGGAGGAGGGCTAACAGACAGCTGCAGGATCGATTGGACATTGGGCCCATTGAAAAGGAGAGGCAGGTTGATAACGCCTGTGGAGTGAACAGATTAGCAGGAATCGGGGATATACTAGAGCCACGACGTTGATTTTCTCACTGCTACTGCCTGGATAGAAATGCCACTGCTGCTTCCCAGGCGCGGCTGACCACGAGTTACTCTGGGGTAGCTGCGTGTCTGCTCCGGGTTGCCCACCGGGGCAAGTGTCCCAGGTCCAAGCCCACGCGGCCGGCTCCGGCGCTCTGCCACCTCTCTTGCCCCGCTCTGCTCTGTCTCCCCCCTCCAGCGCTGCCCCTCTCTTCTCTCTCCAGATTGCTTTTCTGCTGCTGGTTCCCTTGGATGCTGCGGGCAGAGATGCAGTCGTAAAACCCCGGCCCCGTGCCCCCCCGTGCCCCGAGTAACCCAGAGATGGCTCCTCTGTCCCGGTCTCATCTCTCTCTCTGTCTCTCTCTGTCTCTCACTTCCTCCCTTCCCTCGATACGGACCCAGCAAACCCCTGCCCAGTGCCTTCGTACCACTGCTTGTGGCCCCCCGCCTGCCTGCCCCCCCAAGTCCGTGAGGGGCCACAAGTCGACGCCCCTCTCCCCATGGGATAAAAATGACTTCGCTCCTCATTTTGCTTTGCCCCCCTCCCAACCTCCTCCAGGCACGGCGTGGGGATGGGAGCTGATGGTTTGGACTTCAGTCTTGGGTGAAACCCGTCTTGGGCTGGGGGCTTCCAGGCAAAACCTGGCCTGCGGGCAACGCGGGCGCAGCAGAGGCAGCGTGCTGCCGTGCCAGGAGCGTAGCGCTTCTCCCCAGCACCAGCCATCCTTCGGCTCGGGAGTCACAGTCGTCGCCGTCCGGGGCCTGTGCGGCGATGCCGTTACGGGGCAGGGACGGAGCTGGGTTTGAATAGAAGCAGGTTTTGCGATAGGCCTTCAAAGCAGGGAGTTTGGCCAGGAGCTTTCCGAAGGAGCGCAGGTTTCCTTTCTAAGGGGGAAACCCCCCAACCGCCTCCCCGTTCACTCTGAAACCTACTGATGTACCATTACCGTAGGTGGGAGGTACCGTTTGCAAACGGGGTTTGGTAAGAATTTGGAGATCAAGGGCTTCTAAAACAGCAGATCGCCCGATATCCCTTCCCCCTCCTCTCCCCTCTAGTAGATGCTGTCCCACTACGTGATTTTAGGGAAAATACTTTGATTTTTTTTTTTCTTTTCAAGCTATCTAGGGGAAAAAACCCTCTATTTTTAAAAGGAAAAAAAATGACCCTTAATAATTATTTTAAGAAAAGAAAAAAATATGGTGTGTGGGGGGTGGGAATCTCATTTAGAGACCAACAAAAGTTAATCCAGTTGATCTTGCCTGGTGCGGTTCAGTGACCTCCTCCCCATCTGGATGCAGTTAAACCAGGATAAAGTGGCTTGGTCCAGATGTGGACAAGCCTGTTGCTGTTCCCCGCCCCCCGTGTGTAGTTCACTGGAGGAACTCCTTGCTACAGGAAACGAGGCCAAAGGGAATCGGAGCCGTTTTTAGAGGAAAGGTTTAAAACAGGGCTGATTTAGGCGGCAGCCTCCGAAGCCGAGCGTCCGACACCTCCGAATGCAAATGGAGGGAAGCAGGGGTGGGCCGATGTGGCCCGTACCCTCCTAGCGGCGCGAGGCCGGGCGGGCTGACGTCGTCGGTGGCGTTTCTAGGGCCTGGGGACGGATGAGCGTCAGATGCAGGGTCGTCCCGCGACCGATGCCTGGCTGGAAAGGAGGAGAGGTCTCAGGAGGAAAGATGCGTTTCTCCCTCTGCTGCGTCGAGTCCACCCGGCGAAAGGCTGGGAGAGCGGGGAGGGGTCTTCCCCGGTGCTTTGGGATCACGCAGAGCCCAGAGGAGGCCGATCGGCTGCGTCGCCGGCGGGTTCGATTGCGGCGGGACGGAGATGTGGGTTAGATAGCGCCAGAGCTCGGCCCGGGGGTCACGTAGCAGGGAAGCCGGGCATTGTCCGGCCGTGGAGGTCTCTAAGTGTTGTTGCAGCCAGGGCTGGTGCTGGCGGGGGCAAGGGGCGGGGGGCGGACTGGACGACCCCCCCCCCGCCCCGACCCACTTTTCTACCCTGTCTCCCAGCTCTGGCCTTGTTTGTGCTGCAAAGTTTTGCTGCACCGGTGACCGGGCCTGGAAAGCACCCGCCCGCCCCGCGTTCGTCAACGCGAGCGGCCGCTGGGAGTGCCGGTTTGCGGGCGGAGGCTGCCTCTCCGCGTGGCACCGCAGCGGGCTGAAGCTGCGCCGGAGGAAGGCAGGGCGAGGTTGCTAGTGGCGTCGTGGTGCCTGGCCGTGAGCGACGCGAGGGCGTTCACTCTGAAACCTACTGAGCACCGTCCCTGGAGAGAACGAGGGCTCCCGCGCCTCCGGTGCAGACACTAGACCTCGGTCCGCAGACGAGGGTGCTGGCGAGCGCAGGTGCGTTCCCAGCTGTGGGGGCTCCCGGGGCACTTCCTAGCACGTCCGCCCTTGTCCCGGGACGGGAGACGCCTGGGACGGCTGCGAGACCCTGTGCGCTCGCACCCGCGCGGGGCGGGGAGGGGTACGGCTCCCCCTGCTCTGGCAGGGTTGAAGGATGTCGAGGGGGGCCGCGAAGATCGGTGGCGCCTGGTCCCGAGGTGGCAGCTGTGGTTTCTGGCCAAGTCCCTGCGGGCAGCGCTGGTGGCAGCCGCCGGAGTGCCGTAGGGAGGCGGGCGGGGAGCGGGGCCAGGCCCGTGGCCCAAGGGAGCGCACGGGTGTCGTAGGAGGCTGGGAAGAGATGAGAGAGTCTGTCCTGCTGGCCTTTGAGCCGCGTGTCCTGCTCCCCGTCTGTCTGCCCAGCCATCGGGGTCCCTCTCCTAGAGCCAGCCATCCGCCCGCCCACGGAGACATCCGTCCCCGGGCTAGAGGCCCTTGCAGCCCGACTTCCCTATGACCCATCCATCCCTCCATCCATCTGCACGGGCCTGGGGTTTCACCTGCTGTCCGTCCAGCCGCCTGTCCATGTAAGCACCCAGCCCACGGGCTAGGAGACCCCCGGAGGGCCCTCGCAGCCATCCATGCGTACGGCCCTGCGGAGCCCCATCCTTCCTCCCTCCCCCTAGCCATCCAGCTCTGTGCCCACTTCTCCAGCCATCCCTCCTGGTCTGTGGACATCCGTCCATCCATCCATCCATGCATCCATCCATCCGTACTGATCTCTGGAGATCCATCCCTCCTGGTCTGTGGACATCCGTCCATCCATGCATCCGGGTCTATGGATATCCATCCATCCATCCACCCCTCCTGGTCTGTGGACATCCGTCCATCCATCCATCCATGCATCCATCCATCCGTACTGATCTGTGGAGATCCATCCCTCCTGGTCTGTGGACATCCGTCCATCCCTCCATCCATGCATCCATCCATCCGTACTGATCTGTGGAGATCCATCCCTCCTGGTCTGTGGACATCCGTCCATCCATGCATCCGGGTCTATGGATATCCATCCATCCATCCACCCCTCCTGGTCTGTGGACATCCATCCATCCATGCATCCGGGTCTACGGAGATCCCTCCAACCCCCCACCCACCTCGCCACCCATCCTTCGATCCATTCCTCCTCCACGAACGATCCCGTCTCGGTCCCTGCCTCCTCCTCCTCGTATCATCGCTCTTCCCGTCACATTTGAAGGGGGCTGGTGGCAGAGGTGTCACTTTCTCTTCTCTTCCCTGCGCCCCAGAGGCCACGCTGGTTTGGAGGCCGTTTTCTGTTCCAGTCTGGGCCCAGGCTGGGATCCGGCTTTGCTCTGAGTTGGATCTTATAAAAATAGAGGTGGCTTCCTGAGGTCCATGGAAAGCTTGTGGCTCTGGCTGGGGCTTGTCTGGCCGGCGCGGATGGGGGCCGAGCCACGCTCAGGTCTTGGGCGTGGCGGGGCGGCTGGGAACGGATGGTGTCGCAGCATGGGGAAGGGCTAGCACGGATCGGGGCCCCCGGTTTCCCACCCCGCTCTCACTGAGCTTAGGCGGAAAGGCCGGTGCAGGGGCTGTCGGGGCCCCAGCTCTGCCACTGACGCGCTGTGTGGCCTCGGTCAGGTCACTGTCGGGGTGCCTCGGTTCCCCACCGGTACGACAGGGTGTGGGGGGCTGTGCCGCAGCCCGAGGGGCCCCGACGCTAGGTTTTCCCCAGCCCTGCCCAGGGGCACAGAGCGGGATGCTGGGGGCGAAGCGGACTGGGGTGGCCCTGTCCAGCTCTTCCGCGCTGTCTCCTGTGATCACACCGCCCCCCCCCCCTCCTCGTCCCTGCCCCGCGGTGGGGAAAACCCCCGCAGCCCCTGCCCTGCTTGGTTATTTTTCAGTAGCAATAAAACCCTGCCATGGATCTGGCTGCCCCGGGACAGGGGAGGGGGCGTCTCGGTTCTCCCCCGTCACCGCCCCTGCCCTCGCCGGGCCGCCTTCGCGGGCGGGCAGGCAGCGCCGCGACGCTAACCCCGCGCCCGGCCCCGGGGGTCGGGGACCCGCAGCGTGTTTGCGCCCGGCGGGGCCGAACGCGTGCTTCGCCTCTCTCTTCGCTCCCGCCGCCTCGCCCCACGGTGCCGTGAGTGGCGTGCCGCCCCCACAGCTGACCTCCGCTCCCCTGCATGCCTCCCCCACGAGCCCCGGCCCCGAGCTCTGGAAACTCCGCATGCGGCGAATCGACGACGCTTGCTCGCTTCTGTCGTTAATAAACCGTGTTTCTATGTGAGAGGCCGCGCCGCGTCCTTCCCGACCCTGGCGGGGCGCGGGCACGGAGCCCCGGGCCCGGCTGCGGGGGCCGCGTGCCCGGCCTGGCACGGGGCCTGCTGGGGCGCCAGGGGCGCGGGCTGGCCCGGCTCGAGACAGCACCCCCCGAGGCGGCGTCCAGCCGCGTCTGAAACCCGCACGCCGGCCCCCGCCGAGCCGGGGCTGCCCTGACCGGGGGCCCGACGCCCCCCTGCCCCCTGCGGCGCTGGGCCAGCGAGGCCCCCTCTCCCGGGGCGCCGGGTCTCGCCCGAGCAGGGGCCCGGACCCGATCCGCAGCCCTGGCGGGCCGGCCGGCGATGGGGAGGGGAGGGGAGGGGACGGGAGGTGGATGCCCGTGGGCGGATGTCTGTGGGGCCACACGGGTGGGTGAGTGGGGGCGGGGGGGGTGGATGGATGCCCCCGGGGGGGGCCGGACGGGTGTGGGGGCGCAGCCAGGCGGATGCGACAGGGCTGGGGGGTGCCCGCTGGACCTGCCTCCCCCGCCCCCTAAAACTCAATGCTGAGCCCCCATCACGTGACTCCAGGAGCTGCGGCCTGCCCGGGCCCACCGCCGTAGCCGGCACGGATCCGGGCGAGCGGCACTAGGACCCCGGGGCCCCCCGGGAAGGGGCGCGGGGGAGCCCCGACTCCCGGGTTCTGTGACGCGCGCACAAGCCCCACCTCCACCCCGCCCATTGGCTGCGGCTGCGCCCTTCGCGGGAGCTGATTGGCCCCTTGCTCAGCACGGGCTCCCGGTGATTGGCCCCGCGCTCCGCCACGCCCGTTGGGAGGAAGGGACGTCGGTCCAGGACCCCCGCGGTGAGGGGCTCGGACGCCTGGGGCCTCTCCCGGGGGGCGCTGGAGCCCGGACGCCTGGGGCCTTTCCGGGGCCTCAGTTTCCCCCTCTGGGGAGTGGGTGCGTGGGTGGGAGGGGGAGGGTTAACTTAGCCCCCTTGGTTGGGGTCTTGGCTGATGGGGTGTGTGCCCCCCCAGGCCTGATCCTGCCCGATGGAGGTGCTGAGCCCCCGCGTCCCAGCTCTGGACCCCTTCCGCGTCCAGGAGGTGAGCCCCCCGCCCCCAGCTGTGACACTCCCGTACACCCAGCCCGCACCAGTGCTGGGGGGCAGTGCCCCCTGAACCCTAGCCCAGCTGCGGGGCCTAGGGGCCAGAGCAGGCCCCACCGAGTAGCGCATTCATGGCGGCGGGGTTTCCAACTATGCCCTTGCGCCTCAGTTTCCCCATCTGCCAAATGGGCACAATGGCTCCTGCACCCAGCTCCCCTGGGTCTTTCCTGGGGGCGGGGGCAGTCTTTGCGTGCCTCCTTCTGCCTCAGTTTCCCCCCTGGTACGATGGGCACAACAGGCACTTCCGTTAGGATGCTGATTTATACGTGGCAGGCCCCCCCCGCAGCCTATTACATCCCGGACTTCGTCTCTGAGTCGGAGGAGGCCCGGCTTTTGCAGCAGGTCAGTGAGATTTCCCTACCCCACCATCTTAGTTGCAGAGGATTATGGGAAAGAGGGGGTTCTGATGGCCATAGGGAGGTGTCTGGTGTTCGTCCCCCCCACCCCAGGATTTGTCCCTTCGTTTTCCTTCCCCGTGATCAAGAGCTGGAGTGGGCTCGGGTGCCCGCGCCAGGCGCTGTACGAAGTGGAGGCAGGCAGGCCGGACACCCAGTGAGGGCACCAGAGGTGGGGGTGACTGGGGGGGTACAAACAGAGGTGCAGCTAGCTGGCGGGGGGGCCCAAGCAAATGGATCATCCCTGGCCAATAGGGCGTGATTGGCACCCCCTGTTCTGTGCCTCAGTTTCCCCACTCTCCATCCTGGAGATCTGGGCTGATGCGGGGACAAGAGCAGTGCCATTAACCCCTGTGAACCCCTCACTGCCTCAGTTTCCCCTCCCCTCTGTCTCGCGATGGATTTGTGCAGCTCCTAGCGCGGCAGGCCGCAGTCTGGAGGTCTTGGCCCTTCACCCTCATCCTCCCCCCACAGGTGTATGCAGCCCCCAAGCCCAAGTGGACCCAGCTCTCTGGAAGGCGGCTGCAGAATTGGGGTGAGCCGTGGGGGATGGGAACCTGGGGGGCCATGAGAGCCCACCCCTTCTCCCCCCCCCCCAGCGCCACAGCTGTTGGGGAAACTGAGGCTTGGAGGACCCCGCGCCCCAGCCCGCCCCTCGGCTCAAGGGGGAGCTTGGGGTGACGGGGGGCAGTTGTTTACGAGGTTGGCCTCATGCCCCGCTGGCTCTCCGGGACCCCCGTCCATCCCGCGTGTCCCCCCAGGGGGGCTGCCCCATCCCAAGGTCCTGGTCTCGGAGCCGCTGCCCCCCTGGCTGCAGCACTGGGTTGAAGAGGTCTCGGCCCTGGGCGTTTTCGGGGGGCAGGCGGCCAATCACGTCCTGGTGAACGAATACCGCCCTGGGCAGGGCATCATGGTGAGTCGCGGGGCCGGGGGGGTCTGGCGAGTCCGGGCAGGGGGCCAGGGCACCTGGCTTCCACCCCCCAGCTCTGGGAGCGGCGAGAGCGGGGCGGGGGGCTGGACCTGGGGCGTTTGGTCAGCTCCGGGAGGGCTGTGTGTTCGCGTGTGACACGTGTGTGCAGGCCTGGCACGCGCGTGCCCGCTGAGCCCGGGGGCCTTCCCCACGCAGCCGCACGAGGACGGCCCCCTGTACTTCCCCACCGTCACCACCATCAGCCTGGGGGCCCCCGCGCTGCTGGACTTCTACCGCCCGGTGCGCGCCGAGGGCCCGGGGGACGAACCGCAGGTGAGCGCCGCCTCTGCGTCGAGATCAGGGCCCCCCCCGGCCCCGGTCCTGGGGGCACGGCCTCATGGGAGTGCCAGGCCTGTAGTCAAGTCCCGGCTCTGCCACCGCCTTCCCATCCAGCCTTGGTAGAGTCACCTTGCCCCCCGCCTCAGTTGCCCCTGTGAGCAGGGCTCCTTGGGTGTCGTAGCTGTCGGGGCGGCGGGGATCAGGACTCCTGGCTCTTCTCTCTGCTCGAGAAGGGGAGGTGGGTTTAGTGGGTGGCAGCAGCTGGTGTTTGTGGTGGGGGGTTGTTAAGCATGAGGACGCCTGGGCTCCCTGCTGGGGGGGTTGGTCCTGAGCATGGGGTGCAGGCCTGAACTTGGCCTCTCCCAGCCTCGAGGTGCCTAGACCCGGTGCCTGCAGGGGCTGCAGTGAGCCTCGGGACTCCTGGATCCCACCCCCACGGGCACCGTGGTCATGCCCGGATACTGGCCGCCGGTCCCTCGAGGCCTGGGACCCTCAGGGGCTCAGCACTGCTCTGGCCGTGCCCCGCAGGTCCCGGAGGCGCAGCGCCACGTCCTGTCCCTGCTGCTGGAGCCCCGCAGCCTGCTGGTGCTGCGGGAGGAGCTGTACAGCCGGTACCTGCACGGGATCCGGGCCACCGCCTCCGACGTCCTCACCGCCAAGGTGGCCAACCTCTCCGCCTGCCACGCGGTGCCCGGCGCCCTGCTGCCCCGGGGCACCCGGGTCTCCCTCACCATCCGCCGCGTCCCCAAGGTGCTCCGCGCCGCCCCGATCCTGGGCAGGAGGAAATGAGCGGGCGCTGCCTCCGGGGGGCTGTGACCGCCGCGTGGAGCGGAGCGGCCCGCACGCCCGTGGGGGCGGTGACCCCGAGCGGGACGGGGGCGGATTCTGCTGTCCCCAGCTTCGAGGAGATGGTTGGGCTCAGTGGTTGGAGGAGGGGGGACTCCCGGCTTCTCTTGCCAGCTCCAGGAAGGGGGAAGTGTTAGAGCAGGGGCCCTGGGGGCTTGTGCACCCCTCCTGCCCACGAGCGCCGCGTGAGACCCACTTGCATCCAGGGCCTCAGTTTCTGCTGGTGTGCAATGGGCCCCTCCAGCTCCCCGGCACGCCTCTGTTTTCATCTTGATACGCGGAGCAGGAATAAAGCTCCTTGCTGCGCCTGACCCCGTCTCCTCGCTGCCTGGAGTCTCTTAATGCCCCCGCGACCCTGGGTGCTGTCCCCCTTGCCCCCCCACATCCGGGCTCTGTGCTTGGCCCTGCCCAGACTCCGCTTTTCACGCGGAGATCTCGATCCCCTGAGATCCAGGGTTCACACACAACCGTGATGGCCCAGATCCCCTGAGCTCAACCAGCCCCTCGCACGCGCCCCCCCAGCTCCTTCTCCCCGCACGGCTCCATCCCCCTGCCCTTCCCCAGGCCTCACCCCATGCAAAGCAGCTGCAGGCCTTGGCCCCTGATTTGCAGCGAGCCCGGCAGCGAGGCAGGACTTCCGCTACCTGCAGGCACCTGGCACCTGCCCATGCCTTTGTGCCTCCCCCACCCCGACCGGCTTGCAGCCGGGCGAGGGGCGGGCTGGCGGACAGGAGAGCTGCAGGCCGGCCCCTTGCTGCCGTGCACAGGTGGGGGAGCTGGGGGGTCCCGGTGCGGCGGGCGGGGGGAGCCGGGCAGGAGGTAACGATGGCACTGGAGATGCCAAGGGGCTGAGTCCCAGGTCTGTGCGGCACCTGGGGCGATGGGGCTCTGATCTCAGCTGGGGGGTCCCGGGCACGATGGGACCCCAGACCTCAGCTCGGGGGGCCTGGGCGGTGCTGCACAAACAATGGGGCCTCTCACTGCTGTCCCCAAGGACCGGCGCAGGCGACAACGGGGCTATTGAGCGCGGCGCATGGCGAATCTGGGACATGGGCAGCTTCCAAGCGGGGAAACAAGGTCAGTTTTGATCCTGTTGCTGCCCCGGGCGCTGGGGCTGCAGACGTGGCCCGGCAGTAGCAAAGTACTCGTGGGCTGGGCTGTTGTTTGGAGACCGGTCGTAAAGGGACGCGCCTCGCCCCAGCCGCGGTGCAGGATCGGGGCCGGACCCCCTGCTTCTCGATCCTTTCAGCACCCCCCCTCCCCTGTGCAGCCCGCCCAGGGAGGCTGCGGTCTGGCTGCGTTTCCCCCGGGCTCTGCGCCCTGGAGGGCTTGGTTCAAAAGAGGGTGCGAGTCATTAGCCCTATTTTGCAGGTGGGGAAACTGAGGCACAGGAGGGGAGCTGGGCTGCCTGGTCTACTCTGCTCCCAGTCCTGGGCAATGGGCCCCTGTATCGGGTCTTCGCGGAGGCAGGGGCTGCACGGGCTGTCCTCCTGCCAGCCGGGTCTGTGGGAGCACCCTCGGCCGGGGAGGGGGCAGTCCCAGCCCCGCCCCCTCCCTGCCCTCTTCCCTCGCCCTTGCCCCTTTCTGCTCTGTTTGCTCAGGACCGGAGGCCGCTGGGGGGGCCAGGACTCCTGGGTTGTCTCCTTGAGGAGAGAGAGGGGCACGGGGTGGTGGGGAGGTGGGGCTGTGACTCGGGACTCCGGGGCCCTATTTCTGAGACTCAGGCAGCCTCTGCCACTGCCTTGCGCCCTTGGGCCTGTCCCTTAACCTCCCGGAAACCCGCAGCCCGAGCCCTTCCCAGCTCGTAAACCCTGTTTACCCTGGAGCCGTTACAGCTGCCTGCCCTGTGCCGGACGCGGAAGCGGCTCCGGGGGCATGGGTTGTGTTTGATCCTGGCAGCGGGCAGATACGAGGCCTGGGTTATCTCCAGGCGGGGCGGACTTGGCCCCGAGCCTTCCCAGACAGGGCAGCGCGAGGGCCGTGGCCCCGCCGGGTCAAGGATCCCAGACCAGTGGGGTCTCCGCGCTGGCCCTGCTGGGGGAACTGGGCGTGGGGGGCCTCCCTGCGCCAGCCCGCTCCGTGTCTGCCATCCCCCGGCGAACACAAAGCCCCGGGGCAAGCCGAGGGCTGGTAGAAGGCAAATTATATAGCAGCATATGGGGGGGGGGGGTAAAAATCCCCTCATGAATGGAAAAATGAGCCTCAAAATCCCCTTTCTCCCTCACAAAAGCCGCGCTCCCCCCCTGGCCCGCGCCTGCATCGCGGAGCAGGACCGGCGGCGCCGCGAGGCCTTCCTGGCCTCCCTGTCCCGCTTCCAGGACTGGCTGCAGGCGGCCGAGCGCGCGGCCTCGGCCCCGGTGCCCGGCGCGGTGGCCCAGGCTGAGCTGAGCAAGGTCGAGGTGAGACCCGGGCGGGGATGTGGGGGCCCCCCCGGACAACGGGCCCGATCCTGGCTGCCGGGGTGCAGAGCCCGAGTGCTACCGCATTACCTGTAACAAAGTGCAAGCAGCCCCTGCCCACTGGCACAGCGCACGGGCAGTTTGGCGGGGGGGGGGGCACTGCTCGAAGACCCCCGCAGCCGGACCCGACCCTGCTGCTATCCCCATTGAGTACTACCGGGGGGGGGAGGGACGGAGGGCACTGCCGCTTGGGGGGCACCCCGGGCCCCAAGGAGCTGCCCCCACCCACCCGCGCACGGTCCGTGCCCCGCTCTGCTCGCGGCCTGAAACGAGCCAGGCGAAACACGCTTCCTGCACGCATCCCCGTGTGCGCCCCAGCCCTCGGGGGGACTCCCCCCAGGGCCGCAGACGGGGAGACTGAGGCAGGCGGCCGTGGACCCACTCGGACCCCCTGCATCCGCCTCCGTGAGTCTCCTCTTCGCCTTCTGCCCCCCACCAGGTGCTGCAGCGGCAGATCCAGGACAAGCTGCCGGACCTGGAGTCGCTGGAGCGGCTGTACCGCCGGCTGGGGCAGGCCGACGGCCGGCTCCGAGCCGCCCTCCGGGACAGCGGCCAGCGCTGGGACGACCTGCAGGCGCGGGCCGCGGCTGGCCGCAGGAGGCTGGAGGTAGGGCCCCGCCGGGCGGGGGGCTCGGGGCTCTGTCCCGGGAGGGGGGCCGAGCGACAGAAACCAGACCCCCCCGGCAGATGACAGAGCCCCGATGCCGATGGCGTGGCCCCGGTTTTCCCCGTCACGAAGGATTTGTCCCCGTTACAGCAAACGATGAGAAAAACCCAACCTCCCCCGTCATGTCCACGGCCGGGGGGTGCGCTGAGACACGGATGCCTGCAGCAGGGCTGTGGTACCGGGCCCAATTTCCAGTGCACCCAATGGGGTCCCCCCTGCTGTTTGTGCCCCCAAAACCTCCCGCCCCGCCCCACCCCGCCCCGCAGTATTTCGTGAGCCAGCAGGAGCGGTTCGAGTGGGAGCGGGACACCATCCAGGTGTGGCTGCTGGAGCTGGACCTGCAGCTCACGGACGTGGAGCACTTCTCCGCCGGCTCCTCGCTGGACAAGATGATGCAGCTGCAGGTAGCGGGGCGGGGGCCGCACGTGACACCCCGCCGCGGCACGTTGGGTTGGGGGTCCCGCTTTTGAGCTGGTTGGAGCAGGCCGACACTGCTCCACGCCGGGGGAGTGGGTGCTCGGGGAACCCACGGCACCGGGGCAGGGCAGGGCTGGGAGAAGGGGGTGCTCCGCCTTGCGCCCACCCTGGGGATGCCCCAGGTGAGGCCGGGGCGGGTGTGGGAAGGGGCCCTTGCGTCTCAACACCCAGCACCCCCCGGCCTCCCTAAAGCCCCTTTTCTCTCCCGCCCCAACCCTTGCCCCGGCCAGGCCATCTGGGAGGCCGTGGTGTCCAGCGCGGCGCGGGTGGACTGGCTGCTGGCGGCCGGGGAGCGGCTGATGCGGCACAGCGCGCCCCACGATGCCGAGCTGCTGGACGCGGAGCTGCGGGACCTGGGCTGCTACTGCCAGGGCGTTTTCCGGCGCGGCTTCGGCCTCCTCCGGCGGCTCATCAGCACGAGGCTGGTCCGTGTTGGCAGTGCGCCCCCCCCCAGCTGTGGCTGCTAGCCTAATTCTGCACAATGCAGATGCCACACCCCAGACACAGCCGCATCACCCCTGGTGTCTCCCTGCATGGGGGGGTGCGCCCTGGGTGATCTGTCCCTCCCCTCCCCAGAAGCGTCGGCACCCTAGCCCTGCCCCCACAGACATGGCTTCCCACTATGGGGAATTGAGGCAATGGAAGTTGATGCCTGCAGGGTGTTTCACTGCCCTCTGCCGGAGGCACTCAACCAGGGTGTGTCATGGCCCCTATACGGTCAGCAAGGAATGGGGATTCCCCTCTCCATTCTCTCCTCTCGCCCCCATCAGGTCTTCGAGGACGGGCAGCTCTTGGACCCGGAGACGGATTCAGCATCCGACTGCTCCTCCCAGGACCCGGAGGCCGAGGGGGAACCGGGGCCCCTCGCTTCTGTGTCCCAGCCCACCCCCCGCCGGGTGCTGGAGCTGCCCCTGGGCAGGGGCAGCGAGGACCTGGAGTGGGACCCCTCGGTGGACGTTGGGGGGTCGACCTCCCACGATGACGAGGACTCATCCTATTACAGCACTATCACTGGTATGGGGAGGGGGCTCCTTCCAGCCCCCCCGGCTCCAGGCACTAGCCTGCACTCCTGCCCCTGGAGCGGGCGGGGAGAGGCCCCAGGCATCCTGGCTGCTCCCCCCTCGGCCCCTGCGCCCCTTCCGAAGCAGAGCTTGAACCCGGGATCCTGCGTCCCAGCACCCTCGGGGTGGGATGTCTGCTGGGGGAGGAGGGGCAGATACACCCAGAATATCTGCTCCCTCTCCAGGCTCCTGGGAAGAGTGCAGGTGGGGCCCCTCCTGCCAGCTGTGCAGCTCCCCCCGCGGCCCAGAGGATGCCCAGGTAGGCGGGGGGCTGCGAGCCCGGCTGCCTGGGAGAGCAGTGGGGGCCGGGGAGGCTACAGCAAGGGGGGGCCTCCCGCGGACAGCGGCGGTGCCCGGCGTCCTGGTCCTGTGCCAGCTGCGATCCCCAACTGGACTGGGGGTGGGAGGGACGTCTTTTTGGGGAGACTGAGGCACAGGGGCTGCCTTCAGCTATTAACGCCGCCCTTGACCTTTCCAGCCGGGCTCCCCCCCCAGCCAGGGCCAGGGCGCAAGTTCCTGTAGGAGTCCCGAGGGCCGCAGATGCCGCTGGGGACAGCTCTGGTGAGTGCAAGGCCCCCACCCTGGGTGGGGAAACTGAGGCAGCCCCTGGTTTAAGTGATGCGACCAAGGCCACAGTCAGTGGCAGAGCAGGGAACTAAACCCAGGCCCCCCCCCGACCTGCGTCTCCCCCTCCCTAACCCTGTGCTCTAACCTTCCTGCCCCCCACGCCCCTTCAGGCAGGGTCTCCCGGTAAGACTGCTGCCCTCTCTCTTTAGGACCAGGCTGGCGGCCCCGGGGGCCAGCTCGGGGGGCCGGGACCGGGTGCCAGGGGGACGAGGGGGGCTTCAACCACCGCCGTGTCGAGAGCTGGCTGGGCCAGCAGGGCAGCCCCTGCCCCAGGGCTCGGCGCCGGCTCCTGCCCAGGAGACAGAAGGCGCCCGCCCTGGAAAGCCCGGCCCCCAGCCCCAAGCAGGTCAGTGGTTGCAGGGAAGACGGGGCAAGACCCCGGGGGTCCCACAGCCCCCACGGCCACGCCACTCCCTTCCCTCCTCCGCAGCCCCCCGAGGCTGGCTCCCGCCTGGATGAAGCGGAGGTCGCCACAGCGCCAGGGTAAGGCTGCCCCCCCTGCCGTGCTCTGCCCACTAGGCATGGAGGCCAGACCCACAATGCCTTGGGGGGGGGAGGTATGTGGGGGCAGCACTTACGGCAGCCCCCACTCTCCCCCCCGCAGGCCTGAGGATGCCCGCGAGTGCCCGGGGCCGCGCGCCCGGGTGAAGCCTCTGCTGCTGGCGGCGCTGGGGCTGGCGCTGCTGGTGCTGGCCGGCACCTCCCTCCTGTGCCCCCCGGCCTCCACCTTCCCCCTCACGCTCCAGTACATCAACGGGCCGCCCCCCACCTAGCCCCCCGCCTGCTGCTCGCCCGAGCCCGGGCCCGTCAGACGCTTGGAAGGAAGGACAGGATCTGTGAGACCCGTATACAAATATATATATTAAAAAAAACAAAACAAAACAAAAACCCCCCCCGAAACACATCCATCCGTCAAGCTTCCTGCCAGAGCCGGGGCCCTGCCCCACTTCACTCCATCTTGGACATCTCGAATTTTGTGGTCACGATTTCCTGAGAAGGGAAGAAGCGTCTGGAGGCGAAGGGGTGGCAGGGTGCCCCCTAACCACCTTGGCCTCCCATCCAGGTATAAGCCAGGCCTGCCCCTGCTTAGCTTCAGAAAGCAGATGGGAGCCCAGCCCCAGGGCTGACATTAACCCCGTCCTGCCCGCGGGGGTCCAGTTCGCTCCGCGGGCCTAGCTCCGTCAGGGATCGGGGGATCCCTCAGAGGCCCGGCGACACCGATCCCAGCATCCCGACCCGGGCTGGGAGACGGGAATAAAACCGGGCTTACCTCGTCTGAGTCCAACAACGGGGGTAGGACACTGTGGGGAGGAGGGAAGACAAAGGGTTAACAGAGCGGAGGGCTGTGCCCACCCACCCCCCTCAGACCCGCACGGCGCTCGGAGCTGCGCGCGGGCAGGGGCGCAGAACACCCACACGTCGGCCATGGAGGACGGGATGTTCTCCTCCACCCACTTCAGGTCTTCGTCCTGGAAGGGAGCGCAGGGGATCAGCGTGGGCACGGGTACGCCCCCCGGGCTGGGCACACTGCCCACAAGCGAGTCCAAGCCCAAGCAAGGGTTAAATGCTTTGGGACAGGAAGTGAAGAGCATTCTCCACCCTGCCCGGCAGCATCGCAGCCCCCAACATGGGGGTGTTGGCTCCCCCCGCTGCAAGTCTCCCATCCAGGGAAGAACCAGGCTTGCCCCCCCCCCCCCCCCCGGCCACTCACCACTCTGCTGCCTTTGAGGTTTCCGTTGGCTTCGTTTTTTGCTCCCCGCATCTTCATGCCTTCTGCAACACAGCGGGGGCCAGGCACGTCGGGGAGAGGACGGGGGCTCGGCCCCCTCTCCCCACACCGAGGGGCTGCATTGAGCCCTCTACAGGCAAGGGGGGGGGGTGCATCTTTCTGCCGGGCCCCCTGTACTCCAGTACCCAAGGAGCTGGGGAAACTGAGGCACGGGGAAGGAACGAGCCCACCAGAAGTGGGGGGAGAACCCAGGCGCCCTGGATCCCCGTCTCCTCGCCCCAGCTTCCCTGGCCCCCTCCCCCCCACTCACCGAAGGCCTCGTTCACCATGTGCTCCTCTTCCTCCTCCTCTTCCTCGCTGCCCTCGTCCACCAGCGGCACGAAGGCGTATCTGGGGGGGCGGGGCAGAGGGTGTTATGGGATACAGGGGGTGCTGCGCACGGCTTGTTCAGTCGATCCCCCCCCCGGAGCGGGGGGAGCCTCAAGCCCCACCTGGGCGGGTCCTAGTGTAGACAGCCCCCGCCCCAGGGCTGCACCCCCCATCCCCACCTTTGGTTGTTGGCCGAGGGCCGCCAGAGGAACATGATCACGAGCAGGATGGTGGAGAAGAGGAAACGCCAGAAAGCGTCGTCGATCCACAGCTCCCGCCAGTCCTAGGGGCGATGACGGGTGGGGGGGCATCGTTGGGGGTGGGGGGCACAGAGGACCCCCTCCCGGTCGAGCCCCAGGGGTTGCAGTGCGGATGCCCACCGCCCCGCCAGGCCTCACCGACTGGCACTTGGCAAGCCGGAAGGTCTTGGTCGTCCAGATGATGAAGACGACGGAGGCTGGGGAGGAAGCCAGGCCGTGAGCGGGGGGGCACTCAGAGCTCTTTTGGGGGGGAGGGAGCCACAGGGAAGTGGCACTTGTTGCCCTGGGGACCCCCCTCTCCCCTGTCACTGGGGGGGTGCTAGGGTCATGTGCCCCCCCATGGGCTGGCATGAGACCTTGGCATGGCCCCCTGGGCCCTCCCCCCTCTTGGACCCCCCCATGATCGCCCTCAGTGCTCCCCCACAGTCCCCCTCCTCCCTCCAGGACCCCCCCTTCCCACAGCATCCCCCACTGCCCCTCTAGCTGCCCCCTTGTCCCAGTGCCCTCATTCAATGGGGAAGCATGACCCTCTGCCCCACCCCCCCATGGTCTCCTTTCCCAGTGCCCCACAACCAGGACCCCCCCATGGACTCCCTCTCCCACTCCCCCCCCAACCGGAAGCCGCGCCTGGGACCCCCCTGTTGAGACCTCTCCATGGCCTCCCTGCACCCACTTGGACCCCCAGTGGCACCCCTCCTCCAGTGCCCCCCTGCCCCCAGACCCCCACGGCTTCCTGCCCCCGTGCCCCCCAGCTCACCGAGCACGGCGAAGACGAGGGTGTTGGTGAAGTGCCGGTAGAGCGAGAGCTTCACCACGTTGCGCCGCAGCTTCAGCAGCTTCATGGTCTTCACCAGGCTCAGCAGCACGTGGCCCCGTTAAGGCAAACAAGGGGGAAATCGAGGGGAGGGAACAGCCCCCCAGGACTAACCGCCCCCACCCCAGACCCGCGTGCTGCAAAGGATTCAGGGAAGCCCCAGGCTCGAGCAAGCAGCCCCTGGGGCCAGCAAAGGGTTAAGAGCCTCCGTGAAAGGGGGAGAAGTGCCCAGAGCCCCCCCAGGAAAGGGACCCAGACCCCAGGCCCCCCCCCCAGGGACGAGCCCCCAGCTTCCCTACATAAATCCGCCCAGAGTGGGGCATGGGGGGGACCCAGGGGGCTGGGCTCCACCCTCCCAGAGCTGGGGAGACGGGGCCGGGGGGGCAAAGAACCCCCACCCCCCTCACCGCGACCGGGGGGAGCACCCAGGGGCCCGGTTCCACCGGGCAGTGCTGGGGGGCAGCCACCAGAGCATGGGGGGCAGAGAGGAAGGGGGGAGAGCTGCACGGATAGACGGACGGACGCCAGGATATCCACCAGCACAGGGCGGAGTCAAGCATAGCCAGGGGGATGGCGGCCAGCAGCACCAGGTCCTCGCGCGCCTGGAGCGGGGCAGAGACAAGCAGAGAGGGGTGAGATGGGGGGAGCAAAAAAGGGGGGGGTTAGGGGGGCAGAAAGGGGGGTCAGAGCAAAGCAGGGAGGCGGAAGGGGAAGGGGCAGGAAGTGCCCCCAGCTGGGGGGGACTTCCTCCAGGGTCAAATCTTCCCTGCTGGGACCCCCCCAGGGTCCCCCCCCTTTGCCCCAGGGGATTCTGGGTAAAGGATATCCACCAGACGATGCAGGAGTCCACAAAGGCCAGGACGAGGGCACAGGCCAGGACGGCCATGCTGCTCTGCTCCTGGTTGGGGGGCGGGGGGCGCTAAGACCTTGGCCCCACCCCAAAGAGCAGCCCCCCACCCAAGAGGCAACTCCACTAGCCTCTGCCGCACCCACGTACTGCCCCTCCCAATACACCCCCTGCAGAAGTAGGCGTCCCCCCCAAACTTACCGACTTGACCCTCAGGACCCCCTCGATGATGGAGAAGAGCAGGTAGGTGAGCCCCACACCCACCACGCGGTTCAGCAGGGCGCCCAGCCGCGGCCTGTGGGCAACAGCCCCCGTCAAGAGGATTTCGAAATGGGGGGAGGAGATTCCCATTGGCCAGTTCCACCCCCCATACTCACTTGACGATGCCGTAGCCCAGGCTGGCGATGATGACGAGCACCCGGGCCAGCATGCGCTTCACAGCGCACAGCACCTCCGCGAAGATCACGGCCCCTTGCACTGGTGGGGGGGGACATCGATATGGATTGGGGGGAGCAGAGCGGGCATCAGTATGGACTGGGGGTGGGGCTGGGGCAGACGCCGCTCCCCATCACCATAGCATGAGCTCCTTGGTGCAGGGGACCGTCCGGCAGTCCGTATAGGATGGGGGCCAGGCCCCCACGTCTCTTCTGCCCCCTCCCCCCGGCGGGCCTCACCGGAGACGCCCTGGCTCTGCAGGCTCTGGAACTCGGCGTAGAAGACGGCCTTCTCCAGCATGCCCAGCAGCACCACGCCGCCGATCCAGAACTGGATGCGCAGGATGTCGCGCCAGTAGCAGGCCAGGAGCAGCAGCCAGAGCAGCCCGTAGAACACGTACACGATGCACATCACCATGTAGAACTGGGGGTGCGGCAGGAAGTGGGGGGGTCAGGGCCTGCGGTGGCCCCTAGAGCTGCCCTGAGGGGGGGAGCACCCTCTGCAGCACCCCTGCATTTCCCACCCCAGCACAGCACCCCATTGCCCCCCTGCACTGCTCCCAGCATAGCACACCCTGACTTGTCCCCTACCAGCATAGCACCCCCACCATACCCCCAGCACAGTGCCCCGTTGCCCCCTGCCCTGCCCCCAGGGAAGCACCCCAGCTTGTCCCCCCAGCACAGCAGTCCCTGCCCTTCCCCACCTACTGCCCTGCAACCTACCCCATGAGCACAGTGCTCCCCCAGGCTCCTACCCAGCACAGCCCCCCCAGCAAAGTGCCCCCTGCTGCCCCGGGTTCGGTCCCAGCCAAGCCGGCCAGGCCTGCAGACAGCCCCCGTGCTGGAGCTTGCAGCAGCCCCCCAACCACGCTGCATTGGGGGGGGGGGGCACCAGGGTCCACGGCACACCCCCTTGACTCCAGCTCACCACCATGAGGGGCCACTCGGAGGCAGAGATGTACTGGTACACGGGATGCTTCATCTGGACTTGGACTGGGGAAGGACGGGGTGGTTATTAGTGGCGGGGCAAAGACCCCAGCCCCCAGGTTTCCGCCAGGGGTCCAGCCCTCCCAAAGTCTGCCCCCCCACCAGCTTCCACAGCACAGCAGGCTCACGCCCCCTCCCAGCACTTACTGGAGATCTCCCAGCCGGCGGGGGGAGGCGGCTCCTCGCTCTTCCCCTTCAGTCTCAGGATCAGCATGTAGGGCCCATCATCCCACGTCCTTGCCCCGGTGTCCACCTGGGGGGGAAATGCAGAAGCCCCAGTTACCCTCTGGGGTGGGGTCAGGGGGGAATACAGCCCCCCTCCCACCCCTCCCCAGAAGCTCAGCACCCCAGCCCCCAACCTTGGATTTCTCCTGGGCTCCAGACAGCGCCACCTTGGCCTCCCCATGGCTCTGGTTTTGCTTCCCTGTCATGGCAGGGGTCTCAGCTGCTTGAGGGGGCACCAGCTTCTGCCCTCTGACCTTGTCCTTGGGGGCCTTCTTGCCCTGGGGGGCCTGGGCTTCTCTCCGCTGGATGCCCACGGCCTGCTAGAGAGAGAGAGAGAGAGAGAGGTATCCTGTGCCTCAGTTTACCCCACCTGGAATCCAAGCTTCGCCTCACCCATTCACTGGATGTTTATAACAACATCCATGCATGAAAACAGCTTGTATTCAAGCTGCCTCATTACCATATTTCCCCATGTACCGCGTGCCCCCCAAAAGCCCCACCCCTTATTTCTGGAAAGCAGCACAGAGGGAAATGAGATGTTTCCGGAGGCACAGCCGGGTGCCACAGAGGAAGCCCTCCTGGAAAGCAGAGCGTCCAGGAAGTGTGTGGCTTCCCACAAGACCGGCAATAGAAACTTCCTGGACAAGTGGGAGCTGCAGGGGAGGGCAGCGGTGCAGCTGTACCCCGCTCTGATTCCTGCCCCACCCACGCTTGAAGAGCAGCTGGTTGGCAGAGGCAGTGGCATTTGTATCCAGGCAGTGGCTCATAATCCTGATTCCTACTAATCCTTTTACCCCCCTAGGGATTAATGAGGTGCTCACACAAGACAGGTGAGTTGTACATGAAGAATTACAGTAACACGCTCCTTCTGCTCAGCCCCTGGCTGCCCAGAGAAGCGACTTCTGCACTACCCCCCACCCCAGCGAGGCCCCTGGTCTGCCACGGAGACAGGCAAAAGGTGGGGAGGCAACGTGGGAAGATCCTGCCCCCGGGACTCCCTAAGGGGGAGAGTCGTTATCGAGGGGGTAAAACCAAGACCCACCTTCTTGCCGCTGCTGGTGCTTTCCTTCAGCCCGGCCCCCTGGGCATGCAAAGCAAACACGGGTGTGAGAGAGGCCCCAGAGCAGGGATCCCACCACTTCCACCACATACATCAAGGCTGCAGGGCTAGGAGGGGAGTCGGGGGTGCACTGGCCTAGGAGGGGGAAACTGAGGCAAGGCAGGGAGGAGCTGAGGCTGCTTCCAGTGGGGGCCAGAGCCCAACTGGTTTAAGATGGAGCTGGTTGAGGTGAAAGCAGCAGCCTGGAGGAGCCCCCAAATGTATCACCCGCATTGCCCCCCCGAGGCAATCCACTGGGCTCCCCTTCAAGCTCTGAACAAGCCTGACCCTGCTTAGCTTGGGAAGCTGGACAGGCTAGGAAGCTAATTACAGCTGGCTCGTTAACACCCAGGACAGCACCACTCCCACCCCAAGGGCCAGAGGCAGCAGGGACAGACCCTGGGGGGGGCGGCAGGGAACGAGGCTGGAGAGGGGACGCGGGTACGACTCGGACACCCGAGTTCCCCTACCTTGGGGTCGCTGTAGGGCTTCAGCCGCGTGGGGGGGGCGAGTCGCTCTGTGCTCAGCTGGGGGAAGGGCACAGGGGCTCGGTGAGAGCAGCAGGTGCCGGGGGGCAGTGTCATCCCCCCGCCTCCCCCATGGCCAGGGCCCCCCGCCTCTCACCTCGTGGCTGGACATGTGGCTGCAGTTGAGGAGGGGGAAGTGATGGAGCACGTACTGCCCGGCCCCCCCTGGCACCAGCTCATGGTCGGGGTTGGCCAGGTAGAAGCCTGCTTTTTTCTCCTGGGGGAAAGGGGGGAAGGGTGCGAGATGGGGGCGCAGAGATCGACCCCCCGCAAGCCCCATCTCCCTCTGCGATTGGGAGAGAGCCCAGGAGTCTTCCCAACTCGCCGCTCACCACCCCCACCCCCCAGACCCCAGGAGTCCTGGACCCCAGCCGGGGGGGCTCACATTGAGGGCGACCTCGTCGTGACAGCGGGAGCTGCGCAGGTACCAGGTGACGTTCAGGCTGAGGCCGTGGGGGCAGGACAGCACCACTGCTAACGAGGAGCCCGTTAGTGACCCCCCACTGCAGGTACCCCCCCCAATGGGGACGAACCCAGGTGTCCGCACCTCTGACCCCAGCCAGGTCCTCCCAGCCCCGCCCCTGACCTGATCCCCTGCACTGCTTTTTCCCCCATCCCATGCTGCTTTTTCCCCCCTGCCTGATCCCCTGCTCTGCTTTCTGCTCCCTACCCCTCGAGGCGCCGGCTGCAGCACTCACCCTTGATGATGGACCCGTTGAACATGGTCTTGGGGAAGACAAACAGCCGCTCGGTGAGGTTCTGGGGGCAGAGGTGGGCAGGATCAGGCCTCTTGATGGGGGGTGGGGGGTGGCGACGACTCCTGGGTCCCATTCCCAGCTCTGCTCCACCCTGCCGTGTGCCTCAGTTTCCCCCGCCAGGATCTGGCCCTGCCAACAAACCCCCCAACCCCCTCCCCAGCAGGACGCCTGGCTTGGGGGCGTATCACCTGGCAACAGGAGGCTCCCACCCATGTATGCAAATGAGCCAACAATACATTTGCATGTTAAACAAGCAGTGATTTCCCCCCCAAAGATACAGCAAGGAAATTCCTGACTTCCCACAATGCCCCGGGGTGAAGCCAGGGAGGGGAAACCCCAGCGCCCCCACCATTCCCACATCTGTAGGGGCCTGGGAGAGCTCTCCTCCTATAGAGCCCCTCCCTTGCAATGCAAAGGGGACCCCCTCTATAAGGTATGGAGAGCGCCTATATGGGGCCACGTCCATCAGTGATTGAAGTGAGGGGTCCTTGTCTATAGGTGACTAGGGGGGTCCACTCCTTAGGCAGACTGGGGGAGTCTGTGTCTATAGGAGACTGGCAGAGGGGGCTTTAAACTAGGCTCACTGGGGGAAGGGGAAGACGAGGGTGGAGGAAACATCGGACTGCCAGACCAAGCAATGCCCACCAGTACAGCCCAGCCTAGACCGACGAGAGAAAGGCATGCCCAGGTAAGCGACAGGGGCCAGGGCAATGCTGTGATTAGGGGGCCAGCGCACACATCCACAGGAGGCCTCAAGTGCCTCTGCACAAACGCTCGTAGTATGGGGAACGAGCAGGAGGAACTCACCCTCCTGCCGGCTGACCCCAGCCTGGACACAGTGGGGCTGACTGAGACGTGGTGGGACCCAACGCACGGCTGGGCGGCAAGTATCAAGGGCTACGGGCCGTACAGGAGGGACAGGACGGGGAGGAAAGGTGGGGCGTGGCGCTCTATATTAAGGAGGAATACCCATCCTCGTCAATTAACAAAGAATCAGAGGAGGGGCACTCTGAAGTGCTTGGGTTAGAGTACAAGGCAGTTGAGGGGAAAGAGACTTAATGGTGGGGGTCTACTACAACCCCCCAACCATGGGGAAGAGCTCGACCAGGAGTTCTCACGTCAGCTCACGGAGGTCGTTAGGTCCAAGGACGTGGTCGTCATGGGGGACCTGAAGTTTCTAGACAGCTGCTGGGAAGAACAGTCAGCCAGGTCTGACCGCTCACGTAGGTCCCTAGCCCGAATGCAGGACCTCCATCGAACCCAGGAGGGGCACAGCCCCGCCGGGGAGACGCCTTGTTGGACCTGGTGCTGGCCACGGGACGACCTGGTGCGGGGGCTGCGGGGGCTCGACCCCCTGGGCGACAGCGATCGTCGCCTGCTGGGATTCACCGTCCAGCGCAAGGTGGCAAAGGCCTGCAGCAAGGCAGCGGCCCTGGACTTCAGGAGGGCGACTTCAACGAGCTGAGGGGAATAGTCGGGGATGCGCTGGGGTCCCGGAGGGAGGAGAGCCGGGTGTCCAAGGAGAGTGGTCACCCCTTAAGGAGATGATCCTCCAGGCCTAAAGGGAGGTAATCCCAACGCGGATCAAAGGGGGCAGGAGGGCACACAAGCCCCCACGGCTCAGCAAAAGCATCTGGGAACGTCTCCTAGCTAAAAGGGAGGCGCACACCCGACGGAAAGGAGGGGACATCCCCAGGGAGGACTACACTGCCGTTGCTCGGGGCTGCAGGGGGGGTCAGGAAGGCCAAGGCGGAGATGGGACTGGGATGAGCTTCCCAGATCCAGGACAACAAAAAGTCCTTTTTTAAATGCACAGGGGGCAAAAAGAAGGTCCCGGGTAACGTGGGGCCCTGCACGACACGCTAGGGAATTTGGTCGTTGCACCAGATGACAAAGCCAACATATTTAACGACTTCTTTGCCTCCATTTTCCTGAGCAGGGATGGGAACAGCCACGCCCGCCTCCCAGGGAAGGTGCAGCCAGGCCAAGGGTCAGGGAGGATCTAGTCAGGGAGTGTCTGGACCTGTTCAGATCATCCAGTCCCGATGATCTCCACCCCCAAGTACTAAAGGAATTGGCTGTGGTCAGTGTAGGGCCTCTGGCACGGCTGTACGAGCACTCGTGGGGCTCTGGGGTGGGGCCAGAGGACCGGAAGCGGCCAACGTGGTTCCCATCTTCAAAAAGGGGAGGAAGGAGGACCCGGGAACCATAGGCCAGTTAGTCTTACCTCGGTCCTGGGCAAGCTGTTTGAGAGAGTTATCCTGGCACATGTCCACGAGGGACTGGGGGGGGGAGATCGTGCTTACGGGCAACCGACACGGGTTCATCAGTGGCAGGTCCTGTCAGACCAACCTGGTGACCTTCTACGACCAGATCATTAGACGCAGGGGGAGCAGTGGACATCGTCTTCCTGCACTTCCGGGAGGCCTTCGACACTGTCTCTCACCCCATTCTCATTAAGAAACTGGGGGCTGTGGTGTTGACACCCACACAGTCAATTGGGTTGCCAACTGGCCAGAGGGCCGCACCCAGAGAGCGGTGGTGGACGGGTCCTTCTCATCCTGGAGGGACGTGGGCAGTGGGTCCCCCAGGGCTCGGTCCTCGGGCCCGCACTGTTCAACATCTTCATCAGTGATTTGGACAAGGGGGTAACAAGCACCTGTTCAAATCTGCTGATGACACTAAGATGTGGGGGGACGTGGGCACACTGGAAGGAAGCATCAGGCTACAATCAGACGTAGACAGGTTACAGGGGTGGGCGGACGAGAACAGGATGGGATTCAACACAGACAAGTGCAAAGTGATGCACCTGGGGAGGAACAACCGGCACCATACCTACAGGCTGGGGAACTCCCCTCTTGTCAGCACGGAGGTGGAAAAGGATCTTGGGGTCATCATTGACTCCAAGATGAACATGGGCCGGCAGTGTGGGGATGCGGTCAGGAAGGCCGACCGCACCTTGTCCTGCATCCACAGATGCATCTCGAGCAGGGCCAGGGAGGCGATCCTCCCCCTCTGTGCAGCACTGATGAGGCCACAGCCGGAGCACTGCGTCCAGCTCTGGGCACCGCACAGCAGGAGGGATGTGGACAACATGGAGGGGGTCCAGAGGAGGCCACTCGCATGGTCGGGGGCAGCAGGGCAGGCCCTACGGGGAGAGGCGACAGGACCTGAGCCTGTTCGGCCTCCACAAGAGAAGGCTGAGGGGGGATCTTGTGGCCTGTTATAAACTAGTCAGGGGGGACCAGCAGGCACTGGGGGAGTCCCTGTTCCCCCAAGCACCGCCAGGAGTGACCAGGAATAACGGTCACGAGCTGGCAGAGGGCAGGTTTAGGTTAGATATCAGGAGGCGCGACTTCCCGGTCAGGGCGGCTAGGGTCTGGGACCGACTTCCAAGAGAAGCGGTGCAGGCTCCTGCCCTGGGGGGCTTGAAGAGGAGGTTAGATGAACACCTTGCCGGGGTCGTCTGACCCCAGTGCTCTTTCCTGCCATGGCGGGGGTCGGACTCGATGACCTGCTCAGGGCCCTTCCAACCCGACCGACTATGAAACTAACTATGAGACTTACCTACAGGGGATGGGGGGGGCAGCTCCTTGTGTATAGGGAACCTGGGGGGTGTCTATGTCTATAGACATAGGACAAAAGGATAGTCCTTGTCTATAGGGGATGGAAATGGAAGCCATCTTTGCCTATAAGGGACTGGGGGGTCCATATCTATAGGGGACTGGATGGTGTCTATATGGCACCATGCACAAGGTAGGTCCTTATCTACAGCAGGATCTAGGGAGACATGTCTATAGGGGAGCAAAAGGGGACCTATATCAATAAGGCACCAAAAGGAGGGGACATATCCATTAGGGACCATGGGGGGGGTCCTTGCCTATAGAGGATTGGGTGGGGGGATTCCCTGCCTATAGGGGGCCAGGAGGAACCTTCTCCATAAGGAACTGAGCAGGGGAGTCCATACCTACAGGGGACCAAGTGGGAGGTCCCAGTCTATAGGGGACTGGGTATCTATAGGAAACTCCGTATGGGGAGATCCTGATCTATAGCGGACTATCCCCTGTCTATAGGGGAGGGGGTGTTTGGGGGGGGGGTCCAGGTCTATAAGCGAGGGGGTGTCTAGGGGGGGTCCAGGTCTATAGGGGCTAGGGGGTGTCTAGAGGGGAACACCCTCGTCTCCAGGGGCCGACGGGGGGTCTCCCCGGGCTCGGCCCCCCCGCGCCGCCAGGCCCCACGCCCACGTGCGCGCCTGTGGGCGGGGCCATGTCCCGCCAGGCCCCGCCCCATCGCGCCAGGCCCTGCCCCCCAGTGACTCACGAGGGCGGCGCCGAGGTCCCAGCGGCCCGGCTCGGCCCCGGCCCCGCGCCCCGGCCCGGGCAGCGCCAGCGGCAGCAGCAGCGCCACGACCCGCAGCGCCCGGCACGGCCCCGCCGCCGCCATCCTCTTCCGGGCGCGTCACCGACGAGGCGGGGCCAGCGCGGGCCACACCCCCTGCTTCCGCCGGGAAAACCCCGCCCCCCGCTTCCGGCGACCAGCGGCTCCAGCCCCCGCCCACAGCCTCCCCTCCAGGGATCGGCGCCAAGTGCAGACCGCGCCGAACAGCGAAGAAGGGCCGCAGCCCCGGGGCAACATGGAGCGAAGAGCTTCCCATCCCCACCCCCTCCAGTTGGCCTCCAGGGACCGCGGCAAAGTGCCAACCTGGCAGAAGGGCGAATTCGCGCCCCCTTTAGGGACCGGGGGAAAGACCCCCCCCACAGCCCGTCCCTGCGCCCTGATGCTCCTGGGTCCTCCACCCCCGCCGTGCCTCAGTTTCCCCGCGTGCCGGGACTAAAGCTGGGGGGCCCCGGCGCGGGAAGCGGCCACGTGCGCGATGACGCACAGCCCCACCCCCCATGCCAAGCGGCTGAGTCAGAGCCGCCCCCCTGGCGGGGCCCGATCCGGCGTTCTCCCGGGTCTGGTCTACGCACTGGGCACGCCCCCGGCCCCCGAGCTGGGGAGAGCCCGGGCCGCGGCGGGGCGGGGGGCAGGACGCCGGGTCCCCGGGGGCGGGGCGCAGGATCCGGGGCGGGCCGGCGAGCGCTAGGACCCGGCGGCGCCGTGACTGGCTCGGGCGTGGCGCATCCTCCTCCCGCAGGGCCCGCGTCGCGCCGCGATCCCGCAGCCTCGGCCCCGCAGGTACGCGATCCGCGGGATCCCTGCCCCCACGGGGCCCGCTCCCCGGCGGCCTCCCCCCGGCTCCCGGGGGCCCCCGCCAAGGGACCCGCCGTTTCCCGCGCCAGAGCCGCCCCGCGGGGGGGGGGGTAGATCGGGGGATCCGCTTCCTTTCTCCAGCGGGGTGGCGGGGGTCTCCTGCCCCGGCCCCGTGGCGGGGATCTCGTGACCCCCCCCCCCCAGCCGCCGCCCCGGGTCCTCCCGGCCCTGCGCCTGCGGCTGCGGCTGCGCCTGCGGCCGGGGAGGCGCTGGCGGCACGCCCGGGCTCTGCCCCGGGGGGGGGGGCCGAGGGGAGCCCGGAGCCCCCAGCCCCGCGCCAGCCCCCCCAACAGCGTTTTATTTCCCGCCCTTCCCGCTCAGAGCTCGGCTCTAACCGCTCCTCTCCACCCCCCTCCTGCAGGGGGCACGGCCCAGGTGCCCCCCCCCCGGCCCGGGCGGCGGAGCTGACCCGAGCCTTTGCCTTGCAGCCGGTGCCCAGCCGAGCCCAGCACCATGTTCCTGGTCAAGAACTTCCTCGGCGGCGGTGGCGGCGGAGGCGGCGGCGGCATGGGGGGCAACATTGGCAACGTCATCGGGGGGCTGCTGAGCGGCGGGGGGGGTGGGGGTGGGGGCCGGGGCGGCGGCGGCGGTGGAGGAGCCATGAACTTCCTGGGGGGAGTCATCAGTGCCATCAGGTGAGTGCTAGAGGGGGAGAGCCAGGTAATGCGCACCCATTTTCCAGGTGGGAAAACTGATGCAGGAGGCCTGGCAATACCCCTCCTGTTTTTCCGGTGGGGGGGTGGGGGACTGAGGCACGGGACGGGAGAGCGCTTAGCCCAACACCCCCTCCACCCAGGAGCGAGAGGGGAGGCCAGGCTGCGGACCCCCGTTCAATGCAGCGGTGGGGCTGAGACCTGGCAAGCTCATGGCAGCCTGGCTGGAGCCTGGCAGCTGTTTAAGGAGGGATTTCCTTCCCTGCTGGCAGTGAAACACACCCATTTCTGGGGTGTGGCCTGGCCCGGGGCTAGGACTGTTCCCAGCAGTCCCGCTGGCTACCCCCCAGGTCTTGGGGTGGGGCTGGGTTGGTTTCGGCATGGGGGGGCGGGGGCTTCGGTTGGCTGAGCAGCCCCACCCCCCTTTGTCTCGGACCGGTTCAGCAGAATGCGCCCGCCTCTGGGGTGGGCCCTTGTGGCTGGTTACACAGGCCCCCCCCTCCCCAGCTTGGCTCTGGAATGCACCCACTTCTGGGGGGAGACTCGGCCTTTCTGCCCCCAGCACCAGGACCCAATTGCCCCCCACCCCCAGACTGGGTTTGTCATGCCTCAGGTTCCTCCTGTCTCCCCCTCTGAGCCTGCCCTGCCCTGTGCCTGAGGCTGGGGGCTGGTCGTGGGGTTCATGTCTTCCTCCGCCCGTGTATTTTTCATCCTTTGGGGGAGGGTGGGGGAGCTGGGGCCCCCCAGAGCCAGGCACAGCCTCTCTCCTGCTGTGCTTGCAGGAGTGCGGTGGGAGGGGGCCCGATGCTTGTTGTAGCCCTGGGGAAACTGAGGCACAGGCCTGGTCTCACTCTCTCCCTCCCTCCCTCTCCCCCCCCCACAGTGAAGCTGCTGCCCAGTATAACCCGGAGCCCCCGGTAAGACCCAGTGACCCGCTGTGCACATGTGAGAGATGGGGGGGGGGGGGTCCACCAGGGTCCTGGCATGTCTTGGCTGATGGGGGGGGGTAAACCTGCTCCCCTGAGACCCCAGGCATCCTCCCTCCCCCCGCCCGTGCCCTCAGCCAGGCTGCAATGTGGCGTGTTGTATGCGAGGAGGTACGGCAGGATCCTGTGAAATGGGAGCAGAGAAACTAGGGGCAGCCAGCCCCTGCCCCAGCTTTAGAAGCATAACTTTTAATGGGGGGGGGGCGTGCATGGTAGGCAGATAATTACAGTAAAGACTGGGGCAAGTTAAAGGGGACTCTGATCCAGTGCACGGCCCCTATAACCCTCTGCGGGGGTGTTGTCCTATGGTGCCCCCACCTATCCAGGCCCCCCCCACAAAGACCCCAACATCAGCTCCTGAAGGGATTGGGGGAGCATCTGCGACCCTTTGGTGGGGTGGGAGTTAGCCCCCCCTGGGTTTCATGGACCCCCCAGGCTGGGGGAGAGATGTCCTGACCCCCCCCCCCGTTGCCCCGCAGCCCCCCCGCAGCCACTTCTCCAACATCGAAGCCAATGAGAGCGAGGAAGTGCGGCAGTTTCGGAGGCTTTTCACCCAGCTGGCCGGAGATGTGAGTGCCCCCCAGGCCCCCGGGGATATGAGCTGGGCTATACCGCCCCCCCGGCCATGGGGCCCAGATGGACCCAAACCATCCCACAATCCTTTGCAAAAGGCTTCCCCTTCTGCACCCTGCTGGGGTGGAGCCGGGCCCTGGGTTACACTGGGCAGCTGAGCACAGCCGGGGGGGGCCTGGGGCACGGGGTGACCCCCTTCTGCCCCCCCGGCAGGACATGGAGGTGAGCGCCTCAGAGCTGATGAACATCCTCAACAAGGTGGTGACGCGACGTGAGTGACCGCGGGGCAGCCGGACGCCCGGGTTCCCCTCCAGCCCAGGGGTCTGCGGGGTCCGGGGACCTGGGGGAAGGGGCTGGGGGTTGCTCTGAGCTGGAGTGGATCTGCCTCCCCCTGCCCCCGGGATCCACTCCCTGCCCCTGAGGTCGGTCTCTGGGATCTGCCCCTTGCTTCCCCTGGATGTCCCCCTCCTCCCTGCCCGGGGTTCATCTCTCCTTGGGATGTACCCCCCCTTCACCCTAGGATCTGCCCTGCCCCAGGCGTCTCCCCCCGCCCCCGGGACTGATCCTGGGGGTCTCCGTCAACCCCCGACCCCACTTCTCCTCCCCTCCAGACCCCGACCTGAAGACGGACGGCTTCGGCATCGACACCTGCCGCAGCATGGTGGCCGTCATGGACGTATCCTCTTCCTTCCTGCGATATCCCCGTGCCCCCCAACCGGGGGCGACCCACCCCCCTCCGTGCCCCACACCCTTCCTGGTGGTTGATAAAGCCCCAGCCGGTGCCCCCAGGTCTCTCCCCCCACCCCGGGGGGAGCTGAGACACCCCCATAGCAGAGCACGGGCATGACATCCCCCCCCTCCAGCCCCCTTTGTCCAGCCTCTCCTTGCCCCCCCATGGGTGGAGGGTCCCCCTGGCCCTGGGGTCTCATCCTCGCCTCGCGACTCCCACGGGGCCAAAATTTCTCCCAAGAGCTGGCCCTTGACGCGGGCGCAGAGCGACACGACGGGGAAGCTCGGCTTCGAGGAGTTCAAGTACCTCTGGAACAACACCAAGAAGTGGCAGGTGAGGGGGGGCCATGATGGCCGGCCCGGGGGGGAGCCCCCATGACCCCCCACACCCACCCCAGGGCTTCCTCAGCGGTCGTTGATGTGCCTTAGTTTCCCTTGGTGATGGGTCAGGAGCTGGCAACGCGTCCCTGCGGCGCAGCTTCGTGTGCACGCCCCCATTGCACGCGCATGTACTATGTGTGGTAGTTATGTATCAGCAACTCGTGTGTCACCGGTGTGTCAGGAGCATGTAACTGGGGGGTGCGAGTGACCGATGTGTTGGGTGTGTACAATGGGTGGGTGTGGAGCTGATGTGTAACTGGAGTGGGATTGTAACTGATGTGTCGGGTGGGTGTGCAACCAGTGTGCCAGGTGCATGTAACTGGGGTGTGCGTGTAACGGTGTCAGAGGCATGTAAACGAGGGTGTGTAACCATGCCAGGTGCGTGTAGGCGAGGTGTGCATCTCACCAGTGTGTCAGGTGCATGTAACTGGGGGTGGCCATGTGATTGTCTTGCACACTTGCATGCATGCACCCCTCCCGGTGCTGGGGACACACACGCACGCACACACAGGTGGAGGGGGGCATTTCAGGGTGGGGGAGGGGTTGCCCCTTCCCCCATGCCACTGCCAAGAGTGACTGGGATGGGGGTCCCTCCCCCCGCCCCCCAGTGCATCTACAAGCAGTACGACACTGACCGGTCCGGCACCATCGGGAGCCACGAGCTGCCCAGAGCCTTCGAGGCGGCCGGTAAGGACATGGGGGGCTGGGGCGGGGGGGCCAGGGATGGGGTGGGGGCTTCTCCGCACTGACTGTCCCCCCCCCCCAGGCTTCCGTCTGAATGAGCAGCTCTACCAGATGATCGTGCGCCGCTACTCGGACGAGAACGGCAACATGGACTTCGACAACTTCATCAGCTGCCTCGTGCGCCTGGACGCCATGTTCCGTGAGTGGCCCCCGCCCCCCCCAGGGCTAAAGGGTCCCTTGGCATCCGGGGGGTGTAACCAGAGCGTTCTCTCCCAGCTTATGAGGGGTTAACCTGCCAGCGCCCTGGCCAGCAAAGAGTTAACCCATCCCACAGTTCTTTGCAAAAAGGCTTCCCCTCCCTCAACTGGGATGCGGCTGCTTCTGGGGTGGAACTGCAGAAGCTTATGGGTTAACTCATACAGGTTCCAGCTAATAAAGGGTTAATACAAGCCCCACCCCCAGCCAATAAGGGGTCAGTAAAGAGGTAGTACACCCCCCAGCCAATAAAAGATTGACTTTTATTAGTAGATGTTTTGGATGGGGAATCCAGAAGAAAGATGACAAAGCTGAGAGGGAAATACAAAGCCCCGAGTGAGGGACTAACAAGCGGGGGGGGGAGGGGAAGGCGACTAGGTTACAGGCAGTACAGTGTCAGCCAGCTAAGCCCGGGGTTGGGGGGATGTGGGAAGGGGGAAGGGGGGGTCGCGACGCTGAGAGAGAAAGGAGATAGATGCACACGCTTCCTAAGTAGGGACCGGGACAGCCCCCTCCCTGCTGGGCCCCCCTCGGGCCCCGGGGGAGGCACCCCTGGGCCACGGGTTAGCAAGGATTTAGTTAGGGAGCTTCTGGAGGGACTGGACATGTTCAAGTCAGCCGGCCCGGACGATCTCCACCCTAGAGTCCTAAAGGAACTGGCCGAGGTCATTGCAAGTCCCCCGGCACGGCTTTACGAGCACTCGTGGTGCTCTGGTGAGGTACCGGAGGACTGGAAGAGGGCCAGCGTGGTCCCCATCTTCAAAAAAGGCAGGAAGGAGGACCCGGGAACTATAGGGCAGTTAGTCTTACCTCGATCGTAGGCAAGCTGTGCAATAAAATTATGCTGGCACACATCGAGGAGGGGCCAGCGGGGGACTGCATGCTTAGGGGCAACCAGCACGGGTTCATCGGGGCAGGTCCTGTCAGACCAACCTGGCGGCCTTCTACGGTCAGATCATTAGACGCAGGGGGAGCAGCGGACATCGTCTTCCTGGGCTTCCGGAAGGCATTCGGCACTGTCTCTCACCCCGTTCTCATTAAGAAACTGGGGGCTGTGGTGTCAACACCCACGCAGTCAAATGGGTCACCAACTGGCCAGAGGGCCGCACCCAGAGGGTGGTGGTGGATGGGTCCTTCTCAACCTGGAGGGACGTGGGCAGTGGGGTCCCCCAGGGCTCGGTCTTCGGGCCCGCACTGTTCAACATCTGCATCAGCGATTTGGACGAGGGGGTAAAAAGCACCAGGAATAACGTTCACAAGCTGGCAGAGGGCAGGTTTAGGCTAGACATCAGGAGGCGCGACTTCACGGTCAGGGCGGCTAGGGTCTGGAACCAGCTTCCAAGAGAAGTGGTGCTGGCTCCTGCCCTGGGGGTGTTCAAGAGGAGGCTAGATGTACACCTTGCTGGGGTCATCTGACCCCCAGTACTCTTTCCTGCCACGGCGGGGGTCGGACTCTGATCTGCTCGGGGCCCTTCCGACCCTAGAAACTATGAAACCCGTTACAGCGGTCCGCACTGTTGGAGGAAGTGGCTCGGAGAAAGCGTCTCAGTCCATAAAGTCTGACCGCGGGGGTCCTCTTCGGGTGGGGCGGGGTCGTCCGTGGCGGCAAAATCCTTGCGAAGCGAGGCCGGGGGGGCGGTTCAGTGGCGGCCGGCCTGGAGGGGTCGGCGTGCCGGCGGTGGCCCGTGATGCGCTCCACGTTGGTGTCGCGGGACCAGCGGATGGTCGGCTTGGCGCAGCGGCAGGAGGCGCGGCAGGCGCGCGGGACGCTCTCGTTGCTGGGGCCCAGGCTCCGAGCGTCCCCGCGGTGAGCGCGTCCACCGTCGCGTCGTAGCCGCGGCCCCCGGGGTGTCGGCCGGCGGGGCGTACTTCTCCCACTTGCGAGCCCGGGCGTCGGTGAAGGCTTAATGCAGGCATCCCGCTCCCCACCCATGAGGGGTTAATATAAGCCCTCCAAGCCAATGAGGAGTTCCGACAGCCCCCCCAGCCAGTAAGGGGTTAATACAAGCCCACCAGCAAACAGGGCGGGGGGGCTGTAGTAGGGCAGCCTAGGGGCCTGGGTTCTGCCCCCCATCCCCTGTCGCCCCCTTCCCTGGTTCTCCCAGAGGAGCCAGCAGCCTCTGTTGGGGTCGGGGCTCGGTGGGGGGGGTCTCTGCCCCTCTGCCCCCCCATCCCAGCCCCTTCCTCCCCCCGCTCCAGGTGCCTTCAAGTCGCTGGACAAGGACGGCAACGGGCAAATCCGCGTGACCCTGCAGGAGGTGAGTGGTGTCTGCTTCTGGGGCGGAGCGCGCGGTCGCTGTCTGCATGGCGCCCCCCGCCCGGGTGCTGGGGTGTGGGGTTGAGAAGGGGCGGGGGTAGAGCTAGAGGCCGGGGCTGCTCTCCAGGGTGCCGTGGGCTCCTGCCTCAGTTTCCCCATCCACCACATCCATCATCTGCTTCTCTGTCTCAGCCGCGGGGGTCTGTACAGCACCCGGTTTTGGCTGGGGGGGTCTCCACACCACCCAGTCCCTCCCCCACCTGATGCCAGCTTAGCCAGCCCCCTGGACTCCTGGGTCCCGTGCAGGGGCC
Source organism: Crocodylus siamensis (assembly GCF_052110815.1). Lineage (NCBI taxonomy): Eukaryota > Metazoa > Chordata > Crocodylia > Crocodylidae > Crocodylus > Crocodylus siamensis. The sequence continues at coordinate 874,944 of NC_143400.1, forward strand.
GGATCCTGCTCCCTCTCTAACCCTCTCTCTCTCCCCCACAGTGGCTGCAGCTCACCATGTACTCCTAAGCGCTGACAGACCCCGCTGTGCCCCCCGCGCTGCCCTGTCCTGCTGCCTCCCCCCGGACCCGGGTTGCCCCGTGGGTCCCAGCCGCCAGCCCCCGTGCCGGGCGCTGTACGTGTGGTTCTTTTCTCTGCCAGGCATGGGGTTTTCTCCCACGGATCTTGCGCCCCCCCCACCCATAGGCTCACTGTCAGGGCGTGTGGGCCGGTGGCAGAGAGGGGGCTGGGGGGCCATGTGCCAGTTGCCCCCCCCGGCTATGTTTTGTATTGCTCCGTAGGAAGGATAATAAAGGTCTCCGATAACACGTCCGCCTCCGTGCCTCTGCTGCCCACGTCGCTGGGGCTGGCTCCGGGGTGGAGACCCCCCAGCCTGCCTGGGGGTGGGGTCTGAACAGCGCTTGCGCCCCCTGGTCCTGGTCGGGGAGGGGTCTGCACAGCGCCTGGCACTCCTCCCTCGATCTCAGGTCGGGGTCTCTGCAGGGCCCGGTGCCCCCGCCCCCAGCCGGGGCAGGTGTGTGCACAACAGGGTCCCCGATCTGCGCTGGGGGCTGACCTCAAGCGCCTGTGCCTCAGTTTCCCCTTCTTTGCAGCCAAGCAGCTGTTAACCCTTTCACCGCTGGTGTTAGAGGGGTGGGGGGGCTCTTCTGGGTGCTGTGGGGACGCAGGGGCACGGACCCCCCCGAGGTTCAGTGGGCTCCAGGCCTTCCCAGTTCACGGCCCAGTTCTTCCAGGCGGCTGCCTGGGTTTGTTCGCAGCTGCTGCATGGGGCCCGAGCTCCATCCCGGTGCTGGGGGGCACTGTTGGCATCTTGTATCTGGTTGCCACCCCACTGCCAGGTTGCCGGGGGCACGTGCCCAGGACAAGGGGTCCTAGCCACGCCGTCGCCCATACCAGGATGCCCAGGTTGCCTTGGTTACCTGGTGACAGGTGCGTAGGGGGCGTTACACCTAGCGACCTGGGCACCTGGTTGCCCAGGACACAGTGCCAGGTGACTGTGTCAGGCAGGTTGCTGGGGTTACCGATACCCACATGACCCCCCCTCAGGTTACCAGGGTTACCAAGGTGCCCAGGTGCCCCTACCAGGGTGCCAGGCCAACCATGCCCAGCCACCTGACCTGTTGCTCTGGGCCTGTTGCCCCGGTGACTGTGCCCAGTCTCCATCCTCCCTGCACCCTGGCGACGTCAGAGCCTGGAGGTTGCCCCTAGTAACAGCATCCCCAAGTGGGGGGGAGTGGGTACCAGCCCTGGGGGGGGCTGTCTCCCTAGCCCCTCCCCTCCTGTACCCTGGCAGCCAATGGGCAAGCACAGCAAGCAGCCCATCAGGCTTGGGGGCCAATGGGGATGACCCAGGGGAGGGGCCAAGAGCCCCCCTCCAAAAAAAACAAGGAGCCTGGAAGCTTGTTGCACCAGATCCTGAGCCTGAAGCAGCAGCAGGTTGGAGGGGCAGAGCGCCCACTTCTGGGGGGGGGTCGGGGGAGGTGACTGCAGGGAGGGGGTGGGGGGCCTCTGGGGGGGCCACAGCCTTCCTACACCCCCCCCGCCCGGGGGGCCCTTCCCACCCCTCCCAGGCCCGCCAGCTGGGCCTCCAGCCGGCCAGGCTGGCACGCATACGGCTGGCACCCCCGACGGCGCGGTGCGGGGGGGCTGTCTGGGGCGCCAGCCGCGTCTAGCAAGCACATGGGGGGCGGGGGGCCCGTCTGGCCGGGATTGGCTGGGCGCTGTTAGACGATCGTCCGTCTGTCGCACCTCACGCAAGTCTAGACGGTCGTGTTCTGTGACACGACGTCTCTGACGTCATACGTGGATGGCGTGTCACCAGGCCGGGGGGCTTCCCCGGACGTGGCAATTAGTCTCGTTAGGGGGCTCGGGTCGGGTCGGGGGGCGACGGCGGCTAATCGCGCCCCCGAGGCCCCAAGCCCAACTTTTGGCCCCAAGCTCTCCCGGCGGGGGCTGCGGAGACCCCCGAGTCGGGCCTGGGGGGGCTGCTTCATGCCTCAGTTTCTCCTTCTCCCTCCTGGAGAAACCAGCGGGGGGGGGGTCGGGGGCCTGCTCTGCCGCCCCGCGGGGGCTCGGTCCGGCCCGAGCTGCAGCGGGGGAAGACGAGGCACGGGGCGGCCCGCAGTGCCCCCCCCAGCCCAACGGGATGACTCAGCTCTCCCCCCGGTCCACATCTGGCCCGGATCCATGTGCTACGGGGGGGCTGCACGGCACTGCTGGAGCCTGGATCCGGGTCGGGGGGGTCCCAGCCAGGATCGGGGCAACTTAACTGCTTCCTGCCCCTGCAGCTGCCCCAGGCTTTGTACTGGGGGGGCGGCGGGGTATCTGCCCCCGCCCTGAGCTCTGCCCCCTGTCGCCCCCGCAGGCCCCGGGCAGGACGATGGCGGCCGGCATGGGGGGGGCGGACCCCCAGGAGGTGCAGAACTGCGTGGACCAAGTCACGGATGAGGTGAGGGGGGCGGGGGGATGCACCGCAGGTCGCAAACTGAGGCACTAGCACTGGCCCGCCCAGGCTACCCCCCAGAGGTGGCTGCAGTGCCCGGGGCGGGGCCGGGGGCTGCCCTGGACCCACCCCCTCTTTCTCCTTCTGCCCCCGCAGTCTCTGGAGAGCTCCCGCCGCATGCTGAAGCTGGTGGAAGAGGTATTACCGCCTCCCCCTCCAGGGCACTGCTGTGGGGATGCTCACAGCCCTGGGCTCCCGGATGACAGGCATATGGGCACTGCTACGGGGAAGACCACAGCCCTGGGCTCCTGGCTGGGAGGCAGTAGGGCACTGCTGTGGGGACGCTCACCACACCACAGCTGCAGGGCGGGGAAACTGAGGCAGGCCCCCCTGTGGCCTCCCCTCCCCCGCCCGGCCTGCAGGCCCCTGAATCCCAAGCATCGGGCCACTGATGAGGTTGGGGGGGAGGCAGGGGGGTCCCCGATGCCGGGGCCTGTTCTATGTGGCTGCCAGCCACGCCAGAAGTGGTCGCATTCGCCGGTCGGGCCCCATTTTCTCTCCCCACCAACAGAGTAAAGACGCCGGCATCCGGATCCTGGTCATGCTGGATGAGCAGGGAGGTGAGGGGCGGGGGGGAAACCGAGGCACAAGGTGTGCAGGGGGCAGCGCCCCCCCCGCCGGCTGGCATGGGCGCCTCCCCTTGGGCAGTCTGCGGGGACCCCGCCCCCTTCGGGCTGACCCCGCCCCTTTGCCCCCTGCAGAGCAGCTGGACCGGATCGACGAGGGCCTGGACCAGATCAACCAGGACATGAAGGAGGCCGAGAAGAACCTGACGGACATGGCCAAGTGCTGCGGCTTCTGCCCCTGCTCCTGCCTCAAGTGAGGCCCCGCCCCCTTTCCCCATGGGGGCGGGGCACCAGATGCTGTGCCAAACTAGGGAGGGCAGCGGGAGCCCCGCCTTGAATGGGGGGTGCTGGACCCTGCGGGTCAAGGGTTATTCATGCCCCCTGGAGGGCCAAGGCACTGCTGGGGGGGAAGCTCACAACCCTGGCTGGACCCTGCCACAGCACTGGTGGGCTGAAGCTCGCAATCCCGGAGCCCTGAGATGAGCTGTATCAGGGCACTGCTGGGGGGTAGCTCACAGCCCCAGCACCCCAAGTCGAACCCCGCTAGGGCACTGGTGGAGGGAAGCTCGCAACCCCAGAGCTCCAAGCTGAGCTGCACCAGAGCACTGCTGTGGGGAAGCTCACAACTCTGGCACCTCAAGCTCCTGCCTAGCCCAGGGAGAAAGAGGGGTCAGACCCATCTCCCCCAGCCTTCCTGCCTCCCCCCCAGGCTGAAGAACTTCAAGGCCAGCGAGGCCTACAAGGCCGTGTGGGGCAACACGCAGGACGGGGTGGTGTCCACGCAGCCGTCACACGTGGCTGATGACCGGGAGCAGATGATCATGACTGGGGGCTACATCCAGAGGTGAGGGGGGCCCGGGGGGGGCTTCCAGAGGCTAAGCAGGATCCCCTGTTTGAGGCCTGGATGGGAAACCCCTTGGGTCCGGCTTGGGGTGTGCGCAGGTCATGGAAGCCAAGCAGGAGCCGCCTGGTTTGAGGCCTGATGGGAGACCGTGTGTCTGTCCAGTGTTATATGCTGCCAGCTGGGCAGGGTTGCTCTCACCCCATTCTGGGGGGGCACCCCTATGTTGCAGGATCACGAACGATGCCCGCGAGGATGAGATGGAGGAGAACCTGGTGCAGGTAGGCAGCATCCTGGGCAACCTGCGCTCCATGGCGCTGGACGTGGGCAACGAGATCGACATCCAGAACAAGCAGGTGGACAAGATCCGGGACAAGGTGAGAACGGGGCGGGGTGGCTAAGTAGGATCCCCCTCCTCTGGGGCCTGGAGGGGAGGCCTGCCCCCTGGGGGTGACCCCCATCTCTCCCCAGGTCACAGTGAACAAGGACCGGATCCAGCAGGCCAACATGCAGGCCAACAAGATCCTCAACGCTTGAGCTGCCCCCCACGCCCTGTGTCGCCCCCCGTGTCCCCCATCCCTGGAGTCTCCAGCCCTGCTCGGGGGCCTTGGGGAGGCGGCAGATAACTGCCCTACCACTGCTGCCCTGGCAGAGGCAGCGCCCCCTGGTGGGGGCCATGGGGTGCCAGTGGGTGTGGCAGAGGCGGGGCTTCGCATGCAAATGTGATTGGTAGGACGGGGTGGGGGCAATGGGGGGCAGCCCCTGTGCTCTGCGGGGGGGGGGGGAAACTGAGGCACAGGGGAGCAGCTGGGGGCCCGCCCCAGCCTCTGCTGCCTTCTCATTGGCTGAGCCAGCGAGGCTGCCAGAGACTCCGCCCGTGTGTGTGTACATGCGTGCACGTGTTCCTGCCTCCCAGTGTGCCCGTCACCGCCACGCTGCCTTTCCTTCCGTGCCGCCTGTGTGATGTCATCCCGGCACTGTGATGTCATCAAGGTGACTTTTTTTATATCTGTGTCTGTAGCTATCTCAGCCCAATTAAAAACAGGAAGCATCAGGCCTGTCTCTTCACAGCCGGGAGGTGGGCGGGGCCTGCAGAGGGGCGGGGCTTCCAGGACCTCCCTCCCTCCCAGGCCTGGGCCCTGGAGGGGATAAGAACCTCCTCCTGGGGGGAGGGGGCCTGTCCTGTGGGTACCTCAGGCCCTGGGATGGTGGGGGGGGAGGGAGTACTTCTGCCCCTCCAAGGGGCAAATCATCACCCCGGATTCAATCCAGCAGCCCACCCAAGCTTCTTCAAGGCACTTTATTTATATATCAGGGTGGGGGGGTCCGTGGCGTGGGGACCTTCCTGGACCCCCCCCACAGGTCCTCACTGCTTCTTTTGGGGGTAGGAGATTTTGATCAGGTATGCGGTGCCCACACAGCAGCCTGGGGGGGAGGGGGGGCTCAGATCAGTGTTAGCCCCCACTCTATCACATCCCAGGTGTCCTCAAGCCCCCAGACTGGGGGAGGGGACCCAGGCGCCCGGCTCCCAGCCCCCTCTATGCCCCCGGCCAGGGCAAAGGTAGGAGGACGCCGGCCCCCCACTTACCGAAGATGCAGATGCCCATGGTGAGGCGGTAGAGCAGGATGTCGCGGAGGCCCCCCTTCAGGTGCACAGGCACCTCGCTGTCCTCCTGGGGGGGAACCCATCCAGGCGTCCAGGCCCACCCCCAGACCCCCCCGCGCCCGCCTCCCCGGCTCCAGCTCCAGCCACCGGTGTCTGGGCCCCGGCCCGAGGGAGCCCCGGCACCCGGCCCCTGGCCCCCCTCACCTGGAAGAGCTTCTGGACCTCGCGGACCCGGTTCTTGACGCAGTGCCGGGCCGAGGTGGTGAAGGGGCGGAAGAAGACCTGGGGGGGCACGGCCCGTGAGACATGCGCACACGTGCACACACCTGCCTTGGCATGCGCACACGCTCCTGCCTGCCACGCTGCACATATGCCCCCCATGCACACGCACAAGCATGCCACATTGGGCACACACATGTACAGGCAAATGCATGGCATGCTGTGAGCACACACCCAGGTACATGCACACACACATGCATGTCACACTGTGCACCCATGTACATGGCATGCTGTGCACGCACATACACACACCTCCCACACTGTGCACACCCATGTACACGCGCACACACACACCACACTGCATGCACACATGCATGGCATGCTGTGCCCACACACACACTTCCACTGTGCTCGCTCAGGTGCACACCGCTGTGTGTACACGCCATGATGCACTGGCCACCCATGTAGCTACTCTCACACATGCCCACACGTGTGCAAATGCACGCATATGGTTTGGCCCCATTGAACCCCCCCCCGCTCTGTTAGGGATGCACGTGTGCGCACAAGCACAGACGAGCCGTGACTCGCATGAAAACACACGTGTATACACATGCACGTGCGCGCACACGGTCATGCATGTGTGCTCACACTCATGTGTGCACCCCCCCATCATTGGGAAACGGCTCCTGCCCCCCACCCCAGCCTCTGCGCCCCAGCACACTAGGGCAGGTGGCAGCGGGGGGGAACAGGATCCTGCTGTGGGGGGGCGGGGAGTGGGGAAGTCCCTGCCCCTGCACGGGGGGGTGACTCGGCCCCCCCAGCCTCTGCCTGCCTCAGTTTCCCTTGATGCTTGGGGCGGTTCCGAACTGGGCCCTGAACCGACCCGGGGGCGACCGGGGGGGGGGGCAGGGCTGAACCGGGCCCCCTTCCCCCAACACGCAGAGGCCTGAGCCCAGGGAGCGGGGGTGAACGTGTAACGGGCCGGAGCAAAAATATGTGGGGGCGGGGGGCACCGCGGGGGCGGTTACCAGAAGGCCGCGCATGGTGCCGGGGTGACCAGGCCGCAGCGGGCGGGGGCGGCTGTGCCCGTCCGTCTGCGTGTCCTTGGCCGGGGGCGGGGGCGGGGCTGGCTCGGTGCCCCGGGTACGGGCAGTCACAGGGCTCAAACCTCGGGGGCCCCGGACGCGGGACACGATCCTGCCCCCCCCCCCGGATGTGGGGACGCCCGGGGCCCGCGGCCGTTTCCTGGGTGACGGGGGGGGTCTCCAGCGCCTGGGGCCCCGGGCCCGGCCGGGGGGGCTGCACCGTGAGGCGGCGCCTGTGCCTCAGTTTCCCGCCTTTGCCGCCAGGCGGCTGTTAACCCTTTCACTGCTGGCACGGGGGGGGCAGGGAAGGAGGGCCCACGGGCACCGCCCCCCTTTGCTCCCAGCACCCCCGGGCACTGGCCGGGGGGAGGTTACCAGGTGACAGGTGAGTAACTTGGGCACCTGGTTGCCATGTGACCTCCTCCGGTCGCCGGGGTTACCACGATGCCCAGGTAGGTGGGGGGGGGGGGGGCTTTCTCCCTAGCCCCGCCCCTCCTCTATTCCGGGAGCCAATGGGTGAGCACGGCGAGCTCGGGGCCAATGGGGATGCCCCAAGCAGCCCGGAAGCTGGCACCTGGACAGGCGGCCGGCGGAGGTGGGGCTCCGGGGCAGCTCTTCCGGACGGGGTGAGGGGCACCGGCTTCCTACACCGCCCCCCCGCCCGGGCCTCCAGCCGGCCAGGCTGGCACCCTCCCGGATGGGGGGGGGGCGCTGTCTGGGGCACCCGACACGGCTAGTGAGGGCTAGCCTGCATGGAACCCCCCCCCGACATCCCGGACGCAACCCGCGCGTCCAAGTCTCGTCCTCGCTCTCAGGCACGCGAGCCCGGTGTCCGCCCCCCGCAGCTGTGGGTTTCCCTCGCGGGCAGCAGACGCCGACTCGCACCCGCAGCCGGGGCGACTCCAGCGGAGGGGCCTTTCTTGTCCCCTTCTCCAGCCAGCAATAAATAACAGGCGGGGGGGCGGGGGCCAGGGCCGTTAATTCAGCGTTGGGGGCGACAAAAGCATCGATCAGCCACAGGGAAAGGAGGGGAGAGCCCGAGAGCCCTTCTCTATTCATTAGTAACGAGAGAGAAAGGATGAGGAAAGAGAATGACCCCCCCCCCACCTTTCTCATTAATTAATGAGTCAATCACTTAATTAGAAAGCATTTGATTGAAAGGGGCGGGGGAAGAGGAGCCAGCGTTATTAATTCAAAGCGGAAGGCGGGACATGACACCAGCCGAAGGGCCACGCCCGCCCTCCGGTGACAAGCAACCGCGCTCGCTCATCAATTAATTAATTCTCCCCCCCCCTCGCCGATCACCGAGCCCGACCCCGAAAGGAAACACCCCCGGCGGGGCCTGGAGGCAGGTCCATATAGCCTCGGCCTGACTCCGCCTCCTCGGAAGGGGCGGCGCTTCTGCCTTCCTGGCGTCTCATTGGCTAGGCAGCAAGAGGGCGGGACTTCCTTCCTTTATAGAGGAGGAAGTGGCCCATCCCACGGAGGGGGGTGGAAAGATCCAGCCTCTCACCCTCCCCCCACGTCTTCCCGCCCCAGCAGCAAAAATAAATATTAAATATTTGTTCTCTTATAAAAAAATAGCAGGAAGTGACGAGAGATTCGGGAATCACTCGGGATCCAAGAGCATCACTGGGTCCCGCTGCCGGCAGTCCGGGCCTCACACCTAGGAGAGGGGAGGGGCGGTTAGGGGGCGGGGTCAGCCTCTGTGATGCCCCCGCCCCCACCACAGGCCAGTGTCCAGCCACCACCCCCGGACTGGCCAAAATGGGTCCTAGTATGGGGGAGGGATGGTCTGGTCCAATCAGCTGCTCTGCTTTCTGCTCCCTGCCCCTTCTGCCACTCTGCTTTCGGCTCCCTGCTCCCTCGGCTGCCCTTCCTCTTCCTTGTCCTGTGCCCTAGCTTCATCTGCTGCTCTGCTTTCTGCTCCTTGCCTGCACCCCCGACCCATTGACTGCTCTGCTTTCAGCTCCCTGCCCTGTGCCCCACCTGATCTGCTCTGCTTTCTGCTCCCTGCCTGCACCGCCTGCCCCATCCATTACTCTTTGTGCTCCCTGTGTTGGGGGCAAGAGGGGAGGAGGGACTTACCTGTCTTCAGGGGAGGGGGAAGGGGGGTTGGAGGGGGCTGCTATTCCCTCCTGGCCTCCAGCTGGGCTGAGTTCCCCATGGAGCAGCGAGGGGGGCAAGAAGGATGGCCCCCACCTCCCTGGCCCCTGCTGCCTCCCGGCCTGGGCTCCACGGGTGTCCCGGGCCGGACACACAGGGAGAAAGAGACAGTGACGCAGGGGAGTGCAGCCGGACCCCGAGGACCACCGTGTCCTGGATGGATGGATGGACCCCAAGGACCCAGGCATCCTGGACGGACCCCGAGGATCCAGGTGTCCTGGATGGACAGACCCTGAAAAGCCAGGCATCCTGGATGGACGGACAGATCCGGAGGACCCAGGTGTCCTGCACGGATGGATGGACCCCAGCGTCCTGGATGGACGGACGGACCCTGAGGACCCCAGGCGTCCTGAATGGACGGACAGACCCTGAGGACCCCAGCGTCCTGGATGGACGGACGGACCCCGAGGACCCAGGCATCCTGGATGGACAGACCCTGAAAAGCCAGGCATCCTGGACAGACAGACAGACCCTGAGGACCCAGGCGTCCAGACCCTGAGGGTCCAGGTGCCCGAGACCCTGCAGGCCAGCTGGGGCGAGACCCCGGAGCACAGCGCGCGTGCTGCTGAGGGTCAGGGTCGTCCCCCACCAGCACTGAACTGCAGGGCCTGGCTGCAGCCCGGGCCTCCTCTGGGGCTTACCCCCCACTCGGGGTCAGCAGGAATGTGAGCCCTTGCTCAGCTCACCACAGACGGGGCGGGGGGGGAGTTGCCTTCCTTTGTGGTGGGGGCCACGGCCTCCATCTGCGGTATCTCAAGGGCTTTTAACCCCCCTCTTAAACCCAGGGCAGGTTCAGGAGCTCTTGACATCTTGGGGCAACACCCCTGGGCCCTGTTGGACGGGGCTGCGGTGCTGCGGGAGGACGAGATCCCACCGGGAACATGTCCGGGGTGGGGGGAGGGGTTGGATGGGGCTGATCCTGCCTGGAGCAGGGGGCTGGAGTAGCTGCCACCCCTGGGGGTTCCCTTCCTGCCCGGCTGCTCTCTGATCTAGCCAGGAAGGCGCGATCCTTATGATAAAAAAATTGGGGAAACGCAAATCAGTACACAGGATGTCCCGAGAGACCAAGGAAACAGACCGTATTTTCATGCGTACGACACACGCAGCCCTCTGCCCCCACCAAAACCAACCACTGGAAATCAGAGTGCACATTATATGTCAACAATACAGTAAGAGCCAGCTCTGCCCATCACCGGAAAAGGTGGAAGGAAGCTCTGCATGTGAGGGACCAAAGAAACGGCCCGTATTTTCATGCATACAACACACGTCACTCTGCTCCCCGCCCCCCCATCAGCTATTGGCAATCAGATTGCATGTTACATATCAACAATACGGTAAGAGCTGGCTTTTTCCACCAGAAAAGGTGAAAGTAAGAGCTACATGCGGTTCACGGGGAGCAGAACAATGAGCAGGCTGGGCCTCCTTGCTGCTACACATTTACCGTAATTTCTGATATAGATATAGAAGACAGCTCCGGTTTTGGCACGAAGAAAGGGAAACAAGGTCTTTCCTTGCGTGGGGTTGTGGCAGCCACAGCATACCGCTGCCGATCTGCCAGCTGGGTTCACTCTGCTACAGGCAGAAACTGCTTTTACCATATCTCATGTATAACATGCACTCCAGTTTCCAGCAGCTGGGTTTTTTTGGGGTGGGGGGGAGGGTGTTATACATGAGAAGATATAGTACTTAATACAAGAGCCCCCCCACTTCATTCTGCCTTTCAAAAACAAAGGGTGGATCGCCTTCTGCCTCACATGGTACATGGGAAAATACAGTAGTTGGTTTCACCTGGTTAAAGGCAGAAACTACTCTTACCATATATCTATCTCATGTATAGCGCACCTTCCAATCTCCACATGCACTCTGATTTCCAGCAGACTTTTTTTTGGTGGGGGCAGGGAGCATGTTATATATGAGAAAAATATATCACTTATTACAAGAGTTTCCCCCCGCCCCCTCATTCTGCCTGTCAAAAATAAGGGGCGGATCTCCTTCTGCCTCTCATGGTACTTGGGAAAGTACGGTAGTTGCTTTCACCCCCATTAAAGGCAGAAACTGTTCTTACTGTATCTCTCGCGTATAAGGCACACTCCAATTTCCAGCAGCTGTTTGCTTTTGTTTTTTTGGGGGGGGGTTATATATGACTAAATATAGCGCTTATTGTGGAGCGGGGGCGGGGATCTGGGTGGGACTGAGCAGATCAGCACCGGAGGCTTCAGCCCAGAGCCAGGCCGGGGCCTTTTCAGCGTCGGAGACATGCAAGCGCCGCCAGCACACACAGGCAACATGCACCTGGGGCAGACCTTGGGCCTGGGGGTGGGAAATCAGGGCCAGTTTTCCCCTGTAGCAGGGCCATGTCTTTTCCTGGGGGGTGTCCTGAATTCATTTAACCCCTCAGGTAGATGGGGGAGGATTTGGGGGGGGCTCCAGGTGTCTTGGGGCAAAGCGCCTTGTAGCTGTGTTTTGCAGGGGGGTCCCCGAGACCCTGTCCCTCACTTGGTGGTAAGGGGGGGGGTCACACATGGAGGGGAAGATGGGAGATCCTTATCTGATTTGGGGTGGGGGAGGGAAGGGAAAGGTCCTTGGTTGCTGCTCCCAGAGAACCCCGGTGTCCGAGATACGTGTACCCGGCCCCCCAGACCCCTCCAAGCAGAGTCCAGGGGTCCAAGACCCCCCTCCCCCAGGAAGAACCCAGGTGTCCTGGACACTGGCCTGCTGCGGCCAGGAGGGGCTGGAGGGGTCACAGAGGGGGCTGCGTCCCTTGGCCCGGGCGTGGGGAAGGGGATGTCCGAGTAAGAGCTGGAAGGGACTGCACACCTTGTCCAGCCCCCTGCGCAGGGCAGGATTGAACCCACTCCAGCCCCAGGTCTGACCACCCAGGCCTTGGACCACTCCAGGGTTGGAGACACCCCTACCCTTCCCAGTGCTGGACCACGCTCAGAGCCAGGATGCACTACTGCCTCTCCAGCCTCGGTTTTCCATGCTGCAGCTGGAGCCCGTTGCCCCCACGCCCTTCCCGAAGCTGGACTGGTGCCTGCAGGGCTTGGCCCTGGTGACCCACGACTCAGTTTCCCCACTTGAGTGGCCACGAGTGAATGATCAGATATTTGTACAGGAATTGTACGAATGGGGCCTGTGCTAGGATGGGCTCCATGTCAGCTGTTACGCGGCAGGGAAGGGACTTGGGAGGCAGCAGGTTCGGGCGCCAGAAGACCATGGAAACATCAGGGGTGATGGCGAAGAGAATGAACAAGACAGAAAGCCTCACCGTCAACCCCAGTGAGTGTGTCTCTTGTGCATTTACTCCAGCTTAAATTTCCTGTGCAGTAAGTGGGAATATGCTGGCATGTACACATGCAGGCGTTAAAGCTCATTAATGCTGTGCGTGGACTGACTCGGGACTGAAGTTACTCTAAAATGCTAAAGTGAGCCTAAAGTCATCTCCACTTCAGTCCGCACAAGCCGTGTTACCGTGCAGTAAGGCGTCTACACGTGCTTTACTGCGCATTAAGGAAGCAGGTGCAAGTTTGATAGTGGTATCAAATTTATGCTCAAATCAGCATAAGTCACCATATTTACCACGCAGTACGGGCGTGCACATGTAGACGCAGAGTTGTACTGCGCAGTAGTTTTGGTTACTGCACAGTAAATCTGTACGTGTAGACGTACCCAGTAGGTCCGCACTTGGTGCTGCACCTCCAACGGGAGGGAGAAAGACCAGAGAAGGGCAGTGAGAGGGAGTGGGGCTATGCAGGGGGGGGACGAACAAGACCCCGCCTGGTGGGGTTAGGAGAGAGGTGATGGAGAGGGGACAGGACAAAAGGTTTATAACAGATTAAGTGGCGAAGAGACGGTTCTGGAGGATTGATTCCTGGCCGTGTCTCACCAGACAAGGACAAGGGGTCCCGGCCCGAACTGGCAGTGTAACACCGACACCTGGACGGCTGTTTCCCCAACATGGGGTGAAAGTGGAGAGCTCGCAGGCTCCGGGCATGGAGAGTTCAGCCAGGCAGGCAAGGGGGGCGTGGTACACAGGAAAGTATGGTAACTCGTGTTCTCTTTCGACTCGACCTGTCTAGGGGGACGTGGTATGTGGGAAAGTACGGTAACATGCTGGAGGGGCTGGGAGGGGTCCAGGGGTCACTTCCAGTCCGGGACCAGCCCAATCAAACCCAGAATTGAACCTCTGAGCGACACGACCGTCAGCCCTGACGCCGCACCAGGCATCGCCCCCGAACCTGCCTCTGGGATATAGGGGGGCCGTGGGGGGCAACATCCTGCAGAGCCCCCAGGCCCCGGCCGTGCCCCTGCTACAGAGGAAGGCAACCCCCCCAGTCCAGACCAGTGTGAACAGGGGGTCAGATCCATGCCAGGGGCTGTGGGGAGCGGGAACACAGCTGGGCTGGGAGGGGGGGCTAAGAAGAAGGACAGGGTCCCATGACAGCCCCCCCACACCTGCCCCAGGTCAGCACTCAGCACCTCCTGCAGGGCAATGAGGGTAAAACACCCTTCAGCCACCCCTGTCACACCTGTCTCAGGTGAGGACTTGTGCCCCCCCCAGCACCCCTTGCAGGGCAATAAGGGTACATCACCCCCCTCCCACACACCAGGGCCCAGATCACACCTGGCCCAGGGGAATGCCCCCATCCCCCCCTGCAGGTCAATGAAGTCCTTGTTGCCCCACTCCATAACAGCCCCTGTCACACCTGCCCCAGGCTGGGCCCGATGCCCCCAGCCCCTCCAGGGGCATGAGGGTGTAACACCCCACCCCCCAGCTTCTGTGTGCCATGCACGCACACGCAGGGAAGCCGGGTGTCCGGGTTGCGCATCATCACCTGGGCCAAGTCAGTGCAGACTTGCCCCTCCGCATGCTGCCCCCCAGCTCCCAGACCTGCCCCTCCCTGCACAGCTGCCCCTGCAGAGCAACTGCCACCAGCCCCCAGGCCCAGCTGGGGTACACAATTGCCTCCTGCAGCCTGTGCAGGGGCTGCCTGCAGGGGGCGCTGCCAGCATCATGGAGACCCCCAGGCACAGACCCCCCCCCCCCCCCCCCCCCCGGCTCCAGTTACCTCTGTGGTGAAGACAGGTGGCTGCGGCGGGTGGGGGGGCCGGACGGCGCCCGGGGCGGGGAAACCAGCAAGGCTGCGCGACTCCCCCGGCACGGGGGTCCTGAGGGGGAGAGGGCAGAGGTGAGGGTGGGGGGGAGGGGAGGTGCACCACATGTGCACAACCACATGCACACACAACACCCAGGTGTCCAGGTCTCTCTCTCTCTCACACACACACACACACACACACACACACACACACACACACACAACCCAGGCGTGTGGGACACGCACCCATGCCTGTTGCTTCCCCAAAGCGTTGCCCCCCACAACCCATAGCCCCTGCAGGTCAATCCAGCTGGTAACAAGTGCATGTGCATGTGCACGCGCACCCCACATCCCCTGGGCCTGGGATGGGGGGGGCCATAGTGCCCCTAGAAGAGATGCTGGGGGAGGAGGGGAGGGGCTAGTGCCCCTAACAGAGATGGGGATGGGGAGACAGACGTAGTGCCCCTAATAAAGGCACCACAGAGGAGTTGTAGTCCCACCAGTAGAGGTGCTGGGGGAAACCATAGTGCCCCTAATAGAGGCCCAGCTCCTGCCTCTAGTACCCCCACTGCTGCCTCTATTAGGGGGGCACTGCTATTATGATATAACCTATGCCCCCCCAGGCCACACCAGCTCCCCTGGCTGCCCACAGGGACTAATTCAGTGGTGGGGGGTGGGAACCATACTGGATTGTGCCCCCCCAAATGCACAGCAACCCCCAGGGGGCATTGGGAGTGGACAGGTCCCAACCCTTCCCTTCCCCCCCAAAAAAGAAACAGCTGATGCCACTTACTTCTCCAGCTTCTTCCCATCCCCGGGGCCTTCCAGCAGCTCCTGTTTGGAGCCCAGCAGGTCCCGGACACCAGGGTCCTGGGGGGACCCCTTGAAGGGGGCAAGGAGGTTGCCGATGGTTCCTAGGCCCTGGCAGGGGCTGGCTGCCCCCCGAACCCCCCGGTGGCACCAGCACCAGGCCGTAGCCCCCACCAGACCCCCTGCCACGGCCAGCGCCGCCACCATCAGGGCACCGGAGAGGGCCAAGGCAGCAGGGCCAGGGTCCTGGGGGGGCCGCGGGACCTCAAACTCGCAGCGGGCGCCCATGTAGCTGGCCGGGCACCGGCAGACGTGGCCAGAGAAGTGGGTGTAGCAGGCGCCGCCGTTGAGGCAGGGGCTGGAGCCACAGGCGCCAACGCGCTGGCTGCAGTCCCGGCCCCCGTAGCCCAGGGTGCAGGAGCAGCTGTAGCTGCCCACCCCGTCCAGGCAGGTGCCCCCGTTGGCGCAGGGGCTCCCGGCACAGTCGTCCATGTTCTCCTCACACCGGGGCCCCGTGAAGCCCGGGCGGCATTTGCACAGCAGGCTCCGGCCCAGGTCCAGGCAGTGGCCACCTGGCCGGATGCAAAGAAAGGGGGTGCATCAGTGTGGTGGTGGGGGCAGGGACTCGTGGTGGCTGGACCTGGAGACTGTGGCTGTGCCTCTATGAAGGGTGCTACAGTAGTCTTTTGAGCATCTATTAGGGTAGTAGCCCTTTGAGCTTCTATTAGGAGTGTTATGGTACCCTTTTTGACCCTCTATTAGGAGAGCTATGGTGGCCCTTTGAGCCTCTATTAGGGGTGCTACAATAACACCCTGAGTGTCTATTAGGGGTGCTACGGTAGCCCATGTTGCCCCTGGGCGGGGAAACTGAGGCAGGACAAGATGCCCCAGCTAGTGGGGTGGGGGGTATCAGTGGCCGAGACGGGGCTCCCCCATACCCACACCCAGGAGGGGAAACTGAGGCAGGGCGCGGCACCCGAGACCCGTCCCAGGAGGGGAAACCGGGGCAGGCCGCGCTCACCGTGCATGCAGGGCCGCGGGGCGCAGCGGTCCAGGCGCCGCTCGCAGTTGGAGCCGGCGAAGCCGGGGGGGCAGCGGCAGGTGTAGGCGCCCCCGGGCCGTGGGGCGCAGCTGCCCCCGTTGAAGCAGGGCCGTGCCGCGCAGGCCGGGGCGCCGCGCTCACACGTGCGGCCCGCGAAGCCGGGGGGGCAGCGGCAGGCGAAGGAGCCCTCCAGCTCCTGGGGACAGGGCGGGGGTCAGCGCAGCCTGGGGGGCCCAGACACCTGGGTTCGCTGTGTGCGTGTGCGCACACGTGTGTGTGCAGGCGCACGGTCCCGCACGCGTCTGTGCCGGGGGTTGCGCACGGGGGGCCTGCACTCACCTGGCAAGTGCCACCGTGGGCGCAGGGACGGCTGGCGCAGGGGGGGTCCGGGGTGGGCGCGGGTGGGCATGGGCAGGGTGCCCCCCCCAGGCACTCGCACCCCCCTGGGCGGCGGCAGGGCCCGATCCTGCAGTCCTCGCACCTGTGGCCCCGCCGACACCCACCAGGCTCTGGGCAGGGGGCGGGGGTCTCGCTGCAGCCGGGTGGGCACAGTGCTGCAGGGAGCAGGGGGCATGGGGACCAGCGCGGGGTGGGGGGGCGCCTGATGCGGCCCCCCCAGATCCCTCTGATCCCACCAAGTCCCTACGAGCCACCCCACTGCCCCCAGATCCCCCTGACCACTGCAAGATCCCAGGGGCCGTCCCAGCCCCCTGACCTTCACCTTTGACCCCCAGGCCAGCTCCCATGACCCCTACCCCGACAACCAGCACCCTAACCCCCCAGCCTCCCCCGACCCCCTCCCAGCCCCGCTGGCCAGCTCCCCTGACCCCCCTCCCATGAGACACCACCCTCCTCTCCTGACCTCTCCGACCCTCCTCCCATGAGCCCTGGACCCCCAACCTCCACCCCCTCCAAGCCCCTTGCCCCCCTGCTTCCCTTGACCTCTGACCTCCACCCCAGCCGCCCGATCCCCCACCACCCTAGAATTGGGGGGCAGGGGGCCCTTACCCAGGGGGTCCCCACAATCTGGGGGAGCAAGGAACTGCGTAGTCCCTGCACCTGGGAGGCAGTGGGGGGGCTCCCTACCTGCACCCCCCTGGAGACCACCCCTCATGGAACGGGGGCAGGGGGTTCCTGGGGGGGCCCCAGGACCTGGGGGCGGGCTGTCTCCAGGGCACAGGGGGCTGGGATACTCACGCAGGGGGCTGCAGTCAAGGGGCGCGTGGCGGGGGGCTCGGCGGGGCGGGGTGCAGGGGGGGCCATGGCCGTGGGGCAGGCAGCGCAGGCGCAGCGCCCACCCCCCGGCCCGCGCCACCGCCACGGCACCGGGCAGCACAGGGTCGGGGCCTGCGGGAGCACCAGGCCCAGCGGTAGTAGGGCGGTTATCCACCCCCAACTCCCCCCCCAGCAGTAGTAGGACTGTTATCCGGCTCCCAGACCCACCCCCAGCAGTAATAACGCCACCGCAGCCCCCTCCAACTTTGGGCTCCCCCCCGGGGTGCACGGGGCAGGTCTCGCTCACCTGTGGGGGGCTCCAGGTCTTTGGCCGTCCATGCCTCAACGATGAGGGAGAAGGTGCCCTGTAGTTGTGGGGGGAGATCGGGGGGGGGAGCAATGGGCATGAGGGGGTCTTCCAGCTAACGGACCCCCCCCACTAAACACCCGGGGATTGCCCCACTTCTGCCACATACCTCAGTGCTCCTATCTGTGAAATGGGTGCATGACAAAGCCCTCTGGAGCTTGATGCTCACTGGGCCAGCCCCCCCAGGTCCCATATGACCAGGGATGGGTTAATGACCACCCCCCCAAAGCTGGGGATCCTATAACAAGGCTGTGGGGGAGAATATTAAAGGGGGGGTCACAAGGGACCTACGGGGGGGTAGTCATAGGGTGGTGCTACAAGGGAGTGAGGGGGTCATGGAGGGAGAAGGCCTGCAGGGGGTCCCAGGAGGGGGGTCCCACAGGCAGGATGCAGGGGGGGCAGCAGAGGGGATGAAGGGGGTCCTAGTATAGGGGAGTCCCAGCAAAGGGGGGGTCTCTAAGTGTGGTGCAGGGGGGTCCCAGAAGGTACGGAGGTGGGTTTATGGGGGACATCACAGCAGAGGGAGGGTCTCTGGGGGGGGTCCGAGGGGGGGCATCACAGCAGAGGGGGGGTCCTTGTAGGGGGGCATCACAGTAAAGGGGGTTTCTAAGGGAGGGTCCTTGCGGGGGGGTAGGGGGTCCTCACCGGGCAGGCCTGGCACGGGGGAGGGCACAGGGGTCACTCCCAGGACGCACGCGTCTTCCCCCGTCTGCACGGGCCCGTCCCCAACACCCGGACCCCGCAGCCGGACTCAAGAGGGGGCCCGATCCCGGTCCCCGCACCAGCACCTCCGCCAGCGACCCTGGAGGGCCCGACCCCCCCCGGAGAGGTCCTGAACCCCGCAGGCGCGGAGGCCCCTCGCCGGGCCGGGACCCACTCACCAGCCGGGCGCAGAGCAGGGCCAGGGCCAGGGCGGCGGGCCGCAGCGGCGGGGCCATGGCGCGGGGCCGGGGCGCGGAGTGAGGGGCCGCCCGGCTCCCGCCGCCTTTGTAGCCCGGGCCGGGCTGGCCCCGCCCCCGCCCCGCCCCGCCCCGCCCCGCCCCGCCCCGAGAGGATCCGGACAGAGGGCTTTTGCCACATGCCCATTTCACAGCCGGGATCACTGAGGCACAGCGGGGCGGGGGAAAGGAAGGGGCCGGGGGCATGCTCCGGCCCTGGGGCAGGAGGGCTGGGCCACCCTGGAGTGGGCATGGCGGGGTGACCCCGGGCGCAGCACCCCGGTGGCATGCGGTGTCTGACTGCTCGAGAACCGGGGGCTGGACCCCAAAGCTGGCAGCCCTCGAATCGGGGTGCCGTCGGTGGGGGAGCCTGTGGGATCAGAGCGTGCATGACAAGCCCCGTAGGGCGGGGGCTCCGCCAGGACCCCCGAGGCGGCCTGGAGTCTCCCTCCGCTCTGGGAACCCCCCCAACCTGATCCTGGCACCAAAGCAGGGGGGCACCAGCCTTGATAGGAGCTGGGGGGCAGTGGGGTGGCAGGGACCTCTGCCCCCCTCAAATAAAATGGGTCTGGGGTGCCAGGATCAGGCCCCCCCCCGGGGGCTAATGGTTTCCCAGTGGGGGTGGGTTCTGCTCCCCCCAACGGGGCAGGCAGGGAGGGGGCACTATAAAACCCCGGAGGTGTGAAGCCCCCCCCTTCTCCCTGACACACTTGTTCACACCTGGACACATGGTCCTTGGGAGCCCCACCCTCCCCCCATTATCACGCCGAGGGGAGAAAAGTCACACCCCCCCCAGAGCCCAGGAGTCTGGGATATGCCCCCCCAGCTGGTGACAGGACCCAGGAGTCCAGCTCTCCCAGGCGCCCCCGCGTGACCGGGGTGTGGGGCACCTCCCCATGTCAAGCCCCCCTGGAGCACCTGGCTCTTGAGTCAGCTTCATAATTAGTCCCCCCAGTGCAGGGGGAAACTGAGGCACAGGTGTGCCCAGAGCACCCCCCCAGAGCAAACCAAGCAGCCCCAGTTGCCAGTGGTCTGGGACAGAGGGCAGGAGTCTTGGGGGGGGCCGGACTGGGTCCAGTTGAGCCTGGGCATGGGCAGCACCCGGCGCAGGGCCCGGCTCAAAGCAGGACGAGTGGTCACGGCTGAGGAGTCAGGCCTCCACCACCCCCTCCCTTCCCTCCTCGCGCCCCTACCCTGAGGCCTAATGCACACGGGGGAGAAAAAGTTGGTGCAAAGATGCCCCAGAGCCAGGCCCGGCCCCGGGCCAGCAGCTGGCTTCCCCCAGAACAGACCCCTGCAGAGGGGAACGGGCCGCCCCGGGGGGCAGCTCAACCCCTGCGGGGAGCCCCATTTCAGCTGGAAAAGAAAAAAAAAATCATCCAGGCCCCTTGCCAGGGGGTTTCCAAGTGTCCCCCTCCCCACTTCAGGCAGCTCAGTTTTGGGCCCCCCCTCCCCTTTGGATGGAAAAGGGGAGGGATAAGAGAGAGGCCTGGCCTCTGGGGAGGCTGAATCACGGGGGAGCTGGGGTAGACAGGGGGATCCTGCTGATCAAGGCATGGGGGGTCCTGGGATCCTGAGAAAGGACCCTCAAAAGATCCCCCCAGGGCAGGCATGCCTGTGATGGGTGAACGTCCCACTGCATCTTGAGCGGCTCTGGGGGCGACGACAGCTCCCCGCCCCCCATAACATCCCAGGAGGGGGGATTTATTGCTCTGGGGAGAGGGGTGGAAGCCCCCTTGCTGGGCTGCAGTGAGCAGGTGACAGCGGGTCCTCAGTGATGGGTTTATTTTCACCCTTGGGGTTACAGTGATGGGGGGTGCTGCGGGCCCCCCTGCAGCCCCCTTGCTCTGAGACTGGCAGCAGCAGCCCAAGTCGCCCCCCCGGACATCACCGGATCCCAGTCTGGTCTCGAGATCGGGGACCTGGGTGGGGGCAGGGAAACCAGGTCCAAGAACCGGTCATGTGGGCGGGGGGCAGTCAAGAGGTGGAAGGGGGCATCTGCAGTCGCCTTCCCACAATGCACTGCTCCTGTCCCTGGGGAGCATGGATCTGTGCCCCCCCTACAGAACAGGCGCATGTGGAGGGTCCGGTGTCTCCTGGTGCTGCCCAAGAGCAGCGTGCCCCACGGGGGGGTGGGAGGTGAGGAGCCCCCGCTTTGTCCTGCCTCTGCTGGGCCACCATAGATCCGGGCGTGGCGGGCCCCCGAGATGCCAAGTCCACATGGAGTCCAATGGGAGGCTGTGGCTGGAGCTGATGAGGGGAGGGGGCAGGTCTCTGCGGCCCCTGCCTGACCGGGGGTGCCTCCAGGGGGCCGTTACCAGACGAGGGGGGGTCCTCCCCAGAGTGGGTCACTGCTGCTTGGAGCGGGGCCAGAGGCGGCTGGTCAGAGAGCCCAGGAACAGCTGCTGCTTCTTGGTCTTGGAAAGGTCGGCCAGGCGCTGCTGCTCCTCCTGCAGGGAGGTGGGAGAGGAGGCGGGGTGGGACGGGCGGGGCCTCCGACCAACCTACCCCCACGGGGGTGGGGATCAGCATGGCGGGAAGAGCCATGACCAAGGCCACTTGGGGAGTCGGTGGCAGAGATGTGAAGGGCTCTGGGCGGACTGGAGACTCCTGGGGAGTCAGCTCTGTGCCCCCCCCCCCCCCCCCAGCTCTCTGCCTCAGCTTCCCTCAGCAGCCAGCATCACTGTCCCTGCTCCCCCCCCAGCAAAGTACTGCTCTGTGCTCCCCTCACCCACCAGGCCCCCCGCAAGCAGGATACACACGCCCCCCCCAAGATGCTCTCACCTGCTCCAGCTGCGACTGCCGGCGCTTGAAGGCTTCCAGGGGGTCGTCCTCCAGCGAGTAGTTCTCCAGCACCGTCCGTACATCCTCCACGCTGCTCAGGGCGATGGCTGCGAGGTGACCGGGCCGGGTCATGCATCCCCGGAAGGGACCCGTCTCCTGCAGCCCCCTCCCATTCCCCGGGGGGGCCGGGGTGGTAAACCGAGGCACCACCTGCTCCCTCCCTGGCACCCCAGTGACCCCCTTGGGCAGAGCCCTGGAAGCAGAGGGGTGCCTCCCCATCCCTCACCTCAGCACCAAGATGACCCCCTCCCCTTGCCGCCCCTAACAGTGACCCCTGGACACTGGGGCTAGGAACAGAAACACCTCCCACCCCGCTCCTGGCTGCAACCCCCGGCCCCCCTGGCTCACTCTTGAGGAAGGCAGTGAGGTCGTAGAGGGTCCTGTCCTCTGAGTTCCCATCCCACTTCTTGAGGGCCAGGCCATTGAATGGCTGCAGGTGAAAGGCTTCCTTCTTGCAGTCCACCACCACCACCTTGGCCGGGTCCCTGTTCAGGCACGAGATATCCTGTGGGGTAAGAGAGATGCAGACAAGGGGCAGAGTGAGCACCAGATCCGGCTCCGGGCACAAGGCCTGGCAAGGAGGTAGCCGCCCTCCCCATTTTCTTGCCAGAATGAGGCATGGGGGGGATACCTACCCCCCAAAAAGCCTTCAGCCCTATGTGACCCTGGGCAGATGTGACCAGGGAGAGAGTCACGGTGGATTCAGGCCTCCTCCCCAGATGTCCTAGCTGGGGGGGCGGGGTGTGGGTGTGGGGGTGTGGGTGTGTGGGGGTGTGTGTGGGTGGGTGGGTGTGTGTGTGTGGGGGTGTGTGTATGTGTGTGTGGGGGGGGGGGCTGGCATCAGAGAAGAGCCCCTTGCCCAGGGATATGGAGGAGAGGGAGGTCCCCAAAACTCTGGGCTGCCTGGCCCACAGCCTGGTGACCCCAAAAGACACCTCCAGCAGTCAGGTCAGCCTTGCTGAGGGCTTCCCTCCCCACCCCAGCACATCCCAACAGCAAACACCCCCTCCCACCCCACCAGCTGCCCCCCGCCCCAATCCCTCACAATCAAAACAAGCCGGAGAGAAAAGGAGGCCCCGAAGCCCCCGACAGCAGATGGAAAGTGACGGGGGGAGAGGAGAGACAGACAGCTTGCAGCAAAGTGGAGCGGTCGGGCGCTGCCGAGGAGCTCGAATGCCAGAGCCTGGGAGCAGGACACTGGCAGGGGAGGGGGTTTAGGCTCCCAAAGGCTCCAAAACCCAGTGTGGGGGGCAGGGCGGAGAGCCAAGGTGCAGCCTGTCACTTGGAGGCATTCCCGGTGACACTCCAGGCGCACGCTGTGGAGGAAAGCCCCCTACTCCCCTCCCCTCCCTGGGGAGTCGTACCTTCACGTGGTGCCCGTCCACATAGCGGGTGGCGTCCCGGAAGAGTCGGTAGGAGATGAAGCCGTGGGGGTCCACGCTGTCGATGAGGGGGAACGCCGTCTGCAGTGGGAGAGAGAGGAGGGGAAAAAGGGAAGCGCTGATTCCGGAGAAGACTGGCAGGATCCGATCACAGGACTCCCCAAGGGACAGAACCAGCCTGGTGACACTCAGTCGGGTGCCGCAGCACCTTGCTCTTTGAAGGGTGCTGTGCACAGCTGAGGAGCCAACCCCGTGATTCACACGGCGTCCAAGCCATCTGGCCTCGCAGAGCTCTCTGCAACAGAACAGCTGCTCCCCGAATTTGCCGTCAGCGCTGGCATTTTCCAAGGAGGGCCCCAGAGTCTGCAAAGGCCGAGGAAACAGGGAACCAGCCTGGGCATAAAGCAGGCTGGAAAAGGGAGCAAACTGGGGCAACCCCCGCCGCACCACATCTGTATTTCACCCGAGTCTTTGAAGTGAGCTAGATGGAGGATTTTTTCAGGCCAAATACTGGCACTTTATGATATTGCTAAGAGTGTTTGCCACTGGCAAAGGCAGCCACATTGAGAGTCCTCTACTGCATATAATGGATCCCAGGTGTTCGTTCCTCCCTGCGGGTAAAGTAGATTATTGGGCCCTCTGACCCTATTCCGGGTGCATCACATAGGAAGGCCCAGGGAGGGCAGCAAGGATGCTCCGTGGTATGGGAAGGGCTTCTCTAGGCGAGAGGAATGAGGCCAGGCCTGGTCAGGTCAGGAGGGAGATGCTGGAGGGGGACAGGATGAGGGTTTACAACATGCTGAGAGTCAGAGATTGATCCTTGGGTGTCTCTCACCAGGCACGGACGAGGAGTCCCAGCACAAAACAAGCAGGCCGGCAGTGTAACACCAACACCAGGATGGTCATTTCCCCCCACGTGGGGTGAAAGCGGGGAGCTCATGGGCACCAGGCGCAGGGGGAGTGCAGAGTTCAGCCAGATCCACCCAGGGGCTGGGCTCGTGCTGGGAGGACGGGTGCATTGGGGGCTGTGGAGCACCACGACCTGGACCCTTGATGGGTGTGAGGGGGAGACAAAACCCTGTTCAGACTCGGTCACTCTCCCTTCCAGCGCTGCTCTCTGCCACTGAGAGACACAGGAGACTGGGCAGGACGGACCTGGAGTCTGACCCAGTCCATGGCACTTACGTAACTCAATGTCTCGGGCCAAACATGGCAGTTTGCACCACAACCCCCACTCCTGCCCTGACGCCAATGAGTCCACAGAGACTGGAGAAGTCGCAGGGGAGGAGCAAGGCAGAGGCAGGCACAGGCCTGGCTGCATTTCTCACTTTCACGGCAGAGGGACGCTGCAGCTGTCCCCAGAGGTGGCCAGATGCCAGGGTAATGCCGGCTGGGTTTGCAGCAAACCCCAGGGACCTCCAGCAATGTGGCAAAGAGGGAATCTCAGCACTGCCTCTGGCCAGGGTGGGCAGCTTCTAGGAGGTCTCTGCCCAGACATTCGCTCTTTGGTGGTCTGGCTTTGGCAGGTGCCCTTTAGTGCCACCAAATTAGCACGGCAATAGTTCCAATTAAACAGGCTCAGTGGAGAAGCCAGGGTCCATACATATGGCAGGGGCACAGTCCAGCATGGCCACCCACCTGTGAGCTGTTCAGGGAGGGGTGTCCAGAGAGATGTAACCACCCCCAGTGCTGGGCTGAAATCTCAACGCTCCTAAAGTATCTGGCAGGAATGGACCTCAGGACATCATGTCTGGTCTGGGCCCGGCTCAGGCAGCTTCATCCCTGACTAAACCACCCCAGTCTGTCCAGCCTGCTCTTGGACATGTCCAAGGATGGAGATGCCCCATTCCCATGCTGGACCACACTCAGAGGCAGGATGTTCCTTCTCCTCTCCAGCCTCAGGTTTCCTCTCCTGCAGCTCAAGGCCATTGCCCCTGCTCCTATCCCCTGCAACCACAGAGAAAAGCCCATCCCCATCCTCTCTGCCATCGCCCTTAAAGGCCGGGTTCAAATCCCCCCTCAGTCTCCTCTTCTCCAGACTCAATCCCTCGAGCTCTTCTAGCTTTCCACCCCCATCGTCCCATTTGACACTCTCTGCTGGACTCTTTCCAGTCTGTCCACCTCCTCCTGGAAGTGCAGGGCCCCGATCTGGACCCATGGCTCCAGGGGAGGCCTCCCTCGTGCTGGATAGAGCGGGAGAGTCACTTCTCTCATGTTCCCCAATGAGGAGAGACTAAAGAGGCCAGGTCTGGTCAGTTAAGAAAAGACACTTGAGGGGGCACAGGACAAGCACTGGACCTGAGCAGACTCACATCCCCACACCCCACAGCCTTCTCTGGCTGTTACAGAGACACACAGCAGCTCTGTTCCCCCCCACAACATCAGCAGGACCTGCCGGCTGCACCCATAGGAGGACCCAGCTCCAGTGGGACCCCAGGGCCCTGCCTCACTCACCATGCCTGTCTCGGACGTGAAGACAACGATTTCGTACAGTGGTGCCAACTGCTGCAGCAGGCTGTCGATGCCAGGCCGCTTTTTGAAGCGCCAGCCGGTGACAAGCTAGGGGCAAAGGAGGGAAGAAGAAACAGAGAAGAGGCCATGAAAAAAGATGGCACTAGGTCCAGGAGGATGGGAGCAAGGCTTGTGCTGTCTGCCGGGGAAGCAGCCAAGAGCTCGTGACTCGCAGCTAGAAGGCCGGGAAGTAGGGTTATAGGGCCAGGGACTTCATTACAGCCCCCCTCCCGCCCAAACAATATAAGCCCTCGGTTATACAGAAGAGCTGGAAGAGGTCCAGAGAGGGGCAGCAAGGATGATGGGTGCTATGGAGGGGGCTCCCTGGGAGGGGAGACTAACGAGGTCAGGCCTGGTCAGTAGAAGACAGATGCTCGAGGAGGGACAGGACAACATCCCAAGGGGTGAAGAGAAAATCACTAGGGATTTATTCTGGGCTGTCTCTTGCCAGACAAGAAAGAGGGGTCATGTCATAAAACGAGCAGGGTGGCAGCTTAACGCCAGGACGGTTGTTTTCCCCCAGCGTGGGGTGAAAGGGAGGAGCCTGTGGGCACCAGATGGGGGGAAAGCTGAGAGTCCAGCCAGATTCACAAAGGGACTGCCAAAGTCTTGAAGGAAAGAGGCATCGGGAGCTATCAAGCATGGAAGTGAAGGGCACGGCCACTGAAAAGAACATCCTGGACCTTCAATGCTGGAGGCTGGAAGGGGAACAGGAACAGGGGAAAAACCCTGGTCAGACCCAGTCACTCTCCCTTCCAGCCTCTGTTCTCTGCTGGACACGGGGGAATGGAGGGGGGCAGACTTGAAGAGCAGCCGATGGGACAAGAGGCACAAGGCAGGGAGCAGAAAGCAGAGCAGGGCAGCAGGTGGGGCAGGGAACATAGGACAGGTAGTGGAAAGCAAAGCAGCAGACCAGGAAGGTGGCACAGGGCTGGGAGCACAAACCAAAGCAGTGGAAAGGGCAGGGGGCAGAAAGCAGAGCAGCAGACTGGACAGAGGAAGGAGATCAGAGGAGGGCGCAGGGCTAATAAGCAGCCCACCCACCAAACAGGTTGGCTTCTCAGTGAGCTACAGCAGCCTCCCCCCACCCCAGGGTGGATGAGGTCTTACCGACCACTCGGGGTGCAGCAGGACATCTGTGAGCTCAATGACCAGGGTGTAGGGCGGCTGGTAGTACGGCTCCTTGAGGGGGTCTGGGAGCAGCTTGGGACTCGTGGGCTCGATGATCATCTGAAGGGCAGAGAGGCCGAGAGGGGGCATCAGGTGCCGGGTGTTTCACTTCTTCCCTTTCACCCCACGGCTGGCTCATCCCCTCGTGCGCCCAGGCAGCCCCCCATGACTGGCTGGCAGAGCTCAGAGGCTGAGAAGCCCCCTGTAAAGCTACTGCACTCCCCCGGCTCCTATCAGAACTAGCCCAATAACCAGTACTTCAGACCTCTCTGTATCCCTCCACGAGAGACCCCAGTGTAACGGATGTCTGAAAACGGTGGAAACCTCCTGAACTGATCAGCGTTTGGGGGGTAGGGGGTGCAGAGGGCAGGACCCCTTTATGATCCTATCTTTGGCCCCCAGAGGAAGGGAAACCCCCCCCAGTTCTGGACCAGTCTGAGCAGGGGGGAAATCCCTTCCTGCCCCAGTGCAGGGTGGGGCTGAGCCTGAGCGCAGGGGCAAGACCCTCCAACCAGGACCAGGGGTTGGTGCCAACAGGAGCACTGGCAGAGCCGAGCCCCATCCCCGGCCTGGGCTGCAGCCAACACCCTCGTGGAGGGAGGCTTAAAAACCCCTGCTGTGTGGAGCAGAAAGGGGGGGGGGTTAAACTAGACGTGAGGAAGACCCTTACCCACATTACAAAGTGCTTGGAGATGACTGTAGGGAGCTAGTACCACACAAATCCAGTACAAAATCCCAGCTGCTGTGCTCAGCTCCACCTCGGGCTGTTTAAGCAGAGAGAGGAAGCAGGATTGCACCCCCCGCTCCCTGTCCAGGGAGGGACCCGAGTTCTTGACTCACCTGTCGGTAGTCTTTGAAGTATTTATACGTCCTTCGGAGCTGCTGCAGCACCACGGGGTCTGCAAGACAAAAGGGGAAAGCTGTGGGTGGGGGGGGGGATCTACCAGTGGCAGGGAGATGCATGGAGGCCTCTGGGATCCAGTCTCAGCTGCCTTGCAGGTGACTGGCGCCACGCTGCCTCTATTTCCTCCTCTGCAACCTGGGGAGCTGGCTTACATTCCCTGTAGCTGGGAGTTGCTCAGGTGACGGGGGGATGGAGACCTTACACAATAACCTTGTGACCAAGTGCGAGGCAACATCTCATTAGTCCTGGAGCCTCTTAGGGCTGCTCACTCTTAAATGATGCTTGCCCCCAGCCCCAATTCATTTTCCCTTCCAGCCTCCGCAGGACACAAGACAGTGGGACCCAGCACATGGCTGTTATGAGACAGCTCTCGTTTCACGCACGCCTTCGGTATCTACAAAGCAGATGTCTAGAAAAACACAGGAGCGTTCAAAACCCCCTCCCAGGCAAACACAACCACTATCTCCTGATGCTCAGCACACGAAGCGTGGGATGCTGTCTGGCAATCCCAGTCAGCTGATGCACGCAGGGAGCACCCCCCACCCAGCCGCCACGCCACTGGATTACTAACGGATTCCTTAATCCCCAGCCCTCCAGCTCTTCCGAGGGTCCCGGGCAGGGGTCAGGCCTCAGAGCGTGCGACTGAAACGCTTAACCACCCCTTGGAGACAAGGGCTTGGCTGTCCGGGCTGCGGCTGGGGTTATTCAAACAGAAATTGTACAGTGAATCAATCACAGGCCAGCACCCTGAATAGGATGGCATTTGGGGGGCCATTGTGATGATAATGCAGGCGAGCAGCTGGGCTGGATGGTGCTGGGGGGCAGCAGAGAGAGCAGGATTCAGGCATCCGTTCTAGAGCCAATCCAGTGGAATCTAATCACAGCCCTGCTTGGAAAAAAAGAGTTTAAAAACCCTCCAGAGGGAGGGAATTAAACAAATAAGGATGCTTTTTCTTTGAAATGCATCCCTGGAGTTTATCCAGCCAAGTTGGGCTCAGCTTTTAAGGGGGGACTTGGCTGCTAGCTGACCCCTCATTGCAAAAAGGGACAGTGCTGTGGGAGTGAGAATGAATGACCTTTTGGGAGCAAACAGGGCCTTTCGCACACCCTGGTGTCATTTTTTGGGAAGGTCCCTGGGGCTTGGGAGACTTCAAAATATAGAATCACTGACAACGAGGGCTGGAAGGGACCAACCCCTGCTGCAAACAGGACCAGTCCTAACTACATCATCCCAGCCAGGGCTTTGTGGAGGTTAAAACTTCCAAGGATGGAGACTCCACCACTTCCCCGGGAAGCCTGTTCCAGTGCTTCACCACCCTCTTCTTGAGAAGTTTTTATTAATATCCAACCTCAATTTTCCTTGCTGCAACTTAAGCCCATTGCTCCTTGTTCCATCTTCCAGCTCTGAAGCTATAAGCCAGCAGCTCTCCATTTTACACTCAAGGTCCCCCCTTGTTAGGTGCCAAGCACCCCTCATTAATACTCAACTCTTTGAGGGAACTGGCTTAGTTTGGAGAAGAGAAGACAGAGGGGGGATTTGACAGCAGCCTTCAACTTCCTGCAGGGGGGCCGGAAAGACGATGGAGCTGGGCTGGTCTCAGCGGGGGCAGATGACAGGACAAGAAGCAATGGGCTCAAGTTGCAGCCAGGGAAGTTCAGGTTGGATATTAGGAAAAACTCTCTCACGGGGAAGGTAGTAAAGCACTGGACCATATTACCCAAAGAGGTGGTGGAGTCTCCATCCGTAAAGACCCGGCTAGACAAAGCCCTGGCTGGCATGATGGTGTTGGGGCTGGTCCTGCTTGGAGCCGGGGGTTGGACTAGATGTGACCTCCGGAGGTCCCGTCCAACCCTCATGCCCTACGATCCCATGAAGGGGCGATGGCTGGGGGTGGGGGGCAGTTAAACAACTTTCGCCCCAACCTGTTGGGCTTCAAAACTGAGGAGAAAGAGCTTGGCGAACTAGCTGTAGATTTGGAGAGAGCGAGCAAGAGAGAGGAAAGGAGGGGGGCGTGGGCTCTATTGTGCCCGACAATGAGCCACTGACTGAAGAATGGCTTTTAAATCGGGACATATGCCAGGCCAAAGGGAGCAGGTGAAAAGCGCCTGTGAGCCCCTGGCTGGAGCCCCCGCCATACAGGCGCCCTCAGGGGTCCCATGAGCAGACAAAGCCCCCCCGACGGGCTCTGCTTCCCAGCCTTCAGAGACATATTAACACCGACTTCCATCTGCCCTTCTGTTTTTAGGGGCTTTTAGGGGCAGGAACACACATTGATTTGCTGAGCACATCTCAGTCCCTCTGATATAACCCCCCTTCCTCCCCCCACCAGGTCTCCAAGAGCGGCACCATGAAGCCAGAGGGTCTCGGAGGACAAGGAAGCTCCCAGCCAAAGGCACGTCCCTTGCATGCACCCGGCATGGCTGGAGGTGCTCCTGGAATCGGGCGCTGCAGTCTCGGTGCTACAGGAGACAGCCGCAAGCCAGGGCCCTTCCAAATGGATTGAAAAGGGGGGGGGGGGGGGGGTCAGAAAGACTGATATGGGGAGGGTAGAGACAGAAACGTATGCGCACACCTCTGCCCCCAGGACCCGCACTCCCTTCCCTGCTGTTCCATTTCCGCCGGCATCAGGAAAACTGACGGCCTAGGGGCGGGCTGAGGGCCCTGGCACCACCCCAGCACCGCATTACACCCCCCTCCAGCAACGCCTGGAGGACAAGGACAAGCATGGTCAACCCCCCTCCCCTGAATCCCCGACACGAGCCTGGAGGGACTCCCGGCCTGAACAAGAGATGCATGCCCCCCCCACCCATAACGTGTTGCTGCATCTGCTCGGGGCAGCTGGTCTTTTTACCGGCGGGGATTGCAAAGCAGCTGGATATTCCTCCCACTTCTGTAGCCAGGGGGGCTCAAGGAGACCCCCGCAGGCCTGGCCTGTTGCCACTGACTTCAGGGCTTCAACAAAGCATTAACATATTGTCGGGCTTTCCCCGACTCACGAGCTTCTTGCCCAAAGCCGTGAGCCTGGGGAAGGACACCTGGAAGTGCAGATCTGAGACTTGAAAGGCTTTGGCTTGGCACAGAGAGTGTTATCACCTGGGCCGGGGAGAGCAAGGGCTTGGAAGTGTCCACAGATGGGATGAGAAGCAGAAAGCAGACCCACAGCCGGGGAAAGAAGGGCCTGGGAGCAATTTCCTCACAGAGCACTGAGGCTTGCCTGATGGTGGTCTCAGAGCCTCCCATGCAGTCATCCCCCCACCCCCCCGTACCCACTGCTCAGATACATGCGCACTTCCTGCTGTTACAGAGCGGGAAAGATGAACTAAGAGTCACAGATGCAACTTGAGCCCATTGCTCCTTCTGTTATCTGCCACCACTGAGAATATCCCAGCTCCATCCTCTCTGGATCCACCTTGCAGGGAGCTGAAGGCTGCTATTAACACCCCCCGCCCGTCCTGAAGCCCGGTGCCCTTGGGGGCTGCCAGGCTACAGTGGGCCTCACTTATATCCTGTGGACCCTTACGCTCCTTCCATAGCACAGCACTGGCGCACATTTCCGTGGAGGAGGGTGTGCAGATGTCCACTGAAATCGGGCCTCCAATGTTACATGCCTCTGGTTTAGCTGGTCTATAAGGTGCCAATCTGTCCTGTCCCACAAAGCCACACAAGTCAGGCTCGCTAAAAAAAACACTTGTTAACCATTAAATAAGGATGTAATTAGCAGAGGTTCCAGGGGGCAAAGAGCTTCTTAAAGGGCTGGGGATTGGGAATGACCCCACGGGGCTCGGCAGCGATTCGGCAGTTGCTTGATTGACAGGTGCACCTCCCGTCATGGCTGTCATTCCCCCCCGCCACCTCCCTGGCCAAACACATGCCATGGATGTGTTTGCAGCTGGCTACAAAATGGGTGAGGGAAATGGGTGGAAATCAGTGAGCTGCTTTCCAGGCAGGAGGCCCCTGGCCCCTTCAGCTGTTGGCTCCTTACCAATTCGTCTGGGGTTAATGAGGACCTTAAACCGAAACTAATGAACGCGGGAACAGCAGGGGACCATGGCAGTGATGCCGCACCCCGAGGCTTAGGCTCACAGACAAGTTGGGCTGGAAGGGACCTTGCAAGGATGCCCAGTCCAGTCCAGTCCAGTCCCCTGCTGGACACAGGACGTTCCTCCTCCTCTCCAGCCTCAGCTTTCCTTGCTGCAGTTGTCCCTAACGGCCACAGAGAAACACCTGTCCTCCTCCTCTCTGTGATCACTCCAAGACTGGGATCAAATCCTCCCTTGGTCTCCTCTACTCCACACTCAGTCCTCCGAGCTCTTCTAGCCCCAGGTCCCTCATCACTTGTGTCCCTCTCTGCTGGACTCTGTCCAATGTGTCCACCTCCTCCTGGAAGTGTGGGGCCCTGAACTGGCCCCAGGGCTGGGAGAATCGCTGCCCTGGATTTGCAAGGGACACTTCTGCAGGAGGCTGCTGCCTTCTTTTGGCATAAGAGCGCCGAGTTAGCTCACAGCAGGCTGGCCTTGGCAGTGTGTTGCCTACTCCGGGGTCCGTGGCCATGTGCCCACTCTCGTTCCCTACAGGGTATGAGTGTCCACGTGGGCAGTTACCCCAGAAGAGCTGGAGTGCCAGCTCCACCAACAGCATCACTCTCCAGTGCCCAATAGGTCAATCCCTCTCCTCTCTTCAAGCTCTCCTTGCTTAAACGGGGGTTTTGCTTTTCCCTGGACTTCAGCTCCAGGCTCAGAAATCCCCGCCAGGCGCCAGAGGCCACGGCACAAATCAGGGGATAATGCAATGCGCTCGTGGGGTCTTGTATAAAGGCTCCAGAGGGGTTTTCCTCCAGCCCCACCGCAGGTGGCCAGCTGTGAAGAGCAGTTTCCAGGCTGCCCCGCTCCAAGCGGTGGGGGTAGAAATGCTTCCAAACAGCAGCTGCAACTGCCTGTGGAGGCTCCCAACCCGCCCAGCATCATAAACCCAGCGGGACGACCCCCTTCCTCTCTCCCAGACCCCCGAGCAGGTGAGAAAAAATCAGCCCCAAGAAAGCAAACGAGTTTTGTCTTTGGGGGAGGGCAGCAGCTCGGCTCACAGCCTGGGCAATCCATCATCGCCAGTCCAGAGCTCCCAGCTGGAAGCCCCTGGCCTGGGGGAGTAGCAGGATCTAGCAGTTAGAGCAGTAGTTCTCAAGCTTTCGAGACTCACGGTTCCCCACATTAGACTTGAGACCCAGAAATACTGGCATGGGGAAATCATTTTGCCTTTCTTTAGCTTGCTCTTGTCCCAGGTTTCAGACTGAACTAAGGATTCATTCATTAGTGCATTGGTAATGATTGTTAATTAGCCTGGATTAGATGAGCCCGTGAGGTCTCTTCCAGCCCTGCCTTCTCTCCAATGCAACTTTCGTCTAGGCAACTCGCAGCTTCTTCCATGCAACTTTGGGCATGCTGTGCCCAGATGCTTGGAGCTGTGAACTCGCGGCACGCTAATAACCCAGCCCAATTCTCCACACAGACGCTGGCAGAGAGTTCTGCTTTCAAAGCAGAGCCAAGGACCTCAAGCCGAGACATCTGGCTCCTGCCAGAGACGGTGCAAAGCATCCAAAGCATAGCAAACTCCCCTCTCCAGGTGATTTCTCAGGCAGACAGTCCCGAAGCGGGCTGGAGGAAAAGCCGGTGAGTATTATGGCAGTAACCCATCACGAACCCAGCCTGGGAGAGGAGACAGCACCAATGTTTGGGAGAGAGGGGAAGAGAGCGAGACTGGAAAACAACCAGTGGTGTTTCTACTGCTTGGTGTTTTGGACTGAATCAGCTTTGCTGGGCTAAGACTCTTCACAGCCAGTTCTGCTCCCGAAACAAAAGTCAGGCCCAGAACCAGTCTGTGGGTCTGGGTTCCCACCTATTAGTTCAGCTGTGAGGTCAAAGGGATTTGGGTGCCTCAATGCTTTAAGGGAGCAGGCAACCCTGACATCCTTCCCAAGGCATTGCTACATTGCAGCTGGGTCTGGCAGGGGTCTACAGCCCAATCCCAGGGGAATGGAGCCTGTTCTCTGGGAAGATACCCAGCCTGGGGCTTCTGTGCTGTGCCCACGCCCACTAGCATACACATGTGCGTTTCCTCAGTCGGTCGCTCCCTGATCGGGAGCTGCTGGGGACAGGCAGGAGGTGCATCCCAGCTTGGAGGGCAAGGACCATCACCCCCCGACCTGTCACCCATGTTCTTGAGCCAGCACCTACAGAAGCAACAAGCGCCAAGTCCCACCCCCACCCCGAGCCCCCCTATCACCACCCCCAAATTTAGCAGCCAGGAAGAAACAGGCTAAACTCAACCTCTACTCACCGTTATCGAATTCGTCTGGAATCTGCAGGGAAAAGAGAGAAAGAGAAGGTTAGTCCATGCCTGTCGGACTCCACAATATTCCCCAGCCTGGAGGGACAGCAGCAGGGTTGACCCCAAGAAGTCATGTCCAGTCTAACCCCCATCATCACCCCTGTCCAAACCAGCCCAGGCAAATCCATCGTCCACCCACTTAGTACAACGACCATCCAGCTTGACATGACGTCAGACAACACAGAGGGAAAGCAGGGGTCCAGAGCAAACAGGGATGTCACCACCCGTGGAATTACTGCATGTAATTACAGCGGAGGCCTGACCTGGAGGGAAATATTTGAACTAACCACCAGCCAAAATTACACCTGTGACAATACAGCTGAGACGGGGGGGGGGGAAAGCAGAGCATCATGGGAATGCCCTGGAAGAGCAGATGACTTCCACCACCGCTCTGCTGCATTCATTCATGGGAAGGGCTGGGGAACAAGGAGAACAGCGGTCCCTGGGGACTGGAATTCATGGCCCAGCAGGTCTGGGGAGGTCTGGGCTCCCCCTGGTCAGCCCTACAATGGGGTCCCACTGATGATGTGGGTTTGAGGGGCTCGGAGGGAGGAACCAGGCATTGATACGTGTGCCCTTTGGCTGCCCCCAGCTAGGCCGAAGGGCAGGGGACCACCTCCTGGTCTGTGCAAGCTTCAGTCACTGCTAGTCCCAGACCCCCGTTGCTTGGGAAGCTCAGGCCAGATTTAGGAATGGACAGTCACCGACCTGTCAGGATGGAAGGATTAGGGCTGAGTTGGGAGTTCAGCCCCTACCATCCCCCACCCCCAATCTCCTGGTCCAGCTACAGCAATGCATGCCATACCCCTCTCACAGAGGAAGGCAATCTCCCCGCCCCCACCCCCAAGTCTGCGTCAAGCTGGATAATTCCTTCCTGCCCCCAATGCAACATCGGTTTGAGCCCAAGTGCAGAGGCAAGACCCTCCACCCAAGACCCTGCGGGGTTGATCCCACCAGAAGCAGTGGCACAGCCCAGTCCCCATCCCCAGCCTGGGCTGCAGCAGCACCCAGCACCCCGGGGGGGCTTAAAAACCCCTGACACATGTAGCTGCAAAGGGTGGGGGGCAACCAACAAAGCCCAGAAGCCTGGGAAATCCCCAAAGCAGAACACAGGCATCGCCATGCCAAGATCACCTCGCGCCAGTGATCATGCCATCCTCCTGGTAGGGCAAAGGGAGGGGGTGAAATGAGGGGAGTTGAGACGAGCCAGCTGCACAACCCATCTGCTCCCATGATGTCCCGTGGCTGCCTGGTGGGACCTCATCAGCCTTCAGACACCTTTACAGCAAGGGGTTTGTTTGCCCGCAAGCTGGGAGGGGGCTCGGGGCCCAGACAAGCACGAGGCAGTATGATGGCACCATCTAGGGAGAGGCACTGGCGAGGCAACACCAGGAGCCTGCCTCAGAGCAGGGACCAGAGCCAGGGTTTCTGGCAGTGATTCTTAACCAGGGAGGGGAGATGCAGCACCCTGGGGTGCCTCATAGTTTCATAGTTTCTAGGGTCGGAAGGGACCTGAGCAGATCATCTAGTCCGACCCCCTGCTATGGCAGGAAAGAGTACTGGGGTCAAACAATCCCAGCAAGGTGTTCGTCTAGCCTCCTCTTAAAGCCCCCCAGGGTAGGGGCCAGCACCACTTCTCTTGGAAGCTGGTCCCAGACCCTAGCCGCCCTGACCGTGAAGTCGCACCTCCTGATGTCTAGCCTAAATCTCCCCTCTGCCAGCTTGTGACCGTTATTCCTGGTCACTCCTGGCGGTGCTCGGGGGAACAGGGACTCCCCCAATGCCTGCTGGTCCCCCCTGACTAGTTTGTAACAGGCCTCTAGATCCCCCTCAGCCTTCTCTTGTGGAGGCCCTTCCATGGTCAGCACGGCACGGTGCACACAGATCACTTACAAGCTAAACCCAGAGGTTTGCGAGAGGAATCCACACCGTTCTCCCCACCCGCTAGTGAGGGCAGGTCTCAGGTCCCTCTGAATCCATCCTCATGGGGCCAAGACAAGTTCCAGACTCAGCCCCTCTTGTCTTGGCGTGAAGGAGTTTTATACAGTTCCGGTCCCAAGGTCTGTAGCCCTGCCTGTGTCTCTAAAAGAACAATCTCTTGGCCAACAGAGCAAGGAAACTGAGTCATGACCTGCACCCCTTGTTCTTTCCTGGGGTCACCTAATTAGGCTTGCATGTGATCTATGGCCTCTGCATCTCCGCTCTTTTGAAACTGTCCCTTGCCATCTGCCTTCTCTCACGTGCTGATGGTTGGGATCTAGACTGAGCCGCTGGGAGCAAAGGATCTGGGAGGAGACGTGTTGTGCTGGGGATGTACGACAAGGGGAGAGGGGTGCTCAGCACTCCCCAACAACTCTGAACAGCTCTGGGCATTCAAGGGAATGAGGCCGCTCTTCTCTGAACACCTGTGGAGCGCTGGGGAAAAGCTGAGAGTAGTTAACTATTAACTCCTGTCTCAGTGCATCGAGCCCATGGCAGATCTCCCCAGCTGGGTCCATCTTACTCTTAAGAAACATCCTCTGCTGCCTTTCACCACCTTGACTACTGAATCCCCAGTGAAGAAGAGGAACAAGGACAGCGCAACAGGCTCAAAACTCATCTCTCTCTCTCAAGAGCTTGCGACGATTGGAAACTAGCCTTGACCAAGGGGCTGCATGCAAGATTGGGCCAGGGAGAGAAACTTCCCCGGTACTGGGGGAGCAATGATAACGGTGGCTTAAGGATAACAGTTTCCAGGTTTCCAGGAGGCTCCCGTCTTGGTTAGTGAATAAATCACAGCAGCAAATAAATATGTAGGGTGCAACTGCTGCTGTAAGGACAAGCCCATCTGTGGAAGAGCCGCTGGGATTCCTCACACGCCTTTCCCTGCTTTTCTGGCACTTCCCAGGCTTTCCTGGTGTTGTTTTTCCCACTACTGTACCCCACTGGGGAGAGAGTTTGTGCCCTGGCTGCCACCTCTCCACATCTGGTGGAAAGATCAGCTCTTCATCCCGCTCCTCTGCTCTGGGGTGGGGTTCCTCCCTGCATCCCCCTGGCCTCTTCAGTGCTGTCGTCTTTGCTCTCACGAACCATCTTTTCAAGTAAGCCGGGCGTTTAACACGCGCATGTGAGGTTTCAAAAGCTCCGGTGGAAAAAGGAAGCTTTTCTTGGGGCCATAACAATGAGAAGGAGGAAGCTCAATCCACAAGCCACGTGGGAAAAGCAGCAGATCAAAGCTCTCCCTGTTTATAGCCCAGATTCACTTAGGCGATGCCATGCGCCTCTCAGGGAGGCGCGAAGTGTGCCCACAGCAGCCCCATTTGCTCCGCAGGGAAGGCATGGATATGACACTGGAGGAAGCAGTGCTCATTAAGAAGGGTTTATAGAGCAGGAGGGCAAAGGAGCGACAGTCCAGAGAGACGCAGGTCAGCAGCTGTGTCAAAGAGCAGCAGACAATGAGCGACTGGGGGGTTGAAGCCATTCGCTGCCTCTGCTTCATGAATAGCTAGACAGACCCAGAGAGAGCCAAGGCGGAAGAATTTCAAGATTATTTCTTCTCAGTCACAGTCAGAGAGAAGTCGGGCTGGAGGGGGCCTCTAGAGCTTATTTTATCCAACCTCTAACTAACTGAGGCAGGATCAGCCTGGGAAGTACTGTCCAAATTACCCCAGGACGACCAGAAATTCGCTACACATCTGAGATGCGCAGAGAGGAACCCGCTTCTTCATCTGAAGTCATAAGAAATAAGAGCTGCCGTGTCCTGGGCCAGACCCTGCCCGGTCTCCCATGTCACACAGAGGCTAGAAGGGACAGTGACAGGGTCTGAGCAGAGTCCCCCCGTTCTTCTCTCCCTTGCAGCCATTTAGGGCCCAGGATGTTCCCATTTGGAGGCCGTGCCCTGCACTCCCCTGCTCATTAGCTCCCGATACCCCTTGCCTCCAAGAATGTGCCCAGTCCCTTTCTGAATCTGCTTGAACTCACAGCTGCCCCCACATCTGGTGGTCTCAAGCTCCATCCTTTAATTCCATGCCAGGTCCTTGTGTTCATTTTAAACTTGCTACCTACTACTGTCATGTTGCGACCCCTCATTCTTATTTGGTGAGAGATAGACAATAAATCCCTACTGACTTTCTCTTTGCCCTTCAGTAGGTTGTACATCTTTATCATGTTCCCCCCTCTACCATCTCTTTTCTAAACTGAACAGGCCTTATTAGTCTCTCCCCCTAGGGAAGCCCCTCCATAGCACCCATCATCCTTGCTGTCCCTCCCTGGTTTTTCCTATCTCCTTCTGGAGGTGCAGGGACCAGAGCTGGCCACAGTATTCAAGGTGTGTACACACCAAGGATTTATAAAGGGACATCACAATCCTTTCTTCTGTTTCCTAATTCCCTTTTTAATAATCCCTAACAAGGTGGTTATTGATAATCCCCAACCAGCTGTGAACCCTTATTGTGGTGTCCAGAAAGGCAGGGATTTTGGGGGGTTGATTTCTTTTATTAGACTAGTTGCACAGCTGGGATAAAAGTTAGCCAAGTTTTTCAATGCAGAGCCTCCTTCTTTGGGTCTGAGGAGAAAAGAAAATAGTTAAGAAGGGCTGGTAGATCTGGGAAGATGAAGTGGGAGGGAGAGAAACTCCCAGCAGACAAATCATTAGCAGACAGAGAGAGAGGGGCAGGTCAGAACATCCACCCTGCGAGCCCGGAGGCAGGATCAAGGCAGTATGTAACCATCTCTAATGACACATCCTGTCACTTTATGGCTGCAAGGGGCTTGTTAGCACGGCTGCCTCCTCTAGCAGGTACAGAGCACATGGCATGTGCTCTCACCAGGGAAACCCACTGCCTGCCAAGGTGAGAAGGGCCCTTGGCGGTGAGGTGAGAGAAGTGTGTAAGGTGTAGGACTTCCTAGCAGTGAGAAATTGCTCACCTGAGGACATTGGGGGAGTGTGCCCAGGACTTCCCTTATGACAATTAGCTGCTATTCACAACCAGGTGAGGAACAGGGACATCAAATGATGCCTGAATTGAAAGAGAAGCCAGGAAGCCAAGAGGCACTTAAAAAAAAAAAAATCATAATACCCCTTCCATATGCGTGACCAGCCCAGCAATTTGCACCTAATTTCCCTGGCAGCTTCTGTTGCATATCAAACACTCTCCTGTAAAACAGACAAGAGGGGATCTAGGAATCAAGAGGAACATCCCTCTGGGAGGAAAAGAGAAGAAGCCTGCAAGATGAACCCCCAGAAATGAATGGGGGGGGTTTTTGGAGTGATCTCTTTTATTGAGATTCCCTGAAGACAAATGCAAGGTGTTTCACTGCGGGAGGGTAATCAAAAGCACAAATACCAAACGTGGGCCACCTGGCTGGATGGCAGCACTATGGGAAAGCACAGTTATTAGGAAAAACTCTCCCACTAGGAGAGTGGTGAAGCACTTGAACAAGTTACCTAGAGAGGTGGTGGAGCCTCCATCCTTGGAGGCTTTGAAGACCCGGGTAGAGACAGCCATGGGAGTGGATGATGTAGTTGGAGCTGGTCCTGCTTAGAGCAAGGGGGTGTGACCTGCTGAGGCCCCTTCCCACCCTCATTTTCTATGATTCTGCTCAGCCTTGGTCAGACCTTGTCTGGATACTGTGCCATTTTGGGTTATAAATGACATGGAGAAGATAGAGAGGGTGCAGGGGCAACAAAGATGATCACAGGCTTGGCAAGCAAGTCCTACGAGGAGAGCCTGAAGGAGCTGGGCACGTTCTGCTGGCAGAAAAAGCGCTTAAGAGGAGACACGAGAGCAGTACCTGAAGGGCTGCTGTAAGAAGAATGAAAGCAGCTTGTCTGTCTTGCTGCAGATAGGAGGACGCAGACCCACGGCTTGAAGCTGCAGCAAAGAAAGCCTGGGTTGGATATCCAGAAACACTTCTTCATCGTCAGAGCCGGGAAGCAATGGAACAGACACCCAGGGAAGCTGCAGACTCTCCATCCCTGGAGGGGTTCAAGGAGAGGCTGGGCAGCCACTGGTCGGCGTGATCCAGGCTCAGTGATGCCTGTGCTCTGCTACTGGGGTGTCCCAGGCCTACATCTACATCTAGCTATCTACATATCTATTAGTGGTGTTTCATTTTAATCATGGAAAAATATGGATTTTGGGTTACTTTTTAAATCCAAAGATAGAGGATTTTTTTTTTTAAATCAGAGAAAACCAGGATCCTGGCTCTTAAGGTGTGGAAAACCTTCCCTATGAGATCCTGGCTTCCCCAGGCCTCCCCTCACTCCCAGCCATTCTGAGAGCTCAGCTATGGCTGTCCTCAGCCCTTCAAAGGAGGGAGATGAGGCATCAGGATAGAGACACCCGGAGGTATTGCCCTAGAGTCAAAAGCCCCAGGGGGAACAGCCTCTGCGACCCCACAAAATCCTCTTTTCTCGTCAAGCACCAAAATGCAAAGGAAGCAGAACTCCTTACCTTAACCCC
The DNA here is from genome assembly GCF_052110815.1 of Crocodylus siamensis. Classification (NCBI taxonomy): domain Eukaryota; kingdom Metazoa; phylum Chordata; order Crocodylia; family Crocodylidae; genus Crocodylus; species Crocodylus siamensis. The sequence continues at coordinate 915,093 of NC_143400.1, forward strand.
ATGCTCATCCACAGAGTTGCTGCCTGTGAAATGACAGAGAAAAGCCACATCAGACACCATGTCATCACGAATGGCTGCAGAGGTCGGGAAAAGCAAGTGGCTGCCACACAGATACAGATGTAAAGCCTCCAACCTAAAATCAGATAGCTAAGGGCTGGAGAGCAGTGATGCTCGCCCAGGAGCACCCCAGGGTGCCTCGAGACCCCCTCTGGGCTGCTGAGGCCATGTTAGCATTGTTGTGTGTGCCAACACAATGCACTAAATTAAACCCTCTGAGTCTTAAAGGAATCCACAGGGTTAAAAACATGAGAGAAGTGGGGCGGGAACAGACCTCTGGACACCGCAGCCAGTCCAACCCCCTGCCTGAGGCAGGACCAGCTCTGTCCAAACCATCCTTCTCTACAGTTGTAAGCAGCATGTCAGTGGGGGCATCCGTGTTCCCTGCTGCTAGGTGGTTTCTCCCTTGTTGCACGCACAGTGGTTTTATTTTGAAACTGCCACTACTTTTGGAAATGCCCTTGTATATGCATCTGTGCATATGTATGTATATACTTATGTAGATAAACACGCGTGTACCCACATGCACCATTCATGGTGTCCTGCTAGAAACCCAGCCGGGCAGTCCAACAGAACAAGACAGCAATTTGTAGCGAAGGTTACACACAACTGCTGGACGCGAGAGTGGCTGGGTCTGAGCAGGGGTTTTCTTCTCTTCCTTGCAGCCACCAGCTCTGTAGGTCCAGGGCATTCCGATTCAGAGGCCATGCCCCTCGCTGCTGTGCTCAATAGCCCCTCATGTCCCCTTCCTCCAAAAACAGGTCCAGGCCCTTTGTGAACCTGGCTAAACTCTCCGCTTCCCCCACACCTGGTGCTCACAAGCTCTGCTCCCCGCTTTCATCCCACACTGAATGGAAAAGAATGGCTTGGTGTCGTTCTAAACTGCCGGCCTGCTCCTTACATGCCATGACCCCTTGTTCTTGTCTGGGAAGACACAGCCCAGAATAGATCTCTGTTGACTTTCTCTCCCCTACTTCACCTGTTGTCAGTCCTTGTCCTGTCCCCATGTTGTAAAACTTTCCTGCCCAGAGTAGAGGGCTGGACCCGACGATCTCACAAGGTCCCTTCCAGCCCTAAACTTCTGTGAATCTCTCTTCTGAACTGACCAGGCCTGGCCTCATTAGTCTCTCCCCATAGCACTGATCAACCTCACTGCCCTTCTCTGGACTGTCTCAAGCTCTTCTATTCCCTTTTGGAGGTGCGGGGACCAGAACTGCGTGCTGTATTGGAGGTGTGGGTGCACCGTGGGTGTGTAAAGGGGCACTGTGATACTTCCGGCTTTGTACCCCATTCCCTTCTTAATAATCCCCGAGTCTGCCTTTCCTACGGCTGCCCAGCACAGAGCTGAAGCTCTCTCCTCCTAACAACCACCTGTGTCCTCACTTTCTGCTTGACTGCAGCCCCCACCAGCCCCTGCAAACCCAAACTGCAGCTCCAGAAGGTGGGTGGTACAGGCTGCGCAGAGATCAATGCTGCCGCATGTCCACGCAGCTCCTATACAGTCACCTCAGCCTGCACGGCCAGGACTTACCAAAGATGTAGATAATCGCCACCCCGCTCCCGGCTCCCATCAGCCCTGCTAGCCGCAGCACGATCTTCTTGGCATAGGCTGTGTTTTCCTTCCTCTTCTTCTCCTGCTGCTCATCAGAGCCGGTGTCTTTCCCGTCTCCTCCCTCTGTCGTCTGCACCCGTTGCAGCGAGGAGGAGAAAAAGAAAAGAGATCGAAATTAGCGGGTACAAATGTCAAGGCAGTGAGAAGTCACATGAATCCTGTGCGAGTCGATGAACCTCCTTATCAACCTCAAAACCTCTACTGGGGAGAATCCCATTGGCTTTTCTATGTGCTACCCAAAGGCAATGGCAGATCCTCTCACAGAAACCCTTGTTAAAGGAACAAAAAGCAATTAGCCCCCAACAATCCTGGTGAGCAGACCCAATGCATCACTGAACCCCTTGGTGACTCCAAGCAGGAAATCTGCCAGGTTTTGCAGCTCTTATGACATCTCCGGGGTGGGAATGAAGCGTGAATCAATGCAGAAGCAAACAACCCAGTCTGCAGGGTGATGAAAAAGGGAATTAGCTGCCCCATTCAAGCAAGTGGGAGTTATGTGTTAATCCAGGGCTGGGCTGTGCCTAGCCCGCCAACAGAGTCCATCTGGCCTGTGGGTGGACGGCCACCAATTAACTGGATCTGGCCTAATTTAATCTAATAATAACCTAATTTGAGAGACAGACAGAGAAGTTCATTTTGATCAAGGAAAAATGTGGATTTTGGGTTCTTTTTTTAATCTGAAAATTGGGTTGTTTTTTTTTAAATCAGAGAAAAGCAGGATCCCTGGCAATGACCTCAGAGGTCCCTTCGGGCCCCTGACTTCCAAGTTCTGTGGCCTCAGGCCCCACCCTTGGATAAAGCCACGCCCCTCATGCCCTACCCCTCAGACACCCCATCAGCCCCTTCCCACTGGGAAACCATGCCCTCCCTCAGGCCCCAGCCTCAATCAGTGAGCCCCTGCCCCAGTTTGCTCCTGTCAGGCCCCACCACCTCAGGCAGCCCATCATAGCCTCCCCGCAACGGGAAGCCACGCCCCCAGGTCCCGCCCTCAATCAGTAAGCCCCTCCCCCAAGCAATCAGCTCCCCTCAGGCCTCGCCCCCTCAGCCATCCCACCATCAACCCCCGCAATGGTCAATCACGCCCCCTCAGGCCCCGCCTCCAAGCAGTTAGGCCCTCCCCTTCAAGCCCCGCACCCAACCAATTAGCTCCTCCCCCTCCAGGGCGAAGGTCCGCCCGCAGGCCCTGCCCCAACCAATCAGCCCCTCCCTCTCAGGCCCCGCCCCCACGGAGACCCCCCACGCCCCCTCAGGCCCCGCCCACTCCTCACCTGCGGGCGCTGGAGCTTGTCTTGCAGCACTGCCTCCGTGAGCCCCGCGCCCGGCGCTGGCCCCGCGCCCCCTGTGCTCAGCACCCGCCCCGGCGCCGCCCGCCACCGCCGGCAGCAACCGCCCCTCAGCGCCCGCGCCACCGCCGCTGCCATCTTGCCCCGCGCCAGCCCACACCGCGCACGCGCCGCCGGGCCAATCAGGTCTTGGGCCGCGGGGGCTGGCTCCGCCCCTTCTCGCGGCGCAAGCCAGTCCGGGAAGCAGGAGCCGCGGCGAGTCCTGGCCCTCTGGATCCGCCTGGCCAATAGTGAAGAAACTCAAGGAGCAGGCCTTAAGGGAAAAGGCGCGCGCGTCGGCCAATGGGAATGCGGAGGGATGGGGAAACTAGCCAATCGCGGAGCGGGGAGGCGGGGCGAGGGGCGCCCAGGCCAATCAGGGAAACGGACAGGAGGCGGAAGCGGAAGGCGGCGAAGGTCAAAGGCAGCACGTGGGGGACTGCTCCGGCTACGGTTGCTGGCGCCAAAGGAGCAGTGGACGCCCCTCACCCCTCCTGGTGGGCTTTGCCCTTCCACCGCCCCACAACAGGCTTCGAGGGTGCAGGCCCGCTGGGCTGCGGTGAGGAACCACGTCGTTCTCATAGGGTTAACCCTGAAGCCTAATGACAACACGTGCACCTGCTAGCGCTGCATGGGCGTGGTTGGGCTGTGCGTGTGTGCATGCACAGGTGCGTGTGTGCATGCACAGGAATGCGTGAGCGTGGGCTAGTGTTTGAGTGTGTGCACAAGTGCACAACATGTGTGCATGTACAAGGGTGGGCATATACATACATGCAGGGGTGCACGTGCGCATGAATGAGTGCATGCGTATGAGTGCACAAAAAAAATGCAGAGGAATGTACACATTCCTGCACAAGTGTGGGCACGTGTTTGTGTCAGTGTGCATGAGCGCACAAAAGCGTATGTGCAAGAGCATGGATGGACCTGAGAGTGCATCTGTTTGCACAAGTGTATGTGCCTGCACAAGTGGGTGTTTGCATGTATGTGAGCGCGCAGGGCTGCGTGACATGTGAGCGCACACGTGAGTGTGCACAAGTGTGAACATGTGTGTAACCATGCATGCATGAGAGTGCATACAAGACAGAGCGTGAGACTGTGTGCAAGAAAGAATCACTTCTGCTGGGTCAGCGAGGCTCGCACACTTCCGTGCGACGGGATGAAAAGTGCTGTTCTGTCTAGAACAATGGACATGGGGCCCGTTCTTCCAGCGCTAGTGCGGTTCAGCACCCCACACGGAAAGCACTAGGCCAGCAAAGGTTCGACACAAACCTGCCCCAGAACCTTGGCAGGCAAAGCAGCTGCCAGCTCTTGTGCACAACAGCCTGCACTCGCTCTCGTATGGACAGCAGAAAAATTGGACTGAACTGAATTCTTCTGCAATAGTTGTGGGGGGGCTCTGATCACAAATTCTAGTTGCATTTGCCAATTTAAAAGCAAGTTGAGATTGGATATGAGGAAAAGCTCTCTCAGGAGGAGGGCGGTGAAGCGCTGGAACATGCCACCCTGAGAAGTGGTGGGAAGTTTTGAAGATCTGGGTAGACAAAGCCTCGGCTGGGATGATGTAGTTGGAGCAGGGGGGTGGACTGCGGTCCCTTCCAATCCTCCTTGTCTGTGATTCTACAAAGAGGCCATGGTCTCTACCTTGGTCTCCGGCCACTGCACTTGGGGCCAGACCCAGAAAGGCATAAGCAGGTCTCATTCCCCCCATAGGAATGTCTTCAAGTCAAGCACATAAATACCTTTGTGAATCAAAGACTTAAATACCTCAGTGACTCCGTCTTGGCTCTCAGCCCACCTACCTAAGGTGCACAGAGCTGCTTTGAGAGCAGCCTCCAGGCTTTAAACACCCCAGCCGCCGCTTGCCAACTGCAGCCCCAAGCCCTTCAGTATCAGAGCGTCCATTGCGGCTGGCCCCTGCGATCCCGGCTCCTACCCCCCCAGGAGCACATCCTGTGGTTCCTCTCAAACGAACTGACTGCAAGAGGCCCTGGTTCTTCCGGTGAGTGGCTGACCTTTGCTGCCAGCCTCTGAGCCCAGCTCTCCTGCCCAGCCCTGGCTCCCCCTCTCCTTTCTGCTGGGGACAGATGCTCTTTGACCCCCAGGTTCTCAGCTTACCTAGAGCAAATCCCTCCTGTGCCTCTCTGCGTTGTCAGGCCAATGGGGAAGCAAAATACAACCTCTAGCTGCCCAGGATCCATAGGGCATGACTGTGTAGCCCTTCCTGTGGCTCGAGACCCTGCCAGTCTTCCCCACTGACAGACAGAGGGCATGGGTGCAGGGAGGGGAAGAGAGAGGTTTATTTGGACACGGGCAGATGAAAGGTTCGCCAAACAGAAGCCAGTGAAGCGTGGTATGTGCTACAGCCTCTACCCTCGCCCCCTCCCTCCCCTCCCTGTGGCCCCAGCTTTGCTAAGACACGCACCTGCCAGACTACAACTAAAACCCACCCCCCAAAACAAAATCAAATGTGGAAAAGAACTAAAAGCAACACCCCCCTCTCCCTGGGAGAGCTCCTTCCCCTTCCCCGCGCTGCACAGGCCAGTCTTGGGGGGCTGCCAGAGGCTCCCGTGGGCCCTATGGCTCCAGCAGCTTGCCCAAAAACCGCAGGTTGAGGATCTTGAGCTGTTCCTCCAGGTCCATGCGCACAATGCCGTCCTCGCCATCGATGCTCAAGAGGACGCCTGTGGCTTCCCGGTCTTCCCCGAGGATCACCTTCACCTGGGAGGGAGGAGCAGGAGATGTGGCGTCAGGCATGGAGAGGCTGAGACAGGTGTGGGGAGCTTGGGCCATGTAGGTCCCTTGCATGTGCCGTGAGTGGGATGTGGGCTGTGATGCTGAGCTTGGGGGCCAATCATTGCACAAAGCCTTGAGCCTTCCCAAATGCATCGCAGCCAATCCAAATGTCAGGCAACCGAGACCGGCCAATTGGGGAAGATGAGCTGGCAACACCCATGGGTGATAGAGCAGGGAGGGTGAAAATAGGGTTTTCACCCAGGTCCTTTCCCACCCTGACACCCCCTGCTGTGGGTCAGTATGACCCCCACATTAGCTACGTGACACCCCTCCGGTGGGGTTCACCCAGCTCAGGGCCTTCCAAGGACCAACCTCCCTGTATATCCGAGCCCACCTGGTGCCCCTCAGCCCAGCTCTGGGGGCAGCCGTGTACCTTGTTGTTCTTGGTAGGTGTGACAGGCTCCAGGTGCTCGCTGGAGATGCTGACGACCTTCTCACTGTCCTTGAGGTACACGGAGCACATGCCGCCCTGGAGGGAAGGAAGCAGAAAAGTCAGGCCCCAGCTTCAGTTGGGGAGGCAGGAGAGGGGGGACCTTGCTAGGGTAGGATCTGGTCCCTTCCAGAGTGGATCTAGGGGTTGGGCCTCTCCGCATCCCATAACCAAGCTTGAGGCTTTGTTACAAGCATTTGAGCAAACTCCCATCCTCGTAGCAACAACCTTTGCACTAGCAAGGGCTCCTTTGTGCCAGACACGAGGCCTGGCTCCATAGTTCAGTGGTTAGAGCAACAGGTTTGTGAATGATGAGTTCATGTTGCCCTCAAGCCTTTTGTTCTATTCCTTGGGGTGGGAGGGTTGGAACCTCAGAAGTGCTATGGACAGGGCCAGACCCCAGGTCCATCCTGCCAGGTCTCCTGTGTCGCACGGGGGCAGAGAGCAGCGCTGGACGGGGGAGTGACAGGGTCCAAGCAGCTTTTTCTCCCCCGTTCCTCTCCCCGTCGCAGCCAGAGGGTCCAAGACGTGGCAACCCCAAGGCCATGCCCCGCACTCCTGTGCCCAGCAGTCCCTGATGCCCCTTTCCCCTAGCATGGGCCCAGCCCCTGGCTGGATCTGGCTGAACTCTCCACTCCCAGTGCCTGGAAGCTCCCCACTTCACCCCACGTGGGAGGGAAACATGTCTGGGAGTGGGGGGGAGCATCCCAGATTAACTGCCCAACCCCCTTGATAACTGTCCCACACCCCAGGAACAGTTCCCAACGCACCGTCACGCTGCGGATGACTCCAGTCTGCCCCACAACCTGGCTGTCCAGGTAGGTGTCTCGCACTTTGACCTGGATGTCGGTGGTGACCCAGTCGCTGGAACTCTGTTCAATCCCAGACCCAGGGGTGTGCGGGTTGTAACCCCCTGGGGATGGGGCCCCTGGGGTCATGGGGCTGTAGCCCACTGGGCTGGGGCTCGGGCTGGCCTGTGTGACAGGGAGGCAAAAGAAGCTGAGTTAGAGGGGCGGCCTCCGTCTGGTACTTGGCAGATGGAGCACAGGGCAGGGAAAAGGGGATGAGAGTGGCACTCAGGGAGGGTCCCCACTCCACCCAAAGTCAGAGAGCTCCCTGTTCCCAAACATTAACCCTTCGCTGCCTACAGCCACAGCCCCTATCCCCCACCTACCTGGTATGCCATGGGTGATGGTGTAGGGTGGTAGCTGGCTGGTGAGTGGGTGTTCTGGTAGCCCACAGGGCTGGGGGCTACTTGGTGGTAGCTTTGAGGGCTCGGGCTGGGCTGGTAAGAGCCCTGCGGGGACGGGACAGCGTAGGGGGAGAACTGATCTGTGTTGTACCTGCCGTAGGGAGAAGGATTAGGAGTGGAGCCAGGAGCCCAGCAGTGTCCAGCCATCCCCTCCAGCTGGTAGCCATTCCCCCCATTCCCAAAGCATGAACTCACATGGCCGGCGTCCCAGGCGTTTGCGGGTTGTAGGGCGGGTTGACCTGTGGCGACGAGGGGTCGGGGTAGCCAGGGGTCTGGGGGTTGGGGGTGCCCCCGTAGCCCTGTGGCGAAGGCGTGGGCTCGTCGTCAAAGCCATAGTCAAACTCCTCATCCGCCCTGGCACGGGGAAGGGGAGGAAAACATGGCTGTCAGGGGGCACCGGGGAAGCTGCAACCCTCGTGCCACCCAATCCTCTCCTAGCACCCACTCTGTGAAGCCTGCAGGGAGCCCGGGGCAGTCTGTGTGCGAGTATGTTACTGTGTGTGTGTGCAGGACCTGGCCCCCTCCTGTCTGTCACGGGGCCTCTTGTGGGCATGTTATGTGGTACCCTGTGCCTCTGGGCAGACACAAGTCTGTCATGTGGCCTTGTGTCCATGACATGGCTGTGTGCCCCCCCATGGGTCTATGCGTGTCACAGCCCCTTGCATGTGGTTGTGCACATATGAGTCTCATGTGACCACTTGTGTCCACCTCGTGGCCCTGTGCATGTGTACACATACACATGCATGTTGTGTGGTCTCTCAGGCCACTTGTGTGAATGAACGTCTGTCATGTGCAACACCCGACTTTACCTCACCCGCATCCCACAATGCCACTAGCCTTCAGGCCCACAGCCCAGACTGGCCGCAGGTGCCTGGCGTCCCTGCCCCACAGCCCCCTCCCCACCCCCCACAATGGGCAGCCTGTACCTGGACGGCGTGTTGGGATTGTTGGGGTCCCAGGCCCCACTCTGAGCGGGCGTCCGGCTGCCATCATGCAGAGGCGTCTGCGACCCATAGTGCGGGGTCCGGCTCCCTGTAAAGAACCCAGAGCATGTGGCTGGTCAGTGCCATGATTCCCATGGCATAGGGGCCAGCGGCACCTCCCAGCACCGCACCCCCCCATAGGGTTCCCATGTGGTTCCACTACAGACCCCCCACCCAAGCTCTATGACCTCTGCCCCACCACAGGGACCCCCGTTGGCCTGCCCCAGGTCAGGCGGGCACTCACCATCATGCAGTGGGGTCTGTGAGCCATACATGGGTGTCCGGGAGCCTGAGCCATACATGGGGGTTTGGGCACCATACATGGGTGTGCGCCCGTAGGTGGAGGTCATGCCGCCAGGTCTGCGCGAGCCCCTGTCGGTGGGAAGGAGGGGGTGTTAGGTGCCTGGGGTGGGGGGGGATGTGGATGGCTCATCTTTGCAATGGGAGCTGCCAGAGATCCCCAATGCCAGGCTTCCTGCCCCAGCCCCGCAGGGGGCTCAAGGTGGGGGCGGGGACAAAAGGGGCCAGGCCCTGCCCCCCCCCGCAGGAGGTCCATGCTCTATTAACCCTCCTCGTGGCAGCTCTGTTCCCTGCCACCCCTGCCCCCAGGACACCGCAGGATTCCCCCAAACTGGCTCCTGCCCTCCTAGGCTCTATTCTACCAGCCCTCCCTTCCCCCCCTAGGCTCTGGGTGAGACCCCAACACAGCAAGTCCCCAGCAAGGGTGGGGGCTGAGCCAGATGGAGGTGGGGAGCACTGGTCAGGAGACTACAATGGTTCCTGAAGGCCAACTCTGGGCTCTCCCCTGCCCAGCAATGCCCCCCACAGCCCCCGACTTACACTGTGGTAAGACGCTGGCGATCCACAGAGATGGTCTGGCAGGTGGAATGCAGTTCCACACGGGCCGTGGACTCGGTGGCGTCCTTCACCACCCCGATGTAGCCTGCAAGGGATGAGAGCACATATTGCTGACCCCACCACGGGCAGCTGACACACCGTGGGGTTGAGAGGGTGGACTCAAACGGACCAGGCATGGGCTGGGATCCACAAGCCCTTGCTCAGAGGGAGACTGGGGTCAGCTCCTTCCCTTGCCCCCTGCTGACTGTAAAGTGTTCCCAGGGGACCCCCCACTGCCTGCCCCATGAGGAAGGAACCCAGGTGTCCTGCTTGATCTAGCTGCCCCGCCCCCGTAACCACTAAGCCACATGTCCACAAACAGGGCACCTGATGCTGCCAAAATTCCCAGCTGCCCCCACCCTGACCCACTGCCACAAGGGGGAACAAGAGACCCTCAAACTGCCCTGGAACTTGTTAGCCCTGTGGACCCAAAGCTGGGTGACAGCTCAAGAAGAACAGGGCATAGCAAGGCCAGGGAGCGCGGTGACCGCCATGGCTTCCCCCACCTCACATCCCAACACACACACATTCCTACCCCCACACAACCTGTTCCCACGAGCTAAGGGTGGGACTCGAACCCGTGGCCCCCTTACCTTTGTAGGGCCCTTGGGAGATCCGGACTGTCTGGCCGATGAGGTCGTTGTCTCGGCGCCCGCGGCCTCGGCTCATGCCGCCCCCACCGAAACCACCACGCTGGCCTGCGGTTGGGAGGGAGAAGAAAGGGAGCAGTGCTCAGTACCACTCAGTGCCCCCCAGCCTCCCCCACATCCCAGGTTGCCTCCATACTCCCCCCCGCCCACTTCTTGCTGTAGCTGCAGAGACCATCCCCCACAAGCCACGTAGGGTGAGCCAGACATCGCAAGACCCCAGACACCCTCCCCACAACCTGCCCCCAGGTGCTCACCTGCCCCGCTGGGGTGCATGGGGCTGCTGATGCGAGGGCTCATGGGGGCAAAGCCTCCAACAGTGAAGTTAGTGACATCCCGGGGCTGTGGGGGGCAAAGCCTGTGAGGGCAGAAGCAGGATGGGGAACCCCCCACACCGCTACACTAGGAATGTGATGATAAGATGTGGGGCAGGCACAAGGGGGCATTGTGGCACCCCTAGAGCCAGTAAGGGGGCAACAGATAGGTCCTTTCCGCAGCCCAAAGAGAGGGGAGGCTGGCTGGGTTCCTCCCTATCCACCATGGGGGCTATGGGGGTACCCCCCTTTGCCCCTCTCTCCCCACCTCTGGGGTGGCCACCTCTATTTTAGTGAGGGGGGTGAGAAAGGGACACTTGTGAGCTGGGGAAGGAACTCAGGAGAGTCCAGCTGGACCACATGAGGCCACAACACTGCTTCCCCCAGTGCCTTGGGCTGGTGATCTCCATGCTTCAGAGCACAGGGGGTCAGGAAAGAGCCGGGGATCTTCTGAGGCATGACAGCTCTAGGAGATGGGGCACCTGCCCACCAGGCCAGGCCAGAACCACAGTACCAGACAGCGCTGGTCCCGGCCCAGAGCCCTCACCTTGGAGCCCCCGGCCAGCACCAGGTGCCGGGTCTTGCAGACAAACATGCCTCCATTCTCCACCAGCTTCTTGCAATGCAGGAAGGCGAAGCCACGGAAGAGGTGGCGGATCTCACCCTCACGGCCCTGCCCGGATAAGAGAGGCTGTGAGCACCACGCTCAGGTGGGCACGGGACCCCCAAGTAGCCAAAAGGTTCCCTGAACCAAGAACGAGGGTTTTGACTGGCACAGAAAGGCAGTGCTTCTGGAATTAAGTGCTCACTTTGGGGATGCTTGAGACAGGACGTTGCTCCCCAAAAGTGCATCTGATGTCAGGAAGGGAGATTGGCACAGAGAAGGGATACAGCCAGGCAGGAAGGTTTAAACCCCCTGCCCCAATAGAAGTGTTGACAAGTCTTTAAAGCAGCCATGCCTGACAACCTCTGGGAAGGGGCAGGGGGTTCACGGGTGCAAGACGGCCCCCGGCTCCATACCGAATGTGGCCCATCGATGACCTTCACAATGTCCTTGACGTGGATGTTGTTCTGCTCTGAGTCCAGGGCCACGGCAAAGCGGTTGTCTTTCTTCCGCGTCACTGCCTGGTGCCGGACGGTCACTACTTTCCCATACATGTTCAGCACCTACAAGAGGGCCAGGAGAGAATGGGGCTCAGGGAAACTGAGGCAGGCTGGGACACAGGTCAACAGCAGCCTCAGTTTTGCAGGGGGGCCCCCCAAAACACCCAGAATCCCTCTAGCTCATAGGGATTGTGGCAGGGCCCAGACCCAGGTTAAAAAGGACCATTTCCCAGGCTTTGCTGGTGGGAGGGAAACAGAGTTGAGTCAGACTCAGAAAATAAATGGGACTAATTTTTGAAGGAAAAGGGGCAGCAGGAGCTATTGAACATGGGTGTGAGGGGCACGGCCTCCAAACCAGACCTTCCTGGACCTTCAGTGGCTGCAACGGAGAAAGAAACGGGAAAACCCTGCTCAGACCCATTCACTCTGCCTTCCAGCCTCCGCGTGACACAGGAGACCAGGCTGGACAGACCTGGGGTCTGACCCAGTGAAGAGCAGCTCTTGTGTTCTGACACTTGCTGAATCAGCAGCAGCTTTTGGCCCTTTGGCCCAAAGTGACAGCCAGTTCAGCAGTGACTGAGAAAGGTTTAAAAATAGCAGCAATGCCAAAGACCTCCTTGGAGCTGGGAGAGGACAGCCTGCGGCAAGTATTACAGCACCCTATGCAGCCATTACAGTGTCTCCATGCTTCTATTCCAGTGCAAAAAAAAAAATCACCTTCCCTGCTTAAGATGCACCTCCCAACTAAGGAGGGTTGGTTTTTGAAGGTACGGGGGCATGCAGTACATGAAGAAATACGGTATCCGCCTTGGGAGCAGCTGTGCCTGCATCAAGCTCCCACCACCACCTCACCTGGAAGGTCTCACGCTCCAGCCGGACGATGACGCCTACAGTCTGAGGGTCCAGTTGCACCAGCTCCCCCCACTCGTGCTGCCCGCCCACATCCACACCCGAGGCTGTCTCCGAGCAGAGCTGCAAGTCCCGCGGCAGTACCTTGAGCTAGAAGAGGAGCGTAGGCGTGAGGGAGGGAGAGAGCAGGGGCAGACCCTTCCCCACTGCCTCTTCCCCGCCCACAACTGCTGGGGATACTCTTAGAGTATTGCAAACACAATAGAAAGCATCAGGATGCCCCTTTATTAATCCAGGGTGCCTCTACACGTTGAATACTGCACCCAGGTCTGGTCTCTGCACCTCCAAAAGGATATAGAAGAACCAGAGAAAGTGCAGAGAAGGGCAGCAAAGGTGATCAGTGCTATGGAGGGGCTTCCCAGAGACTAAGGCCAGGCCTGGTCAGGTTAAAAGAGAGAGACTTGAGAGGAGACAGGAGAAAGGTTTACAACCTACAGGCTGGGGAACTCCCTTCTTGTCAGGACAGAGGCAGAAAAGGATCCTGGAGTCATCACTGATGCCGAGATGAACATGGGCCGGCAGTGTGGGGACGCGGTCAGGAAGGCCAACTGCACCCTGTCATGCATCCACAGATGCATCTCGAGCAGGTCCAGGGGGGTGATCCTCCCCCTCTATGCGGCACTGGTCAGGCCGCAGCTGGAGTACTGCGTCCAGCTCTGGGCGCCGCACTTCAGGAGGGATGTGGACACCATGGAGAGGGTCCAGAGGAGGCCGCTCGCATGGTCAGGGGGCAGCAGGGCAGGCCCTACGAGGAGAGGTGACGGGACCTGAACCTGTTCAGCCTCCGCAAGAGAAGGCTGAGGGGGATCTCGTGGCCTGTTACAAACTAGTCAGGGGGGACCAGCAGGCACTGGGGGAGTCCCTGTTCCCCCGAGCACTGCCAGGAGTGACCAGGAATAACGGTCACAAGCTGGCAGAGGGCAGGTTTAGGTTAGATATCAGGAGATGCGACTTCACGGTCAGGGCGGCGAGGATCTGGAACCAACTTCCAAGAGAAGTGATGCTGGCTCCTGCCCTGGGGGTCTTTAAGACAAGGCTGGATGTACACCTTGCTGGGGTCGTTTGACCCCAGTACTCTTTCCTGCCATGGCAAGGGGTCGGACTTGATGATCTGCTCAGGTCCCTTCTGACCCTACTAACTATGAAACATACTACAAGAAAGCATCCAAGGGACTGATTTTTGGCCATCTCTCACCAGACAAGGACAAAGCATGAAATGAGCAGGCCGGGAGTGTAACACCAACACCAGGACGGTCGTTTCCTCCCAGTGTGGGATGAAAGGGGGGGAGCTCATGGGCATTGGACGAAGGGGAAGCTGAGAGTTCAGCCAGATCCACCCAGCCACTGAGGACATTCTTGGAGGATAGGGGCACTTGGGGCTCTGGAGCACAGGGCACGGCCTCCAAACTGGAACATCCTGGACCCTCAATGACTGCAACTGAGAGAGGAACGGGGGAAAAACCCTGCTCAGACCCTGTCACTCTCCCTTCCAGCAACACTCTCTGCCACTGTGTGACACGGGAGACTGGGCGAGACAGACCTGGGGTCTGACCCAGTCAATGGCAGTGCTTATGTTCTTACGACACACTGTGCCACAGCAGCCTCTGGAGACTTTTGTTTAAGTTCTTAAGGCACATGAGATTTCCTTCCCACTCCCCTCCACGCACATCCCCTCTACTCCCCTCCCTTCCTGTTGCTGCTGCTTTCCCCACTGTCCAGGGAAACTTCAAAGTCTCTCTTGACCACTCCAGCTGAGGTATGTACAGGTTGGGAACAGTAACAGCTGTAGCAGTGAGATGGGCAGGGATTGGGAGGGTTCCCTGCCCTGCCTGATCCCCCTGGGAGGAGGTATGGGAAAGGGGAAATCCCTGCCCACAGCCTCTCCTGCTTTCACTGATCCTAGCAGAGACTCCCAGGCTGGATCCAACCTGAAATGGGGTGGAGAGCACCACTTGACCCCCTCCAGTTCTAACCCTGGGACCCCGGCTCACCTCGTGCATGGTGAGGTCTGAGAAGAGGATAACGAAGTTCTCCTCTACGCGCACGATGAGCCCTGTGTCACCCTCGAAGCGCCCAGCGATCACCTTCACGTGGTCGCCCATCTTGAAGTACTTGCGCAGCTCCTGGGCCGGGAACTCCAGCATGTCCTGGGCAGAGGAGAAAAGAAGGATGTGAGGACAGGGAAGTCACAGCAGCAGGAAGGGCAGGTGGGGGGCACAGCTGGCTGGCAGCACAATTCATAGCATCGTAGGGAAGTCAGGCTGGAAGTGTCAGGTCTAGTCCTGCCACCTGCTCGAGGCAGGATCAGCCCTGGCTAAACCATCCCAGCCACAGATCTATCCAACCTGCTCTGGGATGTCTCCATGATTGGAGATGCCCCCACCTTCGCTCAATTCAATAACAGCCTTTTGGAGATTCTTCCCAGCTCCGGAACCATGTTGGAGACCAGAACTGTGCCCACCCCCAACCCAAGCCTTGATAGCGAGACCCCCTCCACCCCCAGCTGTCAGTGGTGAGGAGAGTAGGGGGCGTTGTCCCTGTCACCTTAAGGTCCTCGTGCTTGGGCATGATGGTGATCTTGTTGCCATCGACGCTGAGGATCTTGCCCTGCAGGTTGATCAGCTCACCCTCACATACCTCCACGTTGTCCCCTGGCTGGAAGTTGTGCTCCCGCTCCTTGCCTGGGAGGGAGAGAGTCACAGAATTGGACACAAGGGACCTCCAGAGGTGACATCTAGTCCACCCCCCTGCCTGAGGCAGGATCAGGGCTGCATCCACAGATCCCCTTTGGTTCCTGCTCCACCCACGCTTTAAAACCAACTGCCTAGGAGATACAGCATCATTACTATCCAGGCAGCGAGGGAACCCACTGACTGCATAGCTCATTGTCATCTGATTCCTGATAATCTCTCCACTGCACAGGTATTAACAACCCTCTCTCCCTTTTAATGGTCTTGTTCCACTATTCAAACCATCTTTTATTCTGCACTGTCGCCCTCTACTAGCCACCCCTGCTACAATCTCCCATCTGTTCCACAACCCTGGAGACTGTTTTCCGGTTAACCCAAAAACCTTCACTGGTGTGTGGTCACTTGAACACAAGTGTAGAAAGGACTGACAGTCATGTATCAGAGGCACCATCAAGACACTGAAGGAGGCAAGATTTTGTTTTATGAATCTGAATAAGTGATAGTTCTCTTTGGCTTTGCTTTGATTTTAAAACCGAGTATTATAGTGCTAGCCCCCTGGCATATTAAAATTTCTAGCTTCTCTAACTGGAGAACAACACATTGTGTTAGTTGCAACGATGGGCCACGGCATCTACGCTCCCCCGTCTTGAAATTCTAGATCCACCTATGAGTAGGATCAGCCCTGTCCAAACTATCCCATGCAAATCCATACTCTAACCTCTTTGGAGAAGGTGTGGATTAGACAGGGGCTCCCCAGGAAAAACATCCCCTCCCCACTGTGCCTTCCAGAGGGACCCAGGGGAAAGGAAGGAGCACGTGCCCCAGATATTGCTGGGAAAAGGCTATGATCCAACCCACGGGGGTCAGAACCTCACATCTCCCAGATCCAAGTCATCACTACTTACCGGTGCTCTCGGTCACCACCTCGAGGTCAATGCCCTCCGGCTGGTCCTCAAACTTCTCCAGCTCAGACAAGGTGGGCTTCACGCCTTCCGTGATCTGACACACCCGGGGCGGAGGAAAAAGGGGGAAAAAGGTTGGGGGAGGGTTAATGGTGTTCCCTGCTGGGTGAATACATGGGCACCATCTCATGCTCCACCCTGTGCCCCACCTCTGTGAAACAGCTGGCATGAGCCGATGAGAATCTCAGTACATCATGTGGGCAGGGAGAGATTCTCCCACCTGTTAGACCTCCAACCCAGACACCCATCATATGCCCTGAGATACACCCATCTCCCCCACAGAGCCCTACCCCCAGCCCATGTCATGTCTGGGTCAGCGATTCTGGATCCAAACTGAGGTCCTTTGGGAGACATCTCCCAGAATGCATTGCTGCAACATCTCAGCACCAACGCGGCTGAATTTTCACTGGAAGTAATCTGTATTTTTGGTGGCAAGCTCTTCCCCACCCTGCCAGCTCCAGCCCAGTGTGCGCTGAGGCATCACTCACCACAGCTGACATGGCAAAGCTCTTGAAGAGGAACCCCTTGCGGCTGTAGCGGTTGCCTTCAAAGATGAGGAAGTCCCCATCGGAGGCAACGTCACCCCCCAAGGACCTGGAGAAGGGAGATGGGGAGAAGCATTACGGGGCAGTGATGCCAGCTGAGGCACTGCAAACCCAGGGTGGGGAGAGATTGCTCCGCAGCAGATGTCTGGATCCTCTCTTAAGGCTAGTCCCAGGTGTCCAGATGGAGCAGACAGAAGAGGCAATGGAACTGCCAGAGTCCCCGCCACCCCCAACCCATGGGCCAGTGTTATCCTCAACGGTGACGTCCCCCCAACTCCCAGTACCTGGACTTGCCCCACTGCCACTCACCGGATCTTCTCGGCATCAAAGAGCCGCTGCGGAGGCCTCTTGAACTTCTTCCGTTTGGCAAACCAATCTTTCTGCAGGGCGGGATGGAGGCAGTTAACGTTGGGCCCGGGAGACTGTGAGGGTGAAGGGACTGGGGGATGCTAGTAGGGGGCTGGGGTAGCACAAGGATAGAGCAGCTATGGAATTTCCCCTCGTGGCAGCATCAAGGTGCGTCTGGGGTGGTTCACCAGGGATGACGCTACTGGGATTGAACAAGGACCCTGCCAATATAGTTGGATATAGTTGGGGCTGGTCCTGCTTTAAGCAGAGGGTGGGACTAGATGTGACCTCCTGAGCTCCCTTCTGACCCTCGTTATCTAGGATTCTATGAATCCGATTCCTGTCTGATGCTATTAGCGGGCCCCCTCTGGAGCGTGGATGGCCAATCCCATTGGGGCCATCACCCGCCACAACTGGGACAGCAGCGATGCCCTCACAGCAGGGCCGTGCTCTGCAGCCCAACAGGCTGGGAACTGTGAAGATGTACATTTTGTATGTGTGCTTTTGGGGCAGGTGTGGGTTCTTTTAAGCTTTGCTTTAAGTACTGGGTGTAGGCTGTGGGCCAGGCTGGGGATGGGGACTGAACTGCATCAATGCTCCTGCTAGGACCAACCCCACAGGGTCCTGGCTAAAGGATGTTTCCCCTGCACTCAGGCTCAAACCAACACTGCATTTGGGGTCAGGAAGGGATGACCCATTGGTTGGACTGGTAGGAACTGGGGAGGGGTTTGCCTTTCTCTGTAGCGGGGACACAGCTTCTGCCTGGGATCTCTCGAACATCTATGAACCTCCCTTTAACAGAGGGACATTGCATGCTGCTTGACCTGTGGCAGGTCCAGGTGTGACAGGTCAGGCTGACTGTCTAGTTTTGCTAGGAGGCTGAATAATGGATTTGTCTGGGATGGTTTGGACAGGGCTGATCCTGCCTCAGGCAGGGGGTTCACAGATTCACAGAAGTTCAGGGCTGGAAGGGACCTAGTGAGATCATCAGGGGTCCAGCCCCAAGCCCCGCTGGGGTCAAATAACCCCAGCAACGTGCATGTCCCATCTCCTTTTGAAGATTGGGCTGGATTAGATGTGACCTCTGGAGGTCCCTTCCAACCTGACTTCTCCATGATTTCTAAGGTCTTAAGATGCACATGCCCAAAAGCCACCAGAATTGGAAGTGCCAGGGTCAGGACACGGAAGGAATCAGCACAGCCACCTCTCGTGCATACCAGGCTCATGCGGGCTTTGATGCGGTCAAAATCGATGCGCGGGATCATCTTCAAGGAGATCTGGTTCTGGCTGGGCTCCACATAGTCCACCTGGCCAGGAAGAGGAGCGGAAGGGTTACAGGGCTGCCTACTAGAGACACGATCCCATAGGCAGTGGCTTGTAGGAAGATGAGAGGCTCTGAGAGAGATGTTAATCAACCCGCCCCACCCCCTGCTCCCCCCCATGACTCTAATGGAGGCAGAGAAGCCTGTTATCACACCCATCTGGCTTCAGGACATAAGCACATATGAGCTACCGTGGACTGGGTTGGACCATAGGCCTGTCTTGCCCAGTCTCCTGTGTTAGTGGCAGAGAGCAGAGGCTGGAAGGGAGAGCAACTGGGTCTGAGCAGGGTTTTTCCCCCCTTTTTTCTCCCTTGCAGTCATTGAAAGTCCACAAAGTTCTGATGCAGTGGCCATGCCCTGCACTCCCACGCTCAATAACAACTCCTGATGCCCTTCCTTCAAGAATGTGTCCAGTCCCTTTGTGAATCAGGTTACGCTCTCAGCTTCCCCCACATCTGGTAGCCACGAGCTCCCCCCTTTCATTCGACGCTGGGTGGAAAAGACCTTCCTTGTGTTCAATTTAAACTTACTGCCTATTAGTTTCATACTGTGGCACCTTGTTCTTGTCTGGCAAGAGATAGCCAAGAATAAATCCTTACTGATTTTCTCTTCACCATTTAGCTATTGTAAACCCAGGGACTGAGGCTGGGCCTTTGTCCAAGCTGCTCTGACTGCAGATGGTGTAGCCATGAACAGGGGTTGGACCAGCCTGGTTTTTCCATGATCCCCTAATGAAGTCAGAACAGCAGGGCAGAACCAGAATCCCCGGACACTGACTCCCAGTCCACCCTCCAAGCCACACTGCCACCTGAAGCAGCTGCTAGGAGTCCAGGCATCCAGCTCCTGCACTATCTGATGGGTCACATCTTGTTGGTGCCAGCTATGCCCTCCTCCCCCACGTCCCCAAGCCAGGTGGTACCTGTAGCCCATACCTGTGCAATGTCATCCTTGTAGATGCCCCTCTTGAGGCGCACCCAGGACTTGGGCTTCAGGTTGGTCACCTCCTTCACAACCTTTAGCACATCTGTCATCTCCTTGATGGGCACCATCTGCTGGTTCCAGTAGCCCATGCGCAGGTTGCCCACGCCCTCAATGGCTTGCTTGACATGGGTCTGCTTGTAGGCCTCCACATAAATGTAGCCTTTGACATGCTCAGGGGCTACCACTGACTTGATCTGCAGGGGCTGCAGGGGGAGAGGAGGTGTGGTAGACTGGCACCGGATCCCCCAGGGCACCCACAAGGACTGGAGCTGGAAGCCATCTACATCAGGAGCCACCCATGTGCTTACCGTGTCTGTGAACTGGTAGGCGATGAACTTCCTCATCAGCGCAATGGCCGTGGTGCGCTCTTCGCCGATCTGGGGAAGAAAAGGATGCTAGGACTGGGGTCCTCGCAGCTGGAAGGATGCCCCTTCCTGGCTCAAGGAAGAGAAGTGGTTTGGTCATGCCCACCCAGGGGCTGCTTTGATGGCATCCGTGCTAGGAAACACTGTACCTTGCACTTCACAGTCCACAGGTTGGGATCCCTGGAGGGGCGAGAAGGGAAGAGAAGGGCTGAGGGTCCCTGCTCCAGGATTGCCCCCACCTTGACATCCTCCCCTCAGCAACCCCTGTTCACCCCCTCCTGGGTGGGATGCCACAACCTTGGCCAGCCCTCCCAGACCTCCTTTTATCATCCCCTCTCCCCCGCCAGAGCCCAATACCAGGCACTTACTTCACACCAGGCAGCAGCTGCTGCTGCGTGATGTCATCTGATAGTTCGTCAGAGCCGCCATAGACCCTGCAAGGGAGAACAAGAGCTCAGGCCTGAGGACAGCAGTGGGACCAGGGAAACTGAGGCAGCTGGGACTCTTGACATCCCAGGCCTGCTCCTCACACTCCAGCCTTTCACCCCGAGGAGGGGGGAAGTTACTAGCACCTCACAAGGCCCGAGATAGAACAGCAGAGCCAAGGGCAGCTGATCCGAAGAGTGGGGGTCGTAACCTCAATCATGGTCACAAGCCCCATGGGCATTAGGTCCTCCCCACAATGGACCCAGCCCAGAAGACAGGTCACAGCCCTAATGGCAGTCATGGGACCTAAGAATATAAGAGCTGCAGTGTTCAGGTCAGACCCACTAAAGGTCCAGGGCGTTCTGATTCAGAGGCTGTGCCCCACACTCCCATGCTCAACAGCTCCTGATGCCCCTTTCCTCCAAGAACTGATCCAGTCCCTTTTTGAATCTGGCTAAACTCTCAGTTTCCCCCACATCTGGTGCTCAGGAGCTCCCCCTTTCATGGGTGGAAAGGGACGTCCTGGTGTTTGTTTTAAACTGCCAGCCTGCTCGTTTCATGCCATGACCTGTTGTCCCTGTCTGGTGAGAGACAGCCAGGGATCAATCCCTAGTGACTTTCTCTTCCCCTCTCTCTGTATGTTGTAAACCCTTGTCCTGTCCCCCTCAAGCATCTCTCTTCTGAACTGACTAGGCCTGGCCCTGTTAGTCTCTTCTCCTAGGGAAGACCCTCCATAGCACAGATCATCCTTATTGCCCTTCACCCTCTCTAGTTCTTCTATATCCTCCTTCTACACCCTATCTATCAGACCCTTAAATCACCCCAAACCCAACCGTAAGCCGTGGTAAAGATCATCCTCAAATCGAGGGAATGCTGATTTATATCCTTTCGGAGGTGCGGTGACCAGGATTTCACAGATTTCATAGACATTTGGGCTGGAAGGGACCTCGGAAGATCATTGAGTCCAGCCCCCCACACGAAGGGCAGGAAGTCCATCGTTTGACCATTGTTGGCTGGATTCAGCTTCTCCTTCCCTCCCTCCAGCTTTGTGGGAAAAAAGGATGCTCATTGTGCCCCACGTCCTCAAAAGGGCCCATCTGCAAGGGTATGAGGTTGCTCTCAGAGTCCTGGAGGGGCAGGGGCAGGGCTGCAGCCCCAGGGGCCTGACACTCACGTCTCTCCCACTGAGGACTTGGCATACTTCTTCATGTAGTACTCGCCCAGCTCCTCCTCTCGCTGGTCCCTATGTGGAGAAGAGAAGGAAGAATGAGCAAGAAAATGGGTCAGAACAATGTGTTGGAGGGGGAAAAAGGTGTGAAGACCCACAGCTCCACCTTAACGGATTCACTCCCGAGAGCTCATGGAGTTTCTGAGACCAGCTCAAGGGTTGGTTTTTCCCCACAACCATCTCCTTTCTCCCCTCCAAAATGCTGAAGGATGGAGCCATGGCTGCACAAAGGGGGAAGGGGGCCATCTCCAGCCCTCCCATCTGATGTGGCAGTTGGGTGGACCCTAGCTTTCAAGCAGAGCCCTAGGGTCAGTGTACTAGGCTGGATGTGATCACCCCATCCTGGATTCCTCCTAAGGATCCATGCCTTCATACTGCAAATGAGGATTCCCTCTCCTCAGCTCTGCCACAGGGGCCTGGGCAGTAGGAGAAGATCTCAGGTCCCATCCCCTCACTGCTCAGAACAGTCTCCCGCTGCCAGCAACAACTGACCCCTCCTTCCCCCCACAAACCCTGCCCTTGCAGATGTCACCTCCAGAGGTTCTGCAGGCGCCGGGCCCCGGAGCGATCCTCGTCCAGTACCACATTGTCGATGTTGGAGGCTGCGAGAGACATGGGGGTTAAACGCCCCACTATCTGAGTGTAGCAGGACTAGGCCAGCCATGAAGGGAGGAGTCAGGGAAAGAGGAGTCTGGGGGCCCCAGCCACAGCAGGGCCAGAACAGGAGCCAACTAAGAGGGGCCCCCGTGAGGGGAGTTCGTGGGGGCCACTAGCTTGTGGCAGAGGGTTTGGGGCTGGTGTGATGCTGCCCACGGGCTCATCAGCTTCGAGGTAGACCTAGCAAGCCCGCTCCACACCATGCAAACATGGCTGTAGAGGCAGGCCCTCGAGCCTTTGTGCTCACATATGCATATGGCCGTGTAGAGGTAGGCCACGGAGTTTTTATGCTTGCACAGACACAGGGCTGCTATAGACTCTGTGGCTTGCTTCAAGTACACACACACGCACGCACCTGCTTCTGAGTCAAGCTATCCAGACTTCATCCCTCCCATGCATATAAACCCATACCCAACCGAGCTTTCCATGAAGAAAAGCCACTGCAACTTCACCCACACAAATGTGTGCAGTGCAAACATTGCAGCCATTAAAGCCCCCCCACCCCAACCCTACACACACGCACCCAAACATGGCTGCTATTAAGTCAAACCCACACACAGCTGCCATTGAGTTAAGCCCACCCAACTGCCACAGTCAAGCCATTGGGCCTTCACATTCACATGCAAACATGGGCACTACTGAGTCCAGCCAGAGAGACACACACACACACACACAGCCGAACCCAGGTGTCTGGGACATGGACACATGGCTGCTGTGGCCAGGCCACAGCTAACCAGTCTGAACACGCCCCCGGCAGCAGCTGAAAGAGAAAAGGGCACCCACTCCACACTACAGCTACCACCAGGCAAGAGAGAGACAGAAAGAGAGAGAGAAGGGGAGAGAGACAGAGATAAGAGCAGGAATATGTGGGAGCTCACACGCAGCCCTGCGTGTGCCTGGCCCTCCAGCCTGCATGCAGAAGACAGCAAACCCCCAGCCCTGTCCCGCCCCAACGCCGAAGGTCAGTGGCCTCCGGCACCCCTGGAAGCAGAGGGGGTGTGGGGGGAGGGGGAGTTTTATAAAATAAGACCAGACAGAAAGGCAAGGCTGGGGGGAAGGGGGGCAGTGAAGAGGTGGGGTAGGCTGGAATGAAGACAGGTTTGACTTACCTTCGATCTCTTCTGCTCAGGAGCAGGTGGTGATGGTGGAAGGCAGACAGGATGAGCCAAATAATAGCATCAAAACCAACCATGGGGGGGAAGGGTTGGAAAGGGGAAGGGGGAAAAACAGAAAATGGGAAGTAACAAAATTAAGATGCAGCAGAAAAAAAAAAACAACAACCAAGCGGGAGCGAATGAGATGCACGAGGGAAGCGAACAGGAGGGACAGTGGGGGGTAGCACGGGGCAGTTGTAGGACCTGGGTTACACCGGGGGAGGGTCATGAGACAGATCTGCCCCTGCCCTTGGTCTTAACATCTATAAAGGAAATAGCCCCTTTATCCAATCCCCCCAGTACTTTCAACCACCAGTTAAACCTCAGGGCACTTGTCAGCCGGGCAGAAGGTCCAGCTGGCAGGCTGCAAGGGGCATTATAGGGCTGGGGGCGATGGGGAAGATGTCCTCTCCCAAGCCCTCCAAGGGCCACGGCTCTGTAGGCCATCACTCTGGCAAGGGCAGGCCCAGGTAACGAGCTTGGCCGAGAGGCAGCACTGTAGAGAGGTCAATGAAGCGGGGACATGGAGCTGTGCATGGGACCAGTGGGTATCTCCTGGAGTTCAGATGCTCCTGATATGTCTCGCGCCTCCAGCTGCTGCTCTCAGGAGCTGGCGGAAAAGCCACTGACCGGCTGCAGCTGCAAGCCTGCCAGTGAGGTTCCTCTGCGAAGGGCCAACACCGTGCCGCAGCCAGTGACCCCTCCACCCTGCTATCAGCAGCAAGAGAACAAGAAGTCTCTTCCCTGGGGTTCACCTCAAGGGAAACTCCAAACCATGCAGCCCCGAACCCCTCCATGAATGGGTGCGGGAGATCTGATCCCATCAGGGTTGCCTGGGGGCACACCAGCGTTACAAGGGTTCCAGCAGCAGATCAGAGCCGAGCAGGAGCACATCTACTCCACAGTGGCTTTTAACAACCCTTCAGCTCTGGAAACAAACCAGGGTCAGATGCCAAACCCACCAAGGAAACAGAGCCCTAAGAAGCTCTGTGGACTGTAGCCTCACACAGCCACCGTGGCTCACGAAGCCGAGACGTCACAGGTGTCTCTAGCAAAGATAAGCCTCAGAGATGCATTTTATCCAGCTCAAAACGCAGCCAGAAACAGACTTTGCAACCAAAGTGGGAGGTTTTTGTTATCTGAATCATTTTTTCAGGGGTTTCTGAGACGCCCAGTCTCTTTTCCCTGCCGATTCATTCAAGGGTTTGTCAATTTGAAACTCGTGTTTGAAACGAAGGGATCAACCCAGGGTCAGGCTCAGGGGGTTTTCCTGGTGCCGGGTGCAATTGGCTGGCTTAACTGCATAGTAGGAGCAGCTGAAAATAAAAATCAGGGTTTATAGAACTGGAGGAAAACAGGGCAGGTATCTCAGGTCGCACTGGTCTATCCCCCTGTTCCAGGCAGCATCAGCCCTGCCCGACCCAACCTAGCCACTAGCTATGAAGCTGCTTCTGCAAAAAACCCATCTTGGGAGCACTTTAAAAGCATTTAATGGAAAACTGGGTCTGGGGATTTGGCCACCAGCAAGCTGGCCCTGACAGTGCCTCCACTGACTCAAAGTTCCCGGGACTTTCTGGCTGTAAAGGTCTTGAATCTGGGCCTGGCTGCTGGCTGATGTCTGGCTCTGGAAGGAAACTAAAGCTATCAGCAGCCAGGGGAAATTCCATCCTGTTGCAAACAAGAGGGCTGCTGCATTTTTTCACATATAATACACTCCTACCCCTGACTCTCCAAAGGAAACCGGTGCTGGAAACCGGTGGGTGTATTATAGGTGAGAAATACAGGAAAGCAGGTTCTGCCACCGAAATAGGGAGGAAAATCTGCAGTGATGTGCAGGAAACAGGCCTGGCGGCTGCTGCTCACTTACTATAAGGAAAGATCTCTTTTCCCCTTCAAAAACAAAGGCGCATTGTAGGTCAGAAAATACAGCATTTTGACAGTTCTAGGGGCCCTGCTACATGTTCATATTATTAAACCTGGATAGAAACCAGCTATAAAGTTGTCCCACGTGTTCAAGCTAACTTTGTAGCTGGACCGCCATTTTTTATGGCATGATAATCCCTTTGCATGTGTGGCTGGTCTGCATTTATTGCACAATTTATCAGTTAATGGTGTTATATATGTAATGTGTGGTGGGGGCCTGGGATCAAACCAGGCCAGCTGGCTTCCACCTTGTGGACCAGGATTACATGTGCTGCAGCTGTACCTAGGAGCTCTGCTTGTGGGGCAAGACCCCCATGCAAGGTGCTGTACAAACACTGAACCCATACCCCGGAGAGCAGAACAAGCCCCTACCACACAGTGCTCAACCTTTTGGCCCCATGAGCCAGGGGTGTGGTATGAGGACCCCATGCTCACCTGGATTGGGTCCTGATGCCATCTCCTGAGTGCTGGGATTGGACCCCAAAGGAAGGGTTTTGCTAGCCCCTCACCCTCACAAGAGCTCAGTGACACTGCAGTGCCCAGATCTCTTCGAGCACCATGGAGGGCACTGGGAGAGATTGGGGGGGTTGTGAGGGGCCAGAAGGGGATTCTCCGTCTGTGAATCCAGGGACACAGCTCCAGCGGGAAGGTGCCAACCCAAAAGCCCTGGAGGGAAGAGTCTGGAGCTCACTGGGAGCAGGGCTCAGGGGGACCTCGGCTTACCTTTCTCTAGGATGTCCTCGGCTCCGTCTTCCCACTGGTCCTCGTCCTCATACTCGTCGTCCACGTCTGCAGGAGACAGGAGGGGAAGAGATGGGAGAGACCCGCAGGGTCGGGGGGGGATCTGGCTGGTTACAGGGCAAGGGGCAGCTCCAGTGCTGCCTGCCTGAGGTCCCTGTTCAGGAGACACCCCAAGAGAAGGCGCCGTCCTCCACTGCTCAGGACAGCCAGAAAGTCCCTACCACGTCTGCTGCTCTGCTTTCTGCTCCCTGCCCTACACCTGCATCTACAGCTCTGCATTATGCTCCCTGCCCCATCAGCTGCTCTGCTTGCTGCTGCCATTTTTTCTCCCTACCTTGTCTGCTGCTCCCCCTTCTGCTCCCTGCCATGCACCCCCTGTCCTACCTCCTGCTCCCCGCTGTGCACCTCCTCCCCTATCTGCTGCTTAGCTGTCTGCTCCCTGCCATGTGCCCCCTGCCATATCTGCTGCATGCCACACACAGAGACTGAACCCCCCTCACTCCATGGTGCTGTGCTGCAGGTGCTCCTTCATCCCTCCTCCCAGATCCTCTGCTCCCAGAAGCAGCTCAGTCTGGATCCCAATGATGAGCACGTGAGAGAAGGCAGAAGGCAAGGGCACTTTCAAGGGAGCTGATGAATAATACCCCAATAAACAGGGGTATCATTGGGAGAAGTTTGCTTTGGCTTCTCCTGTCCTTCCCTGGGTGAAATCAAATTCCCTAGCCACCCAGGGAATCCGCCTCAAGAACAGGCTTGACCTCCCATCCCTGGTGCCCCCTTACTTACCGGCTTCATCCAGGATGAAGCCGCCATGCCTGGGCTTCTTGGCTGGCCGGTCATCATCTTCCTCCTCCTCTTCCTCATCATATTCTTCCTCCTCCTCCTCTTCCTCCTCCTCAGCCTCCTCCTTCTCACTGCCTGCCACACTGGCGTGTTCTTCCTCTGCCTGGGTATTACAGGGGGGGTGGGGTTAGGGCCCCCTGTCCTGACTAAGGGGGTCTCCAAGGGGCCAACTCCACCCCTCCCTGGGAGAAGGGACTGTCCAGGATCCCACCACAGTTGAGAAGGCCACAACAGAGGTAAGGAGGGGAGACAATCTGGCAGGAAGCAGCTGGTGATGGGGACATGGGTCCTGCTTGACAGACACCAGACGAACTCATTTCCCCAGCAGGGATGCTTTATTTATCCACATACCTCTAAGTACTGCATTTTCTCACATACAATGCAACCCAGAGTGAGATGTGCACTTTCTTTTTGAAAGGCAGGAGCAAAAAACAGAGAGGCCTTTCCTTGTAGCAAGTAACTGAGTAGCAGCAATGTCAGGCTGTGGCCTTGAACTTGGGGCTTTGGCTTACCCAGTCTGCCAACCCCTCAGCACTGGGGCAGACATAGACTATCCGAATCTGATCACTCGGCCTAGCCACCTGCCCACTCCCTGCTACTGGAGTGGCCATCCTGGGTCAGCTGACCCTTGACCCCTTCCCATACAAGAAAAGGGAAGGGTCTGGGCAACAAAGCTCAAATCTGGCACCCAGGCTGCCTCCCTCTTGGCTTGTGCTTTTACTGGCTTCGGTAGATTCTGTGGATACCTGACCTACGGTCCAGCTTGCCCACAGACCTGGAGTTTGGCCTTACCCGACTCTGGTTTGATCTCCTGCATACCCACCCCCACTGGTCTCATAATCTGGTGCCCTTCCTGACTCTCTGAATCTCTGACGTGGTTCCCCAGATGGATCTTCTGGCTTCCTTACAATCAGATTCTGAACACTCCCCTCCAACCTTGGCTGCTTCTTCTGACCCTGGGTGACCCCTGGACCTGACTGCCCACAACCCAGCCTGATAAGCGGGGGAGCCGAGTCTGCTCACCTGCCAATTCCCTGAGAATCGCATACAGATTTTACTTCTGCTTTTGCTCTGTAAGCAGTAGAAACAGCTCTTACCGTATTTGCAACATATAATGAACATTCCAAATTTCCAGCAGCTATTAGGGAGAGGGTGTGCACTGTATACTAGAAAATATGGTAAGACTCACGCCTTGAAAGCAGGGTAAAGAAATAAAAGTTCTTTCTTTTGAGCTCCACTGCTCTGAATTCATATCCTTCACCCCAGTTTTTAGGCACTACATTTTAGGGGAAATGTGAGTGTGATATGTGAATAAATGGGGTCAGGCTAGAACCAGTGGCCTGGGGCTCGGACCCAGAGCTTTGCACCTGCAGTGCTTGGCGCCCCAAGGCTCAGAGGAGGGGGAAGCGATTTGATCGAGGCCCGAGGCTGAGCTGGGGACAGAACCCAGGTGTTCAGACTCCCAGATCAGCAGCCTCCTCTGAGCCACCTCTTTTGTTCACCAAGTTGTGCCCAAATCTCACCCTGGGTTATTGTAGCCATGGCACAAATCCCAGGGGCCCCTTCAAAACAAAGGATCCTTCCCTCCTTCAGCCTCACCTCATTCTCCTCTACCTCCTCAGCCTCGCTGCTACGCTCACTCTCATCCTCTGAGAAGTTGCTGTCTTCGCTGTCTGACATCTTTGAGCCGTTCCTTTGTTCTCGGGGTGGGGGTGTGGGGAGTGACTCCCTCACGTGAAACACCTGCAAAACCAGAAGACAAGTTCAGAGACAGGGTTTCACCTTCTGCTTTGCATGTGGATTGTACAGTCATCAGGAGACCGCCAGGCTTGGATTATTCCCATTTTATACATGGAAAAACTGAGACATGCTCAGCTTAAAGCAATCTACCTATCATTCAACTGTGGCAGGCACCCACAGGGACCCCTGCAGCAGGCAAACACCTAACTAGCACACAGGTCTCATATTAACAATCCATGGAGGCTTAGAAGTGTTATCCCTTTCTCAGAGAGGGGGAAACTGAGGCAGAGATGCACCTTATGCAGCATTTGGGAGCTAAAGGGAATTGCAGTGTCCTGACACCCAGAAGCCTGAGGAACATGAGTACTAGGGGGCAAAACACGCCCCTTAGATAGATACAGAGACCCCTGCTTGTCTCCTACGCGGACAACGAGTGAGTGGCTAAAACTGCTCAGACCTTGCTTCTCTTAAGTCCTGCTCCTGCAACACTTCACATGCGTTTCCACATGTGTGTTGTCACACTGGCTACACACAGCAAGGAACGCACACGTTTCAACACCGCCTCCTCCAGAAAACGAGGCTCTACAAGCTGTGAGGCCTGACTCGCAAAGGGCTCAGATGAGGCCCTAAAGGAACTGAGAGTCTCATATCGATCCACCGTGGTACGGAGTCAGACAACAGCGGGGCTGGAAGGAACCCACAGAGGTCAGTCACATCCAGTCTGACCCCAGGTCCGTCAAACCCAGCATCAAACCTCTGAGCAAAATCAGCCCTGACACCACACCGGGCTTCACACCTAGACCTGCTGCAAGGAAAGCCCGGGGGGGCGGGTCATAGACACTGCAGAGCCCAGGCAGAGGCTATGCCCCCACTGCAGAGGAAAGGAAACGTTCCCCAGTTTACACCAGTCTGAGCAGGGCGGGAAATCCAGTTTATACCAGTCTGAGCCTGAGCGCAGGGACAAGACCCTCTACCCAGAAGCCTCTGGGTGCAGCCCCGCTGAAAACGTTCCAGCTCACATCACTTCCCGGTAATACAGACCCACGGCGGCTGCAAACCACACAGGGGGGTCGAGGAAGGAAGTAGGAAACACCACCAGCTGAAACCGCGTAGAGGGTAGTGAGGCCAAAGGCACAGCTACCCACCAAGCGGAGGCCATCAGCACTGATCCCCATTTGATAGTTTCATAGTTTCTAGGGTCGGAAGGGACCTGAGCAAATCATCTAGTTTTTTTGCTCTGATTAAAAAAAAAAAAAAGCCAAACCCCACCCCCCCCAATTTTCAAATTTAAAAAAGTAACACCAAATCCGCACTTTTCTACAATCAAACTGAAACACTACTATAGAGATATTGAGAGAGATCAAGTTATACACAGATCAAGAGAGAGTTAGAAAGAGATAGAGAGCAGTGTTTCAGTTTGATCATGGAAAAATGTGGATTTGGGGGTGACTTGTTTTAATCTGGAAAAAATCTAAATATATTCATCTGGAAAAAAAACTAGATATATTCATCCGAAAAAAATACCAATATATTAGTCAGGTATCAGGGCTGTATCCAGATCGAGCTAGAGGCAAAACTTGCAGTTAGAGGTGACAATAACTTTTATTAAACCAACTTGATTTTTGTGATAAGACACTTTTTAAAGCAAAAATTTCGTTGGTCTAATAAAAGATGACACCATCTCTGCCGCGAGATCTGATCCCTGACTATATTAGTGTCGTTCTATCTCGATCACAGGAAAATATGTGGATTTTGGGTTACTTTTTTTATCCAAAAATTTGGGGTGTTTTTTTTTAAACCAGAGAAGCCAGGAGCCCGGGTCATCAGGGTCACAGCTACATCCAGGCCGGATGATGAAGTGATCTCGGGGCGCGGACACACCTCTCACCCGGCTGCACAGAACAGGGCAGCAGGGAGGCAGGGCAGGGGCCCTGGGGGGCCGGGGTCATAGGCCAGGGATCACAGGTCAGGCGGGGGGGGGGGGGCGCTTTACGGTCACGGGGGCCGAAGCCTCGAAGCCAAGAGAGCACCCCCCGGAAGGGGGGGAGGGCAAGGGGGCAGGACAACTTCCGAGTCAGAGGTCAACACGTCTCCCCCTCCGGCCCCCCCGCGCAAGGCCTGCTACCCCGCCCCTTACCGGGCCGCGGCCCCGCTTCCGCAGGCCCCGCGCGGCTGCCGCTCCAGCTGCTGCTCGCCTCGAAGCACGATCACCCAAGTCTCGCGAGAGCGGGGCGCCACCGGGGTCACGTGAGAAGAGGGGTTGGTCACCTGACGAAGGAAGAGCAGGCTCGCTTGTACGGTAGCCGGGATGAGACCAGACAAGGGACTGGAGGGAGGGAGGAGCGAGCGGGCAAAGCGGGGCGGGGCCCAGGGAGGAGTATTAAAGGAGCAAGACAAGGGCGGGGGTGCATTAAAGGGGCAGGTGCTCAGGGGGAAGTATGTGGGGGTGTTAAAGGGGCAGGTTAGGGGAGGGAAGCAGGTGGGGGTATTAAAGGGGCTGGTTCTTAGGGAGAAGCAAGTTGGGGGTATTAAGGGACAGCCCCTAAGGATGGAGCATGAAAAGGGCAGGTTCTGGGCGGGGGGGGCGCTATTAAAGGGCCAAGTTCTGGGGAGGAGGAGGAACAGCAGATGGGGTATTAAAGGGGCAGTCCCTGGGGTGGACCATTAAAGGAGCAGCCTGCTGGGAGAGCCAAGGGGGCTGCAAAGGGGGGTCGGGGAAGGCTTGAAAGCGGCAGGGTCCAGTTGCCCCCCCACATGCCCAAGACAAAAGCCCCAGCACTAACGAGCTCATAAACGTGACTTTATTCAGCCTCCAGGCTGCTGCTCCCCCCGCACACACTAACCCCCCCCCGGTGCCCCCCCCGTTCCCCCCGGGGTAACGCCGCGCTGCCACCAGTTGCTCCCCCGCTCCCTTCGTTCGGGGGCGCTGGCAGCTGCGCTCTGAAGGCAGCGGCAACTCTCTGCTCTCCCAGCCCGGTCTCAGAGACTTGGGAGCCCCCACGACCCCCCGTCACCCACCCCAGGGGCACACAGAGGGTCCTGAACCCCCCTCGCCCTTTCCTTGCCCCTAGAAGCATCGGTCTGAATCCCAGCCACCTGCACGCGCGCAAGGATTGCACCCACGGCGCAATCAGGCGAGCGTACGGGGTGCAGGTCGTGATTCCTGATCCCCACTCCCTTGCCCAAGTGAGCGTCAGCGGTCCTGGTTTTCTCCGATTAAAAACAAATCCCCAAATTTCAGATGAAAAAAGACTGCCCCATCCAAAATCCACATTTTTCCATGGTCAAAATGAAACACCTTTATATCTATATAGATATATCGATATCTATGTATCGCTATAGCTATAGATATTGATATGTAGAGGTAGCTATCACGGAAGTCGGGTCGAAGGGACCTTGTAGATCTTCAAGTCCGACCCCCTGCCTGGGCGGGAGAAAAGACTGGGCTCAAATGACCCCAGCTAGGTAGGCATCAAGCCTCCTCTTAAAGCCCCCCAGGGTAGGGGCCAGCACCACTTCCCTTGGAAGTTGGTTCCAGCTCCTAGCCGCCCTGACCGGGAAGTCGTTCTTGCGGATGTCTAATCTAAACCTAGTCTCTAATAATTTGTGTCCATTGTTCCTTGTCAAGTGATATATAGATATATACCTAGATAGATAGATGTATATCTATCTACCTATCTATATAAATATATTAGTGGCACTTCATTTCGATCACGGAAAAATGTGGATTTTGGGTTACTTTTTTTCACCCGAAAATTGGGGTTTTGTAAATTGGAGAAAACCAGGATCCCTGGTGCTCCCTTGGGCGGGAAGACGGATATTTGAACCTGAGCTGTGCAAAACACGGAGGCGGGAGGACTCTGGACCTTGCCACAACCATGAGGGTGGATGGGGAGGGGCCCCGAGACCTCCCCACCCGGCAGCGAGGACATACGTGTCTCCTCTGGGTCCTGGTAACGTTGCCGGATGAGTCATTCCCCCAAACAAACTAATTCAGTTTAATTCAGTCTAGTTCAGAGGAACTTGCTTTGGCTTCTCTTGGGCTCCGCTGGATAAAAACCAAATCCCCCGGGGTCACCCTGGATGTAGTCCTGGCGCCTTCCCGGGAAAGGAAACTGTGCTGGGATCGGTCCTCTTTGCTTCCCGAGCCTGGCAGGACTCGCCAGAGCACGAGGCAGCCATCAAAGGAATATGACACATTCCAGCCTGCGCCGGCCCTGCTTTCGCCTGGGAAAAAAAGCCCAAGAGGAAGCTGAGGTCAGAAGCTGGAAGAAAGGTTAAATAGCTTGAGCCACAGGGCAGCGATTGCCCCATCCCCTGCACGGCTTGGCTCTGTGGGCGGAAAGAGCGGGACAGCTGGACGGGTCCGAGCCCATCTGGAGGGCAGTGAAATCAGCCCCTCTAGGGCCGGGGGTGCCCCAGCCACATCTGGGGTCACCCCAGTCCAGGTGCCTGGTGCCCGTGTGAACGGTCGCTCTCCTGCTGCTGCACTTCGAGGCCCTGGGGGTCGGATGCCAGCGCCTGAGCGCTAGACGGGGGCACCCACGCGAGACTGGCACGGCACCTCGCGAAAGGGCTACAGCATTCATCCAGCCCGCGGGGCCCATACGGGCTGGCACCGCCGCTCTTGGGAGACGGGGAGCTCCGCCCCAGAGGTTTTTAACACACCTCGGAGAAGATTCAAAGGGGTGGAGAGGAAAACCCGGGGATGAGACTATCGGCCTGTCCTAGGACAGGCAAGATGGGAAAACACCGGCTCCAAAAAAGACATCCGGGATTGCCCCTCGCGGGTGCGTGCCAGCTCCCGATCCGCGGCCGAAACGCCCCAGCTCCTGCCTTACCTCCGGGTGGGGAGGTCTGGACAAGCATTGCCTGGGGCAGGGCTGGTCGCAGCTCCTGGGAACGAGGCAGGTTCGGCAGGGGACCTGCAAGGCCTTTCTGCCCCGCGTCGTGCTCTTTGCGGTCTCTGAGAACAAACTCCCCCGAGAACAAACCGTGAGCGGATGACGGAGACGGCCGAACGCAGGAGCTGGGGGCGCAAGCAGAGGAAGGTCAAGAGACGTGTCGACGTCTCCATCCCTCGGGCTCGTCGCAGAGCAGGGGCGACGTGCACGTGGCAGCTGATGGTTTAGTCCAGGTTGATCCTGCCTGGATTAGATATGGGGTTGTTTCCAGCCCGGCTTTGCTATGATTCGGCTGGCACCAGCCCCGCAGGGTCCTGGCTGGCAGGTCTTGCCCCTGCGCTCAGGCTGCACTGGGGCAGGAAGGGATTTCCCCCCTGCTCGGACCGGTCCGGACCGGGGGGATTGCCTTCCTCTGCAGGAGGGACACAGCCTTGGTCTGGGGTCTCTGCAGCATCCATGATCCCAAGATGTTGCCCCCCACAAGCCCCCTGCTTTCCCGGGGGGCAGGGGTGGGGGCGATGCCCGGTGCGGTGTCGGGGCTGACCGTCGTGCTGCTCCGAGGTTTGATGCTGGGTTTGGATGGGGCTGATCCTGCCCCAGGCCGAGGCTTGCGCTGGATGTGACCTCCTGAAGGCCCTTCCACCCTGACTTTTCTCTGACCCTAAGATCTAAGGCAGATCTAATTATTCTCAACTGGGGTCCCCTGGACAGCTGCCAGATCCTTTGCAGGGTGCAACAGGAGCACTGATAAAGCGAGCCAGCACCTGCATGCAACGTGCAAGACGGACCCAGAGATTTCCAGAAGGAATCCAGCATGTGCAACCCGCTCCCTTGCAGAGCTCTTTGCCAGACAAGAAAGGCTCTGGCTTTTCTCCAGGGTCAAAACCAGGGATGCTGGTTTTCTCTGATAAAAAAAAAAATCCCCAATTTTCAGATAAAAAAAAAGTAACTCAAAATCCACTAGGGCTGTGGCATTTCTATCCCAGCAATCACATTTTTCTGTGATTGAAATGAAATGCCACTACATCTACATCCACATATACACATACGTATACCTGTATATACACACCAACATATACACAAACACATATACACACATAAATACGCGCGCGAGCATGTGTATCATGTATAGTGGTGTTTTGATCATGGAAAATTGTGGATTTTGGCTTACTTTTTTGAACCTGAAAATTGGGGATATTTTCTTAAGCGGAGAAAACCAGGATCCCCAGTCAAAGCCAAGTGAAAGCAAAGAGCTGGCGTTCAAACGAGGTGGAGTCTAAGGAGGCTGAGAGCCACGGGGACAGAGGACGACGGGGACAAGGGAAGCTGCAGAGAGGCTGGTGAAGGGAGCACGGATATGGGACTCTCGGGCCACCTGCCGGGGGGGGATTCGCTGGGCCGGTTCCTCCCCGCCGGGTTTCGGGACCGCAGGACCGTGTCTCACGAGACCCTCTGCCCAGCCCCTGCGACCGAGATCCTGTCCTGCTGCTGCTTCACCACGAAGATGGTTTTTTGGCCCCGATTCCCACGCCAGTGAGATCAGCCGGGGCGGTCTGCCAGCTGCTCCATGCTCGACTTGGACGCTCCCGTCTCTCCCCCTCCTCCCAGCCTGCGTCCTCGCACGGATCGCTCACGCTGTGATCTCTCCGTGCCAGGCACTTATCTGCTCAAACCCTTTCAGTCTCCGTCCAGATCTCGGCAAAGGAGCCACGCAGCTTAGTACAGGGGAAGCAACCTGTCTTGACCTGGGTAGGGGGAGTCCTCCCTAATCCTCAGATCTGGGGGAATCTAATTGATCCTTAGCACGATCCACCTTCGGATAATGATTCATAGGGTCAGGTGTCGCCGGGGGTGGGAGCTCCGCTGCAGTCCTGCCCCGCTTTGATTCCTGCTGCCTGGGAGGGGCTGCGGCATTTCTATCCAGGCAGCAGAGAGTCAATTGACTTCATGTCTCCTGATCTCTTCACAGGTGTTAACGACCCTCTCTCCTTCTTAATGGTCTTGATGTTCCACTATTCAATCTACCCTTTCTCTGATTCCTGCTAATCTCTTCACCCCTGGGGGGGGTAAACAACCCTCTCTCC
The DNA here is from genome assembly GCF_052110815.1 of Crocodylus siamensis. Lineage (NCBI taxonomy): Eukaryota > Metazoa > Chordata > Crocodylia > Crocodylidae > Crocodylus > Crocodylus siamensis. The sequence continues at coordinate 950,326 of NC_143400.1, forward strand.
TTCTTAATAGTCCTGATGCTCCACTATTCAATCTACCCTTTTTCTTCTGCTCCCTTGCCATGTTAGCCATGCCTGGAAACCTCCCTCCTCTCTTTCCCAGCCCTGCAGGCTGTTTGTAGCTGTCTAGCTACAAACCTTATCTCAGGCATGGTCACATGGACTCAGGTGTAGAAATGACTGCCTGTAAAGTGTTGGAGGCAGGATCAGCCCTGCCCAAACCAGCCCAGACAAACCCAGCATCTAAACTCTATAAAATGACTGTCAACCTGACACCGAACCAGGCATTGCGCCTCCCCGGCCCCGGGGAAAGCAGGGGGACCATGATGGGTAATGTCCTGCTGCTGCCAGGGGGTCATGGGCACCGGGGAGCCCCGAGGCCGAGGCCGTGCTCCTACTGCAGAGGAAGGCAAAACTCCCCAGTCCGGACCAGTCTGAGCCGGGGGGAAATCCCTTCCTGGCCCCTGCCGTAAGTTTTGATTCCTCTGATATAAGTCAATGTGCATTCCAATAGTTCTACTTGGATTTTTTAATTTTATTTAATATATTTCGTGTCGCAGGTCAGATTAGCCAAATCAGTTCCAAATCATATTGATTGAGCAGAACTCGGTCGTTCCAAAAACCTCATTGCTTGAGCAGGCAGACCTCAAATCTTTCTAAACACTGGGCATGGTGCTACAAGCAGCGAGCATCCTCCATCCCAGGCTCCCAGCCTGGGACTTCAGATACTCCCAAATCCATTGGCAAGCATCCTATGTGTAGGCTCATGCCCAGAGGTCTTGAGATTCGGATGCCCCCTACACTTGTCGTGAGCCAGAAGGCCAGAAGCAATAATCAGGGATCCTGGTTTTCTCTGATTAAAAAAAAAAAAAAAAAAGTCCCCAATTTTCAGATTAAAAAAAGGTAACCCAAAATCCACATTTTTCCATAATTAAAATGAAACGCCACTAATACCTAGATATACATATTAGTGGTGTTCCATTTTGATCATAGAAAAATGTGGGTTTTGGGTTACTTTTTTTAATATGTAGATATACACATATATTTAATATGTATAGTTACGCATATAGACATAGTATATATAGATATACATTTTAACATGTAGATATACATATATATTTAAAAAAAAATATATATATATATAATACCATATATAGATATACGTAGTTTTGAAAATATGTTGATAGACGTATAGTGGTGTTTCACTTTGACCATGGAAAATAATGTGGATTTTGGGTTACTTTAATTCGAAAACTGGGGATTTTTTTTTTATCAGGATCCCTGGCAATAATAGAGCATTAGACCCCTCCCACCCCCCAGCATCTTAGCAAACCTTTTAATTTCTGTTTGACTGAAGAAAAATGTGCATTGTGTTATACAGGACGACACTGCTCCTGCGCCCCCTTCTCCCAATCCTGGATCCAGCCCTAGACCTGGAGCTTACCACCTTGCAGACTCAGCAACCCGGCCCTCTCTCGACAGCTGGCCCAGCGCCTGCCCGAGCAAACAGAAAGTGCGGGAACGTGTTGGGGGAGATCTCTCCCTCGTCAACCTTTATCCACTTCTTATTAATAGGCTTTACGGCCTGGCAGCTAATCTGCCCCATGTGGCTGGGGGTGCTGGGACGTGGGCAGAAAGGCGCGGGGCACCACCCTCGTCTCCCCGCTCCATGGTGTTTCCAGGCACGGGAACATCCGCCCCACGCGGGTGAATCAGTAGTGCCGAGGCGAGATGGCTCCCGGGCCGATACAAGCATGGGGGCAGGTCTTTATTCCACGTTCCCCACTGACGTGTCAGCACCTACTGACCCAGCCGCGACGGCCCCCACCCCAAAGAGCCGTCCCCAGAGGAACATACTCTGCGGCTCCGGTAAGTCGCCCCTGTCTAGAAGTGGACCCCCCCTCTTCAGGTTCAGGAAACCAGTTCCCCCCTGCCCCGAAGTACCGTATTTACTAGCCTGCCATGTGCACCCTTTCCCCAAAAGTGAGCCCTCCAAAACTAGAGGCTTTAAGTAGGGAGGCTGATTTCTGCCCTGGAACAGAAGCATGGAGACGTGGTAATGGCAACCGAGGGCTCCACTTCTCTCCTCCTACCTGCAATGCCCAGTGAGGGATCCAGGTAGAACGGCAGCTGGGATCCACCCCAGAAGCAGCTGCATTTCCATGCCCAGTTAAGACAGCAGCTGCCTTCATCCCACCCAAAGCTGGCGGCAGGTCTTGGCCCTGCTCCCTGGCCCAGAGTCCCCCAGCCTAGAAGAGGGCCGGGGCTGCGGACTCAAACTGTCCCGGATTTGCAGCTCCCAGCCAGCGGCTCCAGCCCGGCTGGATGCAGGGGTAGCTGCTTCCCCACGGAGAGAGCAGGCTGCACAGGGGAAACTGAGGCAGGGGGCCCCAGAAGGATCCAGGTGTCTGGGCTCTGGGGAGGGCAACAGGGAAGCTCCCAGAGCCCGGACGCCTGGGTCCTTTGGGGGCCCTACCTCCGTTTCCCCTGCAAACCCCGAGTCCGGGGGATGGGCGGGCAGCTCCCAGGGCGGGGGAGGGAACCCAGGCGCCCGACCTATTCCCCAGGGGCAGAGGCCAGCTTTAACCCTCTCACAGCCAGTCGGTGTGGTTCCAATTCCCAGAGGATGCTGGGACAGCGGCACTGAAACCCCCTGGCAGCTTAGTCTCATCAGCTCTTCAAGTTACTGGTAGCGCCAACGCAAACTGGGACCAGCTGTTCACACCTCATTAAGGCTAGAAGCACAGCACTGCTTGTGGCCATTTTGACCGGGTCGGCTTTGGAGCGGCTACAAATGCAGCGCTGCCCACATGGGGCATTTCCTGGAGGCCCGTCCGCTCCAGGGGCAGGCATGGGGCCAGCACCGAGGCAGGGTAAGGAGGGTGCCCACCCACCTCATCAGCGCACCACCATTGCCTGCCTCTGGGTCCCGGCACGTTTGCAGATACGGGAATCCTCAGCGTGGAGGAGCCATCCGAACCCCTCCGGCGGCCGGCACGAGCTGCAAGCGGGTGACAACGTGAGCGACTCTGACGGCAGGTGGGAGGGAAGTGGGGCTGGAAGGGACATCGCGAGGGCACGTCCGGACCAGCCCTCGGCTCAGGACAGGGTTGTCCCCGACCGACCCCTCCTGGCCCGCGCAGCATGACGTGGCCGTGACCTGTCCCAAGGCCTCAGCACCGCAACTTCTTCCACCCCAGAATAGTCCCCTGCTCTCCATGGAAACCCCCTGGGGGTTTGGGGGGGCCTCGCTAAAGTGCCAGCCTCAGTGACATCATCCCACCTCCCTGCCTAACCACACATCACTTCCTTTCATTGCCGCCATCATTCCATCTTTCCGCTTAACCATGCATCACTTCCTGTCGCTGCTGATGACATCATCCAACCTCCCTGCATAACTGCGCATCGCTTCCTATCATTGCCACTGATATCCCACCTAACGACACATCACTTCCTTTCACTGCCGCTGACGTCATCCCACCAAACTACGCATCACTTCCTTTCTCTTCCCAACTCCCCAGGGCTTTTACCCCGCGGAGCCCTTCTCAGGCAGCTCCTAAAATGAACAGCAAAGAGGGGGGTGGCCAGCAGCTGCTCCCGTGTGCAAGCCCGGGGGCTCCCCCCAAAGGGGCGTTCAGAGGGGGGCTCCGAGGAAGACGGTGGCCAGATGCCAATGACTCCATCCACCACCGATGGAGCAGTCAAAGGCTGGAGCTGCACGGGGCGGGCTGAGCCCGGCTGCTGGGGGGTGCCACAATGGAGAAGGGGGCAAGCTGGGAAACGCAGCGGGCTCCACCCCCGGGACTTGGCCCCCTCACGCCCGGGCTCCACTTGGAGCGGTCCCTGGAGCTCTGGGCTGGACTCTTTCCAACCTGTCCACCTGCCCCGGAAAGCGTGGGACCCTGGACTGGGCCCTGGTGTTGCACGTGCTCGCCGGGGGGGGCCTGGTGCCGGGCACGGCCGTGCTCGGCGCGGCACGTGCTCACCGGGGGGGGCCTGGTGCCGGGCACAGCCGCGCTCGGCACTGCACGTGCTCACCAGGGGCCTGGTGCCGGGCACGGCCGCGCTCGGCGCTGCACGTGCTCACCAGGGGCCTGGTGCCGGGCACGGCCGCGCTCGGCGCTGCACGTGCTCACCAGGGGGGGCCTGGTGCCGGGCACAGCCGCGCTCGGCACTGCACGTGCTCACCAGGGGCCTGGTGCCGGGCACGGCTGCGCTCGGCGCTGCACGTGCTCACCAGGGGCCTGGTGCCGGGCACGGCCGCGCTCGGCGCTGCACGTACTCACCAGAGGCCTAGTGCCAGACACAACCCAGGCTGTCCTGGCCGGCTGGAGGCTGGAGGGGGGCACGGAGACCCCGCTCAGGCGGGCGCGCAGGCAGGCAGCTTGCACTGCCTCTGCAGCAGCTGCAGCAGGCGGTCCAGGAAGCGCAGGGCCGGCTGCTCTGGGTGAAGCTCGCAGGCCTGGCAAGGCCAAGCCGAGGCCCGGGGGCAGGCCAGGCGTTCCAGCCGCCACTCCAGCTGCTTGAGATACCGCCTGAGGAGGTTCACAGCTCCCCAGTGCTCCGGGCGCTCCCAGCGGATCACGTCCAGCTCCGTGTGGAAGCAGTTGAGGTTCTCCACCGTGCAGACCTGGTGGGGGGCAGGAGGACAGTGGGGTCCCCTGATCCCCCTCCCCAGACACCCCAAAAATCAGACCTCTCCCCCGCTGCACCCTGCTGCTCGCTTCTGGTCCCACACTGCCTCAGTTTCCCCTCCCCATGCTCTGTGTCAGGGCGGGCCCTGGCATCCGCTGTGGGATGGAGCCTGCCCCAGGGAGGGCACCGGATCCGCGGGCATTGAGCCTCCGACCCCCTCCCCTCCAGGAGCGCTGTCCTTGGGCTAGAGGGGAAACTGAGGCACCAAGGGCAGGGCTGCCTCAGCTCCAGGGCTGCTGCCTGCACACAAGATCACCGGCTCAGGAGTGGGGCTGATGAATGTGACACACGCAAAGGAGGGGGTGGACAGGGACATCCTCCCCCCCCCAAGTTGAACAGACATGACCGGGGCCACACAGGCAGTCTGTGGCAGAGGAGGGGCTGGGGACCCACCTACCGTGATGTCATCGGGTGTGTAGAGCTTGGGGTCATTGGCGTCTCCCTAGGGGCAAGAGCGATGCAGTCGGGGGAGGGCCAATGCCCTTTGACCTTCCCTGCCCCCCCCCAGTGACCCCTTGCCCCCACCAACACACAGCTGGGAGGGAACGCAAAGGACCCACTGGTTCCCAACCAGGACCTATAAGAATCCTCCCTCCTGGGGACGGGGTGGAGCCCCTCTTTGGCCATGCCCACCAGCCCCATTGGCTCCCAGCCGGCAAGGATACACCCTATCAAAAGCTTCCTTTGCAGGAAGGGGTGGGGCTTACCAGCCGCACCCACCCATCCCATTGACTTCCAAGCTGGCAAGGATCGACCCATCAGATGCTTTCTCATTGGGGGTCTGTGGGGGTCCTTTCCTTAGCCACACCCACCCAGTCCATTGGCTCCCAAAGGGACAGGGATCAGCCTATCAAGGGTCTCCCTCACTGGGAGGTGGCGTATGGGGGGGGGAGGGCGGGTGAAACCTTTCCTTAGCCACACCCAACCATCCCATTGGTTCCTGGCTAGCAGGGATCAGCCTATCAGAGGGATGCATGGGGGTGGCCAAGGAAAAAGCCACACCCTCTTCCCAACCACAGAGGTGACAGATACCCCAGAGTACGGGGAGACAGGACGGAGGGGTCCCCCAGGCCCATCTGCCCAGGAGCAGGAGCAGGGGCTGGGGCAGGGACCTGGGACCCCCCCCCCCCCCGGACTCACCAGCAGGCGCGTGACGTTGTGCAGCAGGCGGACGCCCTCGCCGCACCCGGGGGGCTCGTGGCCCGGGACGCACGGCAGCAGTGACACCAGCAGCAGGGTGCAGAGCCCCCGGGCGCCCGTGGCGGGGTCCCCATCCAGCCCCGTGCCCGCCCCACACACCGCCATCCTGGGGCGGGGGCTGCCCTGTGAAAAAGCACAGAGGGGAAGGGGAGGCTGGGGGGGACGGCACCTAGGATTCCCCACCCCAGAGCTGGCTGCATTTCAATGCCCAGAGGGTGAACCAGGTGTAACAACAGCTGGGATCCACCCCAGACCTGGCTGCATTTTACTATACAGAGTACCCCCATAGGGACTGCTGTGTTGCACCCCAGACCTGGCTGTTTTTCATTGTCTAGGAAGTGATCCAGGAGTAACAACAGTCAGGATCCACCCGAGAGCTGGCAGCATTTCAACTCGCAGGAAGTGATCCAGCTATAACTCAGCCAGGATCCACCCCAGAGCTGGCTGTATTTTGATGCCTGGAGAGTGACCCATGTATAACACAGCTGGGACCCATCCGAGAAGCAGCTGCATTTCATTCCCCACCCCAGAGCCAGCTGCTTTTCAATGCTGGGCAAGCGATGGAAGCACAGAGCAGGGTTTGGTGTCCGACTGGTCAAAGAGTTCAATCAAGGATCCCAAATCGCCAAGAGCTGCAAACCCCAGTGAGAAAAACCGCCTGTTTTCCATACACGCCCCCATTAAGAATCACATTTCTGGCAAGAAAAAAAAGGAGCTTTTTTGGTACAGCGGCTCCCATCTGTAACCAGCCCAGAACTACCCAGTCAGTCGACGCAGTCTGAGCGGCCTGAAAGCCGGACAGCAAGGGCAGGAAACGGCTTTGGGGGGTCACATCCAGGCCGACCCCCTTCTCCCAGCAGGACCAGCCCCAGCTCTGTCATCCCAGCCAGGGCTTTGTCCACCCCGGTCGCCGAAACCTCCGAGGACAGGGACTCCCCCGCCGCTCTGGGGAGCCTGCTCCAGAAAGCTCTTCCTAATGTCCAATCTCAGCTTTCCTGGCTGCAGCTTGCACCCATTGCTCCTTCCACCACCACTGAGAACAGCCCTGCTCCATCCTCTTCACAGCCCCCCTTAAAAGCCGCTATCACCCTGCCTCGGTCTTCTCTTCTGCAGACTCAATCAGCCCAGCCCCCTCCTCCCTCCTGCCCCCAGCCCCCTCCCTTCTGCAGTGGGGAGGGGGGGCCCACAACTGGACTCCAGACGTGGCCTCCCACCCACCCAGAGCTGGCTGCAATTCATGGCACAGGAGCCCGCAGCGATGCCCAAGTAGAACAGCAGCCGGGTCCAGCCCAGAAGCAGCTGCATTTCCAGGTCCCGGCAGCGGCCCCCCCGGCCCCCCCCGGAGGCGGCCGCAGGTGCCGGACCCCCGGCCCTGGTGCTCCCAGGCCGGGCGGACTCACTCAGGCTGCGGCAGTTCGCGGCTCCGAGCCGGATGCAGGGCGGCTGCTTCCCTGGCAGGGAGGCCAGCCCCGGGGCGGGGTTTGCGGGGGGGCGTGAGGGAGAAACTGAGGCACGGCCCCAAGGGACCCAGGAGGCCGGGGCAGCGGGGAAGGGGGGGCCAGGGCTGGGCCCAGGTGTCTGGCCCCCCCCAGCTGAGCAACAGGCCCCGCTCGGCCCCCGCCCCCCAGCCGGGGGAGAACCCGGGGGGCTGGGCTCTGGGGCACACACGTGTGCGAGACCTGGAAGGGAGGGGAGGGTCTCTGACACCTGGGCACCAGACACGTGTGTGACACTTGGAGGGCAGGAACCCAGACACATGTGCGTCCCCCAGATGCCTGGGTCCCATGTGTGCACGTGTGTGCGCCCCAGGCACGTGGGTCCCCCGCGCGTGGCACACGCAGGCCCGGACCCCGGGGGTGGAAGGAGGCGCGGAGGCGGCTACACAAACAGCTGCTCTTTATTGGCCGGGGGGCAAATTTTCCCCCTTTCCAAAAACGATACAAACCCGCCTGGCCTGTGCGCCCCCAGGTAACACGGGGTAGGAGCTGGGCTGGGGGTCCATCCTGCTGGGGGGGGACAGCTCAGGCTGTGGGACCCAGGAGTCCAGGCTCCCAGCACCCTCCAGCCACTAGGCCTCACTCCCCCCTCGGGCTTGCAGCTAGGAGCCGGGGAGGCCGGGCTCCACGCTTCCCCCCCCCAAACGTGCTCCCGTCTCCCTCAGGCTGGAGGAACCCGGGAGTCCCGGCCCCCGGGCTCGAGCCACGAGGCCACACGCCGGCCGCGTCCTGGCACCGTCGCTCACCACTAGACCACACAACACCCAGGCCTGGGAAAAGTACCCAGGCGTCCTGGCACCGTCGCTCACCACTAGACCACACAACCCAGGCCTGGGAGAGGAGCCCAACCCACAGTTGTAACCTGCTCCCATTGCACTTGGAGGCTCGATTAGTCCATGAACTACGGTCGTGCCCCCTGCACAGCCACTACGGCCCCCCAGGAGCCAAGGAAACTGAGGCAGGACAAGGGGGGAGGGGCAAAAAGATTCCTTCGGCTCTAATGGCACCGTGAAGCACAGCCCCCCCTTGCCCCCAGGGCCAGACCCCCAGCGTCACTGCATTGGGAGGTGTAAATCAGTGCCATTTCATTGGCACCCACAGTGCCAGCCCCCCGGTGAGGATGTACATTGTTGTCCCACAGCTGCACTGGTGGCAGCCGTGGGATCCCCATGGCCTCCGCAGGGCCAAATCCACCGGGGGAAGGGGTGTCAGTTGGCACTGCACCAGTAGAACTAGTGGGAGCCATGAGATCCCTATCAACTGGCACCCAGGGGGCCAAGGCTGCAGAGGGGTGTAAACTGGCGTCGTACCCATGGTGTAAATTGACATTGCACCAGTAGAACCGGTGGCACTATTGGGATCCCTTCCTTATGCCCCACTGTGCGGTTGGGCCCCTGGTGCCAAAACTGATGTCACGCCAGTAGAATTGGTGTCAGCTGTGGGAACCCCACTGACCGCCCCAGGGCCAAATCCATGGGAGCAGAGGTGTAAACTGGCATTGCACCAATGGACTTGATGGTGTGAGCAGTAGGATGCCACCCCCTCCTTGCAACTGGCAGCCAGGGAGGCAACTCCACAGACGGGCATAAATTGGCACCGCACCACTGGAATTGGTTGTAGGGCGGGATCCCCACAAGTACCCACCGGGCCAAATCTACAGGGACGAATAGTGTAAACAGTTATCACACCAGGATAACTAGTGTCAGCAGTGGGATTCCCTCCTCCCCCACCCCACTTGGCACGCGGGGGGGCCAACCCCACAGCCAGGTGTAAACTGGCACCACCGCAATTGATGTTAGGAGTTGGATCCTCCCAGTTGGCACTCAGAGGGCCAAATCCACAGCTGGGTGTAGACTGCTACCACACTAGTAGAATTGGTGTGAAACGTGGGATCCCACCCCCATCCCTAATTGGGGGCCATCTCCCCAGCTGGGTGTAAACTGGCACCACTGCGACTGGTTCTAGCGATGGGATCCCCCGCAGTTGGCTCCTGGGGGGCCAAATCCACGACCAGGTGTAAACTGACCCTGCTCCTCAGCTGCTGGTGGAAGCCGCGGGCTCCCCGCAGCCATCTACACAATATCCCACCCCGCACTTTAACCCCGCGTGGGATCTGGCCCCCTTATCCCCCCGGGACCTGTTAACCCCTCCCCTCCCCGGCCTTCCCTTTGGTCCTGGTGCCCCCACGGGCTGGGGCGGGGGGGTCACGTCTTGGGGGGCCCCTGGCAGGCACCCAGGCGGCGGGTGCTGGGGGGCGCTAACGGGGGAGGGGTGAGGCTGACCTGGGCCGTGCGGAAGCCGGCGACGCGCCCGCCACCCCCCAGCCGGATGTTGACGGTGGTGGCGTAGCTGGCGCGGGGCAGAGGGGGGCTGGAGGTGTCGCCCCCCCCCCGGCCGCTTGGCCAGGCTCTGGCTGATGCAGGAGGCAGCGAGGTACCGGGACAGGGCTGAGGGGCGCCGGGGGGCCAGGGGCGGGCCCCGATCTGGGCTGCCAGGGTGGGCGAGGGGCACTGGGGTGCCCCCCTCAGCCCCCTGCAGGGCTGGGCGCACGGCGCTGCACGGCGGCGTCTCCTCCTCTTCCAGGGCTGGTGGGTCCAGAGGGGCAGCCGTCTCCGCCGGGGGCTCCTCCGTGAGATCCGGGAGTCTGGGTGGGAGGAGGGGGGTGATGGGCACCAGGGTGCCCCGCTCCGTCCCCAGTGGGGCCGTGTGCACGGCGCTGGATGTCTCCTCCTCTGGCCCGGGGGGTTCCAGGGGGCTGCAGGCAGCCGCTATCTCTAGGGGGTCCTCGGCCGCGGGCCCTAGGTGTCCGGGCGGGAGCAGGGTGGCGACAGGCACAAGGGTGCTCCCCTCAGCTCCTGGCGAGGCTGCGCGCACGGTGCTGTACGTCTGTGTCATCTCCTCCGGGCCTGGCAGCATAGGGGGGCTGCGGGTGGCAGTTTCTGGTGGGTCCTCGGCTGCGGGACCCAGGCGTCCGTGTGGGAGTGGGGTGCCCTCCGCAGGCTCCAACGGAGCCAGGCACATGGTGCTGTACATCTGCGTCCCGTCCTCTGGGCCTGGAGAGTCCTGGGCGGCGGCAGCAGTGGGACCCAGGCGTGCGGGCGGGCGGAGGGGCGGGGGCCGGGTGGCATGGAGGTCGCGGGTGCAGCCCCGGGCGGCGCTGAGGCGCGGCACTGTCTCCTGCACACAGCACACGTGGCGTGGGGGGTCCCGCACCAGCACGTGCCCGTAGAGGCGCGGCTCACCTGGGGAGAAGGGGGCGGTCAGCATGGGGGGTGGGAATACCCTGGCCTGCCCTCCCACCACCTCTGTCCAGCCCGCAGGTGTGGAGATTGAGGCAGGCAAAGTAGGAAACCCTCTACCACACGTGTGTGTGTTTTAGCTACCAGGGCCCCGTGCATGTATGCGTGTTCTGGACACCAGGGTCCTCTGCGTGTGCATGTGTGTGCACGTGACCTGGATGCCTGGGGCATGTGTGGTAGACACCTTGGCCTCATGTGTCCGTGTATGTTCCATACACCTGGATCCTCTGTGTGTGTGTGTGTGTGTGTGTGTGCAAATGTGTGTGCACATGACCTGGCTGTGCACACCTGTCAGTCCCTGCTGCCCTCTGCTGGACAGATTGACAGCCGCTCCACGTGTGCACCTGTGCATTTGTCTGCTCACACGTTGTGCGTTCACTTCTGCGACTGTGCGTGTGCACAAGTGCGTGTGCACGTACAGGTGCATGTGTATACACATGGGCCACCCCTCAGGTGACGGGGCAGCTGGTGACAGGGTTTCTGGACCCCCAGAGCCCGCCCCCCCCATGCATGCCGGGGAAAACCCAGATGACCCAGGAAGCAATGCACTGTGGGAAACGCACTCCCCCAATACCCAGCCACTTTTTGCCCCAGGTCTCCCCTGCCCCAATGCATGCTGGAAAAGCTCCAGGTACAATGCATTATGGGAAGCATTTCCTCCCAATACCCCCCTGCCCTGGTGCATGCTGGGAGGGCTCCAGACACAATGCATTGTGGGAAACCGTGGGCTTCCAGGCACTCACAGGCAGGGGCTCCGGGCAGCTCTGTCTCCATCTCCGTCTGGGCAGCGGTGGCGGGCAGCATTGCGGCACGGGGGGCCACGGAGGGCCGGGGGGGCCGGGCAGGCGTGCGCAGCCGCCCAATCCGCTCGCTGTAGAGCTGCGCCAGGAGCTGCACGTTGCTGCGCGCCAGGGGCGGGAGCAGCGCCAGGGATGGCCCCTCAGCCCACGGCCCCCCAGCAGCGTCCGAGTCCTCCACGATGCGCAGGGGCTCTGCCCAGGGGACAGGGTCCGGCCTTGGGCCCTGCCCCCGGACCCGCCCCCGCCGCAGCAGGGGGGGCGGGGGCCCAGCAGCCCCTAGCCCCCGCTCCTTCTCCCGCCAGGCCCGGCGGATCTCGGCCCAGGACTGGAACTCGGGCTCTGGCGGGGGTGGGGCCAAGGGCTGGCCACACCCCTTCCCAGCATCCCCTGGGCTCTGGTCTGGCGATGTCCCTTGGTCACGCCCCTTCCCAGCATCCCCTGGGCTCTGGTCTGGAGATGTCCCTTGGCCACGCTCCTTCCCAGCATCCTCTGGGCTCTGGTCTGGAGGTGTCCCTTGGCCACGCTCCTTCCCAGCATCCTCTGGGCTCTGGTCTGGAGGTGTCCCTTGGCCACGCTCCTTCCCAGCATCCTCTGGGCTCCGGTCTGGCGGTGTCCCTTGGCCACGCCCCTCCCCAGCGTCCTCTGGGCTCCAGTTTAGCGATGTCAATTGGCACCGACCCTTCCCAGCATCCTCTGGGCTCCAGTCCCTCAAGGGCTCTGTGCCATGCCGCCTGGCAGGCACCGGGGGGCGGGGCTTGAGTGGACAAGCCCCGCCCCCTGGGGCAGGGGGGGATGGAGGGCAGCTGCAGGGGGAGGGGGGATCCTCGCTCTCCTCCTCCAGCGCCCCCTCGGCGGGCGGCCAGGCCTGAGGGCGGCAGGGGGGGCTGACTCAGTGTCCAGGCCAGAGGTGGGGGGACCCAGGTGTCTGGGAGCCGCCCCCCCAGCCAGGCTGGACCCCACAGTCCAGCCCCCCTCGTTCCCCTCCAGGGAAGAGCCCAGGCGTCCTGCCCCCCTCACCTGCTCCGGGGGGGGCGTCCCGGCTCCCAGCCCCCGGCGGCTCAGCAGCTCCAGGATCTCGTCGGTGATGGAGAGGGGCTCGGGGGGCAGCCCCAGGGGCGGCGGATCCGGCTCTGGCTCCAGCCCCGGGCACAGCTCCCCCTCGCTGCCGGCCTGGGAGGGATGTGGGGCAAAATACGTGGGCAGCTCAGGGCAGGGGAGCCCAGGCTACAATACCCCCTTCCCACCCCTGCCCAAGCTGGGCAGGGAACCCAGGTGTCCAGGCCCCCCCAGGCACTCACCTTGAGCAGTGCTGGGCCGGGGCGGGAAGGAAGGAAACACCCGGGTTAGAACGGACACACACGCGCGCGCCACCCCCCGCCCCGATCCTGTCCCCCGACGTGACCCCAGACCCCTCAGCCAGGACCCTGCAGGGGGCACTTGGGGGGGCACTCACCGCTGGGCTCTGGCCCCAGGGGGCTCCTGTCCGTTGCCGGCTCTGGGGGCCGAGAGGTGATACGTCAGTCCGGGCTCGTTAAGAGGCAGCAGGGCTTGTTAGGGGCAGCAGGGGAACCCGTGGGGGAAACTGAGGCACGGGCGCATGCAAGGCCGGGGACCCAGGCATCCTGCCCCACTCTCCCGGGACACCCCGCTCGGTCCCTGCGCGCCCCTCCCTCACTCGGTTTCCACGGCCCTCGTGAACTCACCAGACTGGCGGCGCCCATGGCGGCTGTGAGTGCCAGGGTCCGAGCTGGAGCAGCTGCGGCGAGCGCGCTCAGGGCTGCACACGAGCGGCGGTGGCTCTGCAAGGAGGCGTGGTGCTTGTACGAGGGCTCACATGACTTGGCCCGGGGAGGGAGGGAGGGAGGGAGCACACGAGGGGGCCCGGGGTGGGGGTCTCCCAGGCACGAGAAGGGGGCTCCTCTGAGCACTAGGATGAAGGCTCAAAGCTGGTGCCAGTCCCGGGCACAACTGCCCACATGCGAGCAGGCTCACACTGGGCTTGGTGCCGCCACCCGCGGCTCCCACATGCTAGTGCCCTAAGGCTTGGATTCGCACAGGTGTGAGGGCAGCGAGACACTTGTCCTCTCACACCAGGGCTCGCTCCCAGGATCTCTGCACAAGGGCATCCACTCAAGCTCACCCTCAGCAGCTTTGCACGAAGATGTTGACACACGAGGGCCCTTGCACTAGGGCTCACAGCTGTTATCTGGGCCTGAGGGTATCCTAGTGCCTCCACACTGGAGCTCACTCCCAGTATCTTTGCACGATGGTGTTCACACACTAGTGCCTTCGTGCTAGACCTCCTTCCCAAGCTCTTTGCACACGGCTGTTCACACACCCGTGTCCTCTCATTACAGCTCCCTCCCGGTCTCTTGCGTAAGCGTGCCCACATGCTTGTGCCCTTGCACCAGCATTCACTCCCCATCTCTTTGCACAAGGATGTCTGCACGCTCCCGCTTGCTCCCGCTCCCCCTGGGCACACGCGTGTGCAGCACCCCTGCGCTCGGCACTGAACGTACCTGACTGGCGCCGGCCCCGTGGGCAGCTCCAGGGCTCCTCCAGCCGGGGGGGGGACGCGGGGCTCCAGGGCAGTGCAGGGGAGCCTGGGGACAAGGGGGTGAGTGGGGGGGGATGCCCCCTGACACCCCCCCAGTACCCCCCCAGCTGGGGGGGTGGACACCTGGTCTCTCTCTCACCCTGGAAGCTGTTCTCCAGCAGCACCTGCTTGGCCTGGAAAAATGCGGGGGGGTCAACTACTTGTGCAACAGTGCCCCCCGCCCGGCATTGCACTCCCTCCCCCCCCGGTTGCTGCTCCATGCAGCCCCCTCTTCCCCCCTGCGACTCTGCTGACCCCCCCAGCCCCCCCACCTTCTGGGGGATGGAGGCGGGGTGGTTTTCCACGATGAGGCGCTGCAGGTAGTGGATCCACAGGCGCTTTTCCTCCTGGTTCCTGGCCTGGGGGGGCAAAGCGGGGGATGCGGTCACCCCTGGGGCGGGTGTTGGGGGTGGAGTTTCACCCCCCTTGCAGGGACTGTCTCTGGGGGGGGCCCAGGAGTCCTGCCCCCCGGCCCCCACCTGCAGGACGAGCTGCTGCTTGGGGATCGTGAGGTCCCAGAGGGTGAAGCCGAGCGGGTCCTTGGGGGTCTCGGACAGCGCCAGGTTGCAGCACTGGGGGGGCGGGGGGGCGGCTGTGGGGCACAGCAGGCTCCGCCCCCTGCCCCCCCGGTTCTCTCTCCCCTCCCCTGGGCCCCCCTGTTTGGGGCCGCCCAGACCCCCCCGGTGCTCCCCCACCGCCTCCCAGACCCTCCTCACTCTAGGGACCCCCCCTCCGTTGCCCCCCCTTAATTTGGGGACCCTCCCAGCACCCTTGTGCCCCCCACTTTGGGGTATCCCACCTTCTTGACCCCCCAGACCCCCAATATAGGACCCCCCCATTTGACACCTCCCCTCTGGGGAGTCCCCAATTTAAAGACCCCTCTCAGCCCCCACTCTGGAGACCCCCCCACGCAGCAGGCCCCTCTGGACCTCCCCTCCAATATGAGGACCCCTCCAATTTGGGGTCCCCCCTGAGGCCCCCCCCAATTTCACCCCCCGGTGCTCACGAAGCTGTGGCTCTTGTAGTGGAAGGCCGGGGGCCGCGGCTTGGCCACGAGCAGCACCGTGCGGAAGAGGAAAAGGGCCCGATCTCGGCCCCGGCCCCCCCGGCCCCCCCGCGCCCGGAAGCGCCCCTCCAGCACCAGCTCCCCGAAGGCCCCCAGCTCCGGGCCCTGCCACCCCCGCAGCAGCCCCTGCAGCTCCTGGGGGGCAAGAAGAGGGGGAGCAGTCAGCACCTCTGTGGGGGAGGAGGGAGCTGGAGGGGGGCTCAGGGGTCAAGGGGGGCGGGGGGGTCTGGCCATCTAGCCAGCCCCACAGGTCCTAGGAGGGGCAGGTCATAGAGGTCAGGGGTCACAGGAGGAGGCTGAGAGAGTAATGGGGAAAACCGAGGGGGGGGCAAGGGGTGAAGGAAATCCAGGGGTCATGAGTGTGGGGGGGTCAAAGGGGAGTCTGAGGGGGGTATAGGGTCAGGGGTGACAAGAGGGGGTGGGGGGCAGGGAGGGTAGGAGAGGGTCACGGGGGGCATCACACCAGTTGGGACTACAGGGCTCCCAAGGGTCAGGGGATATCTGGGCAGTGGGGGGGGTCACAGGGGTCAGGGCTCGGACCTGGAGGCGGGCGGCTTGCTCCTGGCGCCGCTTGGTGTCGTTGATGCACCAGGCCACGGCCGTCATGGTGGCGCTGGCGGCCTCGACCTCGGCCGCCCCCGCACCGTCGCGCCCGCACTGCTTGGCCAGCTCCTGCCACACACGCGTCACCGCCGGGGGGCAGAGGGGGAAATTGGGGAGTCCCAGGTGGGTCAGGGCTCCCAAGGAGGGGGCTGGGGGGTATCAAGGGATTCGTGGGGGGGTGGGGTCGGGGTATTGAGACCCCTGAGGTGAACACAGGGTGGGGAGGGGTAATTGAGGGATACCGAGGGGGGCCAGAGGTATGGGGGTCCTGGGAGGATTTCAGGGGGTCCAGGATGGGATCAGGGATATCAGAGGATCTCGGGGGGGGGGGGGGGGAGGTCCAGCGCAGGGCCAGAGGTATTGGGGGGTCCTGGGGGGTCCCGACCTGGAGCAGCAGGTGGTACTTGAGGATGCGCTGCACGGGCTTGAGCAGGTCGGCCTCGAGGGGCAGCCCGTGGCCCCGCGCCGCCTGGCGCTGCCGGAAGAAGGCGGCCAGCTCGTCCTGCGCCATGCACTCCCGCAGCACCGCCACCGCCCTGCACAGGGGTGAGGGTCAGAGGGCAGGGGGCAGGGGTCGCGGCCTCCCCCCACCCCGGGGTGGGCGGCACTCACGTGGGGTAGTTCATGCAGTACAGAGTGTAGATCTCGAACTCGTCGCTCTGCAAGGGAGCGGGGTCAGCAGGGCAGGGCCAGGGACCACCCCAGAGGCCTCCTGGGCCAGGCTGCGCCCACCTCTGGGGTGGCCGCGGCTGAGTATAACAGGGACCGCCCCATACAGAGTCAGGGCTGAGATGCGCCCGCCTCTGGGGTGGCCGCGGCTGAGTATAACAGGGACCGCCCCATGCAGAGTCAGGGCTGAGATGCGCCCACCTCTGGGGTGGCCGCAGCTGAGTATAACAGGGACCGCACCATACAGAGTCAGGGCTGAGATGCGCCCGCCTCTGGGATGGACACGGCTGAGTATAACAGGGACCGCCCCATGCAGAGTCAGGGCTGAGATGTGCCCGCCTCTGGGATGGCCGCGGCTGAGTATAACAGGGACCGCCCCATGCAGAGTCAGGGCTGAGATGCGCCCGCCTCTGGGGTGGCCGCGGCTGAGTATAACAGGGACCGCCCCATGCAGAGTCAGGGCTGAGATGCGCCCGCCTCTGGGGTGGCCGCGGCTGAGTATAACAGGAACCACCCCATGCAGAATCAGGGCTGAGATGCGCCCACCTCTGGGGTGGCCGCGGCTGAGTATAACAGGAACCACCCCATGCAGAGTCAGGGCTGAGCTGCGCCCACCTCTGGGGTGGCCGCGGCTGAGTATAACGTCCCCCACCCCAATGGGAATGCACTCAGCACTGCGATGCGGCCACCTCTGGGGGGGCTGGGGGGCTCCTCACCCGCTGCAGGAAGCACTCGGCGATGGCGCGGGCGCTGCTGCTGTTCTCCAGGTCCTCCAGGAGTTCGCTGGGGGAGCCAGGCCTCATTTACATGTCATTTGCATAAATCAAACTCACCTCCCCACCCCTTCACAGGCAGGATTTGAACCCTCCTCCACCCTGAGGACAGAGGTCAGGGCTCAGGACCCCCCACATCACAGGCCACGGGCTCAAATCTCCGCCCCCTCCGCCCCGGCCCCGTGTTCAAATCCTGCCCGCAGCTCAGGATCACAGGCCACGGGTCCAGATCCAGACCCCCGCAGCTGGGCTCAAGCTGCCCCCCCCGCCACACCCGGCCCAGAGTTCAACCCCCCCAGGGTCAGATCTGCCCTCTGTCCTGGGTTCAAAAGCCCCCCCCGTCCCGGGTTCGACCCCTGGGCATCAGGGCCCCCCCCCCCCCCCCGCACCTGCTGAACTCGTAGATGTCCTCGATGTTGCAGAACAGGGCGCCGACCTGCTCGGGCTTCAGGGGCAGGTGGGGGCGCTCCAGGACCCCCCCCAGGTAATCCTGCGGCAGCACCCGCGTCATGCTAAGCCCGGCCGGGCCCCCCAGCGCCGCCCCCCAGCGCCCCGCGCCCCCACCTCCACGATGCTGCGCAGGTCGCGCACGTAGGCCTGCTCCGTCTCCACGATCTCGAGCACCACGCGCTGCAGCGGCGCGGGCGGGGCGCGGGCGGGCGGCGGCGGCGGCGGGGGGGGGCCCGGCTCGGCCCCCAGCGGCGTCAGCTCCAGGCTGATGTCGCTGGGCGCCCGGGCGGGGCCGCGGCCGGGCCCGGGGCCGGGGCCGGGGCCGGGGCCGGGGGGGGGGGCCGTCGGGCAGCGAGGCCGAGGAGGCGGAGGAGCGCGGCGTCCCGGGGCCCTCGTCCGAGCCGGCCGTGTCCACCGAGGTGCAGCTGCCCCCGGCCGCCGCCGTGCCCCCCAGCGCCCCCAGCCCGGGCGCCGAGGCCGGGCGGGCGCCTGCGGGGCACGGGGGTCAGGAGGGGCGGCGCTGCGCCCCCCGGCCCCCCCCCCCGCGCCCGCCCCCCCGGGGGTCGTACCCACCTGGCGTGCCTGGCGCCGCGCTGCCGTCCCGGCCGGCGCCCTCGGGCATGGTGCTGGGCTCTGCCACGGGCGACCTGCGGGGGCCGCGCCGCGCTCACTGCCCGGGGCCTGGCCGCAGCTGTGAACGTCCTCACAGCCGTGCCGCGGCCTCTCCGGACCGCCCCCGTGCCCCGCTAAGCCGGGGGAGCCAGGCGTCGGGGCGGCCCCCCCCGGGGCAGAGCTGCGCCGGGACAGAGGCGGGGGCGGAGCTGCGCCCGGATCCACCCCAGAGGTGGCTGCAGCCGCAGCGCGGGGCCCGCGGTCCGAGACGTGCCCCCCCGCGCTCGCGGGGATCCCAGGCCCCCCCGGGGCAGCCACCAGCCCCCGGCGCGGCCCGGCGCCGCCCCCCCGCCCCGGCGCCGAGCCCGCACTCACCGGCCCGGCCCGGCCGCAGCGGAGCCCGGCGGCGGGAGCGCGCGCGAGACCCCGCCCCGGCCGGGAGCGCGCGGGAGGCTCGCCCGCCGCCCCCCCCCATCCGGATCAGGGGCGTCCGCACGGGGCGGGGGAGCCGGGAGCCCCGCCCCCGGGCCAGCGGGGGCCCCTGCCCCCCCGGCCCAGGCGATGGGCCCCGCGGCGGCCGCCGCGTCGCTCGGCCCACGCGCTGCCTCGGGCCCGGGCGGCGCCGCCTGGGAACGGGCTGGGCCGGCGCCCGCACGCGCTTGCACACGCGTGTGCACAGCCCTGGAGGGCTCCGCAGCCACCTCCATCCAGTGCGGGGTCCTCCAGGACACACAGAGACACGATCGCGTGTGCACGCACACTATAGCCACGTGTGTGTGAGCAGAGGCGTGCAGCCACACCTGTGTACTAGCACACGTCCTTCCCCCCCCACACGCGCATGCACACAAACATGCCTTCATGCACATGCATGTACAAGTGCTCATGTAGGCACCCCCGGGTGTACACACACCTGCACACCTGCACACATAGGCACATGTCCAAATGTACACTCCTGTGTGCGTGTACAAATGCACATGCATGACAACCCACATGCACACACACACATACATACATGCCTGCATGCACACGTGCCCAAACACATATGCATGCAGTGTGCCCATGTACATGCCTGCACACACAAGCACATGTCCATACAGACATGCCTGCATGCACACCTGCATGCCCACCCATGTGCACACACACATACACATGTACTTGTATGCACACACACACGTGCATAAGTATGCACATGTGTCCATGCATACACACATGTGCAAGCACACCAATCTGCCTGTGCATGCATGCACACACATTCATGCATGTGCACACCCATACTTACACATGTGCCAGCATGCACACGTGTGTACATACGTACACACATACTTTCAGGCACACACACATGCACCCTCTTAAAGGGCCCGCAACCCCTCCCCGGGCCCCCGCAGCTGGATGAGGGGAGGGGCCTGGGGGCAGTGTGCACATCCCCTCCCCCCTCCCACGGGGGTCGCCGGGCACGCGCGTGTGAAGTCAGCGCTCAGGAATGTGCCAGAGCTGCGCGTGCTCAGTGAGGGCTTAGGGGGGGCAGGAATGGGAGGGGGATCCTGGGCGTCTGGGCATGCGTGTGCACATGGGACGAGCACATGTGTGCCTGTGCATGCATACACATACCCACCCCCGGTCATCCAGTCCCAGGTGCACATGTACAAGCACGCATGTACCCCTGTGGGTGCACGTGTGTGCCCATGCGTGTGCATGCCCCAGGGTGCAGGCATCTGCAAATAGGAGGTTATCCATGTGCAGGCATGGATTGGTGCATCTGTGCCCTTGCACAGGTTAAAACCAGTGCAGGCTTGTGTCCTCATGTTTGTGCACATACATTCATGGTGTGGATGTGAGTGTGTGTGTGTGTGTGTGCGTGCGCGCGCGCATGCATGATGGTGGATATGTGTGTATGCATGTGTATGCATGGGGTGGATATATGTGTGTGTTTGTGTGTGCATGCACAAACCAATGTATGTACTTGCCTGGGTCTGTGGACATGTGAACCCTGCGCACACTCATGTACTCACATGTAGATGGCTACATCTGTGCATTCACATGCCAATGTGTGCCTGCCTGTGCGCATACAAACATCAAGCCAGCATGCACTCATGAACTCACATGTGTGCATGTGCATGTGAGGGGGAGATGCGTGTGTGTGTGCACCACACATGTGTGTGTAGGCACCTACCAGTACATGTGCCTTTTCTCGCACATATACTCACCTGTGTGCACCCACATAGGAGTACCCGCAGAGCCTCGGAGCTCCTGCCCCTCTGATTGGATGACGTTTCCCACTTGCGGGGCAGGGAGATCCTAACCCGCTGGCTCCAGCTGCACCCCAGGGCCCCGCTGGGTAGCAAACCCCACCCCCAGGGGCCTGTGGGCGGGGCTTGGGGTCTTTCCACACCCACCAGACACTTGGCTCTGATTTGCCTCCTGGGATTAAATGCGGGGGGCATTAACCTCTTTGCATTTCACTCCGACACCGGGCAAACATTGCAGAGCAAGGATGTCTGTGCAGAAAACCTATGAGAACAGTCCCTGATTGGCCAGTTTGCTGTGAGCCCCCCTCCCCCCCCAACATTGGCTCCCTATGACTCAGCCCAGCTGGGACCCTGGGCCTGTTCCCACTGCTGTCAAAGCCACATCGGGATTAGTCATTCCTCCCCTCCCCCACAGCCCCTCCGATTGGCCAGGACCTACCCTCCACCAACAGCGTTGCCAGGGGAATGGGATCCTTGGGAATCTCCCATTTCCATAGCAGCAGGTTCAGATAGGCCTAGCCCCTCCGACCCCTAAAACAGCAGCTTCCAGCTCCCCATTTACGGTAGTGAATAGTGTACCACACTCACCCTCCCTCCCCCCCAAAACCTGGAGCTGAAAAACAGGGAAGCTGATGCCAACCTGCCTGTTGGAAAGGAAATGGTGAAGGAGTCACACAGCAGCATGTGGTATATGGGTAAATACGGTAAGGGTCCCCTATAGCTGGGTGGTGCAGGTAGTATGCAGAAAAATATGGTAAGCTTCCCATTCCCCACCCCCGCTTATATGGGACATGTGGTATATAGCTAAATAGGGGAAGTGCCCCCATATGTGCGGGATGACATAATTCCCCATATATGGGGAATTATGGTATACAGATAAATACAGTAACTGTGCCCCATATGTGGCATGTGTTGCACAGTATAAATATGGGAAGTGTCCCCCATATATGTGGGGTTCCTGTGTTATATGGATAAATCTCATAAAGTGTCCACATATGTAGGGGATTATGGTAGTGTCCCATATATGGGGAGTTATGGTATGCAGATATGAGAGCATTTACTGTATTTACATGGGGTGTGTGGTATGCTATAGATACAGTAAGTTCCCCCCATATGTGGGGGATGATGGTGTGCAGATAAATATGGTAAATGCCCCCCATATATGTAGGAGCACCTGTGTTATATAGATAATTATAATAAAGTGCCCCATTTGTGGGGAATTATGGTATATAGGTAAATACGGTAAATGTCCTCCATATATGTGGGGGTGCCTGTGTTATCTAGATCACTATGATAAAGTGCCCCTATATGTGTGGGATTATGGTATACAGATACAGGGGTACTTACCGTATTTACAGGGGGTGCGGTATGCTAGAAATACAGTACGTGCCCCTCATATGTGGGGCATGATGGCACACAAATAAATACGGGAAGTGCCCCACGTATGGGGGGGCATGCATGATATAGATAAATACAGTAAGGGCCCATGGCGTGCAGATAACTACGGTAAGTGCCCCAGTTCCCGCCCATCCCCTCCCCCATGGCAGCCCCTGTTCAAATCCAGGGGGGTGTTGGGGGCTCCGAGGGGGCAGGGGGCAAAGGTCACCGTCTCTCCGAGGGGGGAGGATTCGGCTCCACGTTGCCTTTTTTAGGCAGGGCCGGAGGCGGCGGGCGATGACTCAGGCGGGACCGTGGGAACGAGCCTCCCCCCGGGGTCATGCCAGGGCCTTGCAGGGAGGAGGAGGAGGAGGATGGGGGGCTCCTGGAGCAGAGGGGGGGTGACCAGCAGCGCCTTGCACCCGGGTGGGGAGGACGAGCGGGGGAAACTGAGGCACGAGGGGCAGGGTGTTGACCCCCCTCCCCCCAGATCACAGTGGGTGGGGGCTGTGCTAATCGAGGGGAGGCCCCCCTCAAAGGGTTAACTGCCCCCCGCAGCACAAGGCCCCGGCGTCGGGCTCCCCGCGCCCCCCAGCTCTAACCCCCAGGCCCCGCTGCCCTCCCAGAGCTGGGGCTGACCCCAGGCGAGCCAGGGAGGGGGAGGGGGGCCTGCTGTCCTCTCCTGGCAGCCCATGTGTCATAGCCCCTGGACCGCTGGTGGGGATTCTGCTCTAGCCCACAGGGGTCTCCTGTGTGTCCAGAGCCCCGACACACACAGGGTCCCTGGGGGCAGGGGGCTGCGAGGGGTCTTGGGGCCCTCACCTGTCGTTAGTACAGGCGCGTGCAAGAGGGCGGCGAGCGTGAGTGCACGATGGCAGCAAGGGGCTGTGGGTGAGTGTGAATGGGCCAGTGGGGGGGCACATGCATGTCTGTGTATGTGTGTGTGTGCAAAGGGTGGGGCAGGAGTGCACACGCGTGTACGGAGGATGGAGAGAGCTTGTGCGGGGATGGAGCAGCAGTTCCCAGCGCTCCTCCCCCCCGCCACACTTTCTCCCCCACCCGCCACATCTCCCACGCCCCAGACAGCCCCTCTCCCTGCCTCCCCCTCCGTCCGTCCATCCCCACGCGTGCCCCTGTACCTACCTAGCTACCACCCCACAGCCCCCTCGCTTCCACCTACCCAGCCGTCCTTATCTGTGCAACCAGCCCCACAGCTGCCCTGCCTACCCACCCCCACCCCCTCCGTCCAGCTTGTACTCTACCTCTCCACCCACCCCTACACCCCCCGACCCACGTCCCTGCTCCTACCCGCCTCTGCACCCACCCAGCCATCCCCACGGCCCCGCTACGCACCCATCCCCACGCGCCTCCTCTCCTACCTGCCGACCTTCACGCCTTCTCCACCCGGCCGGCCGCCGGCCCTCCATCCATCTGCACGGGCCTGGGGTTTCACCTGCTGTCCGTCCAGCCGCCTCTCCATGTAAGCACCCAGCCCACGGGCTAGGAGACCCCCGGAGGGCCCTCGCAGCCATCCATGCGTACGGCCCTGCGGAGCCCCATCCTTCCTCCCTCCCCCTAGCCATCCAGCTCTGTGCCCACTTCTCCAGCCATCCCCACAAACACCGTCTATCTATGCATCCATCATCCCTCCAGCCCCACACGCTCCCCACAATCCCTCTCTCCATCCACCCCCATAGACAGAGGAGGTTTATCTGCCCCCCAGCCCCCCACTCCCAGCCATGTAGTATGCTATAAATACAGTAAGTGCCCCCATATGTGGGGAATTATGCTATACAGATAAATATGGTAAATGCCCCCCATATACATGGGTGCCTGTGTTATATGGATCATTATGATAAAGTGCCCGTATATGTGGAGGATTGTGGTAGACAGGTACAGGGGTACTCATGGGGTGTGCGGTATGCTAGAAATACAGTAAGTGCCCCCCACATAGTGGGGATGATGGCATGCAGATAAATATGAGAAGTGCCCCCATATACGGGGGGGGGCATGCATGATATAGATAAATATGGTAAGGGCCCATGGGATGCTGATAATTACGGTAAGCGCCCCCGCCACCTTCCAGCCCCCATGCCCGCTCCCCATTACCCCCACACTAACGGGCGCTGGACTGGGGGGGCAAAGGTCCTGCCCCCTGCAAGAAGGTGGTGGCGGGGGGGCGGTTGCAGCTGGCTCTGGGATCAGGGCAGTGGGGCAGGCCTGGACGCCTGGGTTCCCCACGGCTGCCTGGCTCTTCCTGCCTCAGTTTCCCCACCTGGGTCAGGGCCGGGGCAGGGCCGGCGCCTGGGAAAGCTCGTGGGGAATGTTTCGGCCTGGCCAAGTTTGGTCTGGAAAAGAAGCGGGGGGGGCAGGGGGAGCAGGAGGAAAGAGCCCAGACAGATAAATACCGGGGCTATTTTGGGCCCCGGGCGGTCCCCTGGGAGGCTCCCGGGGGGGCCAGGGCAGCGCGGCTGTGTCTGCCCCCAGCCGGGCACGGGCGAGCGGGGGGGCAAGACCAGGCTGGGGGCTGGCGGGTTCGGATTTGGGGGGGTCAAAATCACCGGTGATCCAGGCATGGGGAGAGCAGAGACACCGCACACGGCCTTCAACCCCTCCTGCCCCGAAGGAGATGGTGGTACAGACACGTGCACGTGTGTGCACACGTGTATTTGCACAAGGGTGCTAGTTGCGCCCGTGTGCGTGCACCTATGTGTTTTCACGGGAGCGGGTGATCGACCTGCAGGCACCCATGAGGATACACTTGCATGCACAAGTGACAGACACGTGTGAACATTCACACGGGTGTGTACGTGGGAGGGCGGTGGAGGTGCATGCACATGTGCACACAGGGGGGTGGTAGAGATGTGCGTGTGAACACATGTATGTGCACGAGTGTGGCAGAGACATGTGAACATACGTCTGCACACCCAAGAGTGGCAGAGACACATACACAGGTGAATATGTACACGCTACAGACTGACCCACTCATGCACATGGATGAGTGTGGCAAAGACTGGCATGTGCGAACACACACTACAGACACCTGTGTCCGCACAGGTATGCGAGGGCAGCATAGACATACACACACATACATACTAGACCCATGTGCGTACACACAAGGGCGGCAGACACATATGCACTTATACCCGCTAAAGAGAGCCCCATGTGTGTACATAAGGGTGGCAAAGACACATGCATATGCAAACACACACACACACACAGAGTGCCTGGGACATGTCTGCATGTATGTGTGTGTGGAGCAGCATGTTTAGGGATGAGCATACGTGGCGCATGTGCACGTGTGTGTAGATGGCGTGTTTCAGGGTGTACATAGTAAGTGTGTACACACAGCAGTGTATCTGTGCGCACAAGTAGACAGTGTCTTTGGGGATGGGTGTACATAGTGCATGTGTGTATACAGAGCAGTGTGCGTGTACATGTACACAGCATGTTTGGGGGTGGGCACATGCAGCAGCGTGTTTATGTTTGTGTGAGTGCACACTGCTATGTGTGCATGCACGTGTCCTGGACACCTGGGTTCCCACGTGTGCACATGCACACGTGTGTGTCTTCTAGCAGCCCCCGAGCGCCGCAGAGGGCCAGACACTTCGCACGCTCCCCTGCACTTTTGCACGTCGCACACACGTGCTGGGCCGGACCCAGCCCTGCCACACTCACTCCTTCTCCAGCTGCCTTGTGCAAAGAAACGTGTACGGTGATCACAGCGCCCGGGCGCCCTGGAGGCGAGCAGCGGGAAAACAGCAGAGACGGGAGCGGAGGCGGCAGCAAGTGGGCGGGGTCTCTTCAAGCCCCGCCCCTCTCTCGCTGCCCCTCCCGATGGGGGCGGGGCGCAGCCTGACGCGTTGACGCCGCGCCCGGGAGTGGGCGGGGTCTCGCGCGGCCAGCACCTCGTGGGCCCGGGTTCCACTTAAAGGGCCAGCGTCCCCGGGCAGCCCGGACCTGCAGCTGCCCCGCGCCGCCCTCCCGCAGGCACCGGGGAGGTGAGAGGCCGGGGCGGGGGCAGTGGGACCCAGGGGCTGGAGCAGTGCGGGCTCCCGGGCCCGTGGGGGGGCAGGTGCAGTGGTTAGCGCGCGGGGCGACTGGGGGTGAGGACACGCGGGTTCTCCACCCCCCGCCCCAACGGGACTCCCGGGGTCGGGGGGCAAGCGGGGTAGTGGTTAGAGCCGCGGGGGCAGCAGGGCGTCGGGCTCCCTTCCCAGCCCGCCCGGGGCGAGGCACCTCCCGACGGGCGCCTCGCTCCTGCCGGCCTCAGTTTGCCCACCTGCAGACTGGGGCCCTCAGCTCCGGGTCTCCAACTGCCCCTAACACGTGACCCCCCCGGAGGAGAGCGCCCAGGAGGCATGCCCCCCCGAGGTTTGGGTCCCAGCCCCCACTCCACGCCCTCCAATGCTATTTCAGAGCTGGGAAGAAACCCCCTGCCCACCCCCCGGCTGCCACTGGAACCCCGGGGCCCGGGCCCCGCAGCACCACCGCTCTCACCACTGCCGCACCAGGCCCAAGCCGGGCGCCATCCCCACCCAGGGCTTGTCCACCCACGGTGCCCTAGATACCAGGTGCTTGCAACACCCCGCTCCCATGTTCCTCCCACACCTACCTCAGTTTCCCCTTGGCCCAAGGGAGCAGGACTCAGATTGCCCAGCCCGAGGAAGGGGGGGAATGTGGCCCACTTGGCCGAGAGCTGGGGACAGGATCCCCAACTCGGGGACGCCAGGGATCGGTGAACCCAGACGTCCAGGCGCCCCGCTGCCACGAGGGGCTCGCTCGGGGCAGTGAGCCCAGGTGTCTGGGGCTGACCCGCGTCTCTTCCCGCAGGCACGGGCACGGCCATGGCGGAGCCGGCGCCGGTGGGCGCGCTGGCGCGCTGGTACCTGTACGGCCTGCACGGCTACGCCTGCGAGGTGCTGGCGGCGGCCGCCACAGGCTTCTGGGAGCGGCGGGACTGGCGGCTGCGCGGGTGCAGCAGCGCCTGGGCCGGACCCCTGTACGCGATGCCTGCGCTGGCGCTGGAGACCCTGTACCCCCGGGTGCGCGGGCACTGCTGCCTGCCCTGCCGCTGCCTGCTCTACGCCCTCCTGCTCTACGCCTGGCGCCTGGTGGCCGGCGCCGCCCTGCACGCGCTGGGCGCCTGCCCCTGGGACCCGCACGGGCGCCGAGGGGTGCTGGAGCTCGGCCCGGCCTGCATCCTGGGGGGGCTCCTGCTCGAGAAGCTGTTGGTGGAGCCCGCGCTGCGCCTGCGCCGGGTGCCGAGGAGTCCCCAGCCCCCCGCGCCGCCTGCGCCCCTCTTCCAGCTCAAGGACGACTGAGGGGGGGAGGCTGAGACCCCCGCGATGCCTCAAGGAGCCCCTGGACCCGGCTGGGATGTGCAATGCCTTGGCCTCTGACCCCCTAGCCATCCAGCCCCACCCCCAGACCCTCCTGGGCCTCCACCAGGCCTCTAAGACCCCCCCATCAGGATCCTCCCAGACCCCTTTTGGGACACCCCCCCAGGACCTAGCTGGGACACGCCTCCAGGGCTCCCCCAAGTCACAGCTGGGGCCTCCGAGGCACCGGAGATGCCCTGGGACCCCCCCCAGGGGCTTCTGGGACCCCCTGGATACCTCCCCCACCATACCAGGACCCTCACAACCTCCCAGGCCCCCTGGGATCCCCCAAGACCTCCTGGGACCACGTAAAGGCTCCCAGATCCCTCCAGTCTCCTCGCCCAAACAACCCACCACCCTATGAGACCACCCCCACCAGATCCCATAGTCTCCCCCCCTACAGCCCCCTCCCGAGACCCCCTGGGCCTTTCTGACCCCCGCAGCAGTTGGGGAGGGGTCATGCGGGGGGTCTGCACTCCCCTGCACCCAGGCGCTCAACCCAAGGTTACTCACACTGGAGCCCCCCCGATCCACCCCCTTTATACCAGGGGAAAGAGGGTAGGCCCTACATGCCAGCCCCTCATTGGCTGGGGTGCAGGAAGAGGTGGGGCCTCCGGGGGGTCCCCTGGAGCTGGCTTTGGTCCTAGAGCTTGGTTGGAGGCGCCCAGCCCTGGGGAGGCACCGCTGGGGATTAAATGGCTCCCACGTTTCTCCTGGTGCCTGGTTCTTGCTCTTGACGCTGGGCCAGGGCGGTTGTGCCCAGGCCCTGACAGGCGGAGCACGAGGGGGTCAACCCCCCACTTCCCCCCTCCCAGGATGGGGGGCCGGAGGGATGAGGTGACCCAACCAGGGCGGGGCAGGGCGTGGGTGGCAGAGTCACAGGGCCAAAGCTGCCCTGGGCAGGAGGGGGAACATGGAGGGGGCACGGAGCCGGTGGCTGCCGGGGAACAGGGCCGGCTGTTGGTTGTCACTGCCGCAGATGGAGATCTGGGGGCACGGGGGAGGCAGGCCCGGAACGGGGAGACTCCCCCGGCCAGCTGCCAGCGGTGCGGGGGCCCGACACATGGAGGTGCCTGCAGTGCTGTGCCGCAGGAGGCGCATGCACACGTGCACGGGGCCCAGGCATCTGGGACGCGCACACACGTGCAAGGACCCTGCTCCAGCCATCCCAGGCCCCTCCCCGAGGGCGACTCCCCCTCTCCTATGGCAGTATGGGGCTCATGACACACAGACAAATGTTCCCCATGCCGTTTGGCAGATCAGGCAGGCTCTGACCCTCGGGGAACCCACGTGTCCAGGCACACAGCCCCTCCCCTGGCTCTGCTCTGGGGAAGGGCAAGGAGGGGTGGGGGGATGCTGGCTCCAGGACGAGCTCAGTGGTTTCAGCAAGGTGTGGGCCAGGGCCTGGGCACACACAGACACTGGGGGGGCAGCACAAGCTCCCCCTCAAAGAGCAACACATGGGCCTGCCGGGGCGGGGGGGTAGTTTATTCATTCATAAGCTCAAGGGGGCACTCAGTTGCCCCCCCCAACCCAGGGCACTGGAGGGGCTGGCAGCATGGCCTGGTAGGGAGAGCCTCTGAGATATACCCCCCCAGAAAGGCAGAAAGGCCTGAAGACCCATGGGGCTGGGCAGGGGGGACCAGATCCGGGGAGCCTTCTGGGGTGGGGGGCGCTCCCGGGGGCTACAGCTTGGAGAAGACGATGTCCTTGGGGCTTTTCTTCTCCAAGGCGGCCTGCACCGACTTGAGGATGTCCTCCGTCTGCAGCATGGCCATGTTCCAGGTGGCCTGGGGGGACGAGGCGGGGGCGGGGCAGTCAGAGCTAAAGGTGGGGGGCTGCGGGTTGGGAGTGAGGGGCACTGGCTGGGCCGGGGGGGGTCTCACCATGTAGTCGAGGGCGTCGGGCACGGGGCGATCGCGGGCCTGCAGCAGGTTGACCTTGGTGCCCTGCACGGCCACGGGGCTCTTGGCCGCGATCTCGGCTGCCAGCTCAAAGGCGCCGTCCAGCAGGGCCTCCTTGTCCTGGAACACGCGGCTGGGGGGGGGGAGCCCTTGAGACCAGCCCAGCCCACCCCCCAGCTCCCTGGCACCACCAGCAGGTGGCACGCCTGGGGCCTCTTGGGGTTGGGGGTGCTACGGTACCTGACGAGCCCGTGACTCAGGGCCTCGGGGGCCATCAGCTTGCGGGCAGAGAAGGCCAGCTCGTTCACCAGGCTGGGGGGGCAGGGGCGGTCAGGTACGCCCTGCCCCACCCCCAGCCCCTCATCCCGCATGTGGACCCCGGGGAGGACCCAGGTGCCCAGGCTGCCCCTCCCCCGGTCTCACCTGCGGTTCCCCACAATGCGGGGCAGGCGCTGCAAGGTGCCCACGTCGGCTGCCAGCCCGATGTCCACTTCCTGCAGGGCGGTCAGGGGTCACAGGGGCGGGGGGAAGCCAGGCATCCAGGCTCCGCCCTCCCAGGGTGTGGGGGGGCAGGCAGGGGGTGACCCACCTTGACCTGAAACCAGGCGTCTTCGGTGCAGTAGCGGACGTCACAGGCGGAGATGAGGTCAACACCTGGGGGAGTCAGGGTGACATCATGGGGTCAAGGCAAGGTCACAGTGGGGTCAGGGTGAGGTCACAGCGGGATCACGGTGGGGTCACAGCAAGGTCATGCTGGGGTCAGAGCCCCCCCAGTGCTAGGAGCCCTCTGGTGGGTCCTGGTGCTCCCACCCCAGGCAGCCTCACCTGCCCCGATGCAGCCTCCGTGCACGGCCACGATCACAGGCTTGGGGCACTGCAGGAGATGGGGGGGGCGGCACAGAGTGAGACATCGAGTGCCAGTCGCCCCCCCCGCCTGGCGCTGGGCCCCCCCGCACCTTCTCGAGGACAGTGAAGCTCTCCTGGTACTCGCGGATCTTCTGGCGCAGGTACCAGGCGCGCCGCGCCGCGTCGTCCCCCTCCGCCATCATGAACACGCTGCCCAACTCCGCCAGGTCGATACCTGCTCGGGGGGAGGGGGGGCATGAGGACTAGGGCTGTGTGAAGCTATGGGGGGTGATCTGATTCAGAGGAGATTCGGTGGCTGAATCTCCAAATCCGAATCGAATCAGGGGACCAACTAAAAGGTCCAAATCGATTCAAAGCTCTCTGAATCTTCAGAAAAGATTCGCAGAGCTTCGATGACTCGGACAGTCCCTGGTGGCAGCAGCGGGGAGCAGCAGCTGGACTCCATGCTGGTAAGTACTAGGGGCAGGGGACAGGGGCCTGGGGGAGGGGAACATGGGGGGACCGCTGCCTGCTCCCCCAGCCCCCCCATGGCCTTTTAAAAAAAAAGCCCCGACTCAACAGGTGCTGCCGGGCAGGAGGAGGGGGGGCCGTGATCCCTGCTGCCCCCCACTGCTCCACAGGGGGCTCTGCACGAGCTCCCCAACCCCCACTCACTCCCCCACCCCCCCAGCGGGTGCTCCAGCCCTTTAAGGAAAAAAAAAACACGAGAAAAGCCCCAGGACTCACCAGATCCAGCAGTGGCCTCCTGGGTCTCCTGGAAGAGCCCCACCCCCGCAATGTGGCAGGGGGCAGCGGGGATCACAGCCCCCCCCCACCAGAAGGAACGGTGAGTCGGGGTGGCAGGAGGTTCTTGTTTTGTTTTTTAATTAAAAACAAAGCCCCCCAGCAGCGTGGGACAGTGAGGCTTGCCCCCGGCCCAGCAGCACCTGGTGAGTTGGGGCTTTTTTCTTCCAAATGCCGGGAGCTGGGGCAGGTGGGGAGGGCAGCTGGGAGACGGGCCTGAATCGATTCGGGGCAGTGATTCGCATCACCGAATAGAATCACTGTCCACCGCATCGGCCGAACGTGAATCCAAAGTGAATCCCAGCCGCTTCACACAGGCCTAATGAGGACGCCCTGGCTGGAGCAGCCTTGCCCAGGGAGACCAGCCCAGCCCCCTGCCCACTGGACAGGATCAGGCCCCTCCCTCTACCCTGCAGGCAGGATCGGGTCCCTCCACTCTGCAGGCAGGATCAAGCCTCTACCCTGGGCCGCTCCAGGCAGGATCAGACGCCCCCTTCCCATGCTACCAGGATCAGATACCCCCCCCGGAGAGGATCCAGCCCCAGTAAGCAGAATTGGGCCCCGCTTTCTTGTCCTTCTGCAGGCAGGATTGGGGCCCCCCCAGCTCTACGCAGGCTCGAGCACCATTACCAGCAGTGAAGAGCTTCCCGGCACCCGAGAACACGACGGCGCGGCAGGCGGGGTCCTGCGCCAGGTGGGTGAAGCACTCGACCATCTCCCTGTGGGGACCCAGGCATCTGGGCACAGCCCCCATGACCCTACGCCCCCGGGTAGCCCCGCCCCTAGCCCCAGCCAGACTCTACCCCCAGAGGGCCCACCTCATCTAGGCCCCACCCCCAGGTCCAGGCAGACTCCACCCCCAGGAGGCCCCACCCTCAGGCTCACTCAAGACACCGCCCCCAGGAGGCCACACCCCCAGCCAAGCCCCGCCCTCTGGGTACCTCCAGAAGGCGATGTTCATGGCGTTGCGCTTGTGCGGCCGGTTCAGCTCCACGTGCAGCACCGCCTCACGCGCCTGCGTCACCCGCAGCGTCTCGTAGGTCGGTGGTGCCGCGTCTGCAGCCATGGGGCGGGCGGGAGGGCCCCTTAGGGCCCGGGCCAGCAGTGCTGGGGGAGCACAACGCGGTCACCGCCCAGGCACCGTGGTCCCCCCACCCTGCTCCCACCCACCCGCACCAGGGCAGGGGAGAGGGCTCAGGATGCCTGTGTGCGCTAGTGTGTCAGGCATCTAGTTTTGGGGGGAGGGGTGCACATGCGCCAAACACTTAGGCTGCGTGTGTGTCTCCTGGTAGCCTAGCGTGTGCGTGCATGCGTGTGACTTAGCTTCTGTTTGAGTGTGTATGTGTGAGACCTGGACACCTGGGTTCTGCATGTGTGTGTATGCACACGTGTCAGACACCCAGTTGTGTGCACCCTGGGAGCCTAGAGAGGGAATGTGTGTGTGTGTGCAGCAGCTAGGTTGTGTCCGAGTGTGCGTGTGCGTTCTGTATGTCTGGGTCCTGTATGTGTGCCCCAGATGCCTGGGTTGTGTGTGTGCGCGTGTATCCTGGACACATGGGGGGGTGCGCGTGTGCCGGGGTATTTAGGCTGCGTGCCTCTGTGTTGCGCAGGTGCCTGGGCTCCCTGTGTACAGGCGTGTGCTGGGCACCGGGGTTGTGTGTGAGCACACGTGTCCCACACACCTGGGGTCTGTGCCTGCGTGTGCATCTTGCCCTGACCTGGGGGCTAGACTGGGTGTGACCTGCCCCCCCACGGGTGCGCTCACGTCCCACGTCCGTCTGTGCCGGGAGCCTGGATCGTGCGCGTGCACACGTGCGTGCCCCAGACACCTTCGCATTCACAGGCGCTGACCAGCAGCAATGACTCGGACCAGGCCCGGCTCCTTCCCCCGCCGGAAATCTGAGCGCGACCTTTGCCCCAGTGGCCCTGGGGGAGGGGCGGCGGCGGGGCTTCGTGCGCGCGTCACACACCTGGGTTGCCTGTGGGGGGAGGGGGTCCCAGACCCCTGTGGCCCGTGGGGGGGCTCCAGCCCCCCGGGAGAGACCAGCTCCGCCCCGCCTTCTGCACTGGGGAAACTGAGGCGGGGGCGGGGGGGCAGGAGTCCTGGGGCTGGGCCAGAGGGGCACGACCCTGGACTCTGGGGCGGGGGGACCCCAGCACTGGGGGTCAAAGGTCAGAGCGGAGATCTGGGACAGGGGAGAGGTCAGGGTTCAAAGGGCGGGGGAGGAGGCACTCACATCTCCGCAGCAGCAGCGCGGCTCCGCCCGTTGCTGCCGCCGCCATGGGGCCCCCGGGGTGGCACCAGCGAGTGCTGGAGGGTAGAGCGCCGCCCCTCCCCGCCCCGCCCCCTGGCGCCCCGCCATCTTGGCTCCTGGCAAAACCACTTCCAACATGGCGCCGGCAGCTTCCGGCTGGGCCAGAAGTAACGCCCCGACTGGGAAGCACGTGGCGGGCGGACACGTGAGGTCCGGGGGTGGCCCGGCCTCGCGGAGGGGGTGGCGCGTCTCTGGGTTTAGGTGCATCGACTTTGGGCACTCAACAGGCACCCCCCCCCCCCCGCGCAGATCTCAAGCCGACACTGGGGCGACCGCAGTTGAGAACCGCTGCTTTACTTAGAAGTCCACGTGTTTAGACCTAGCCTCTGGCCCCAAACTGCCCCCACGACTGACGTGCAGAGTGAGTCCACCTCCGGCTGCAGGGAGCTGCCCTCGGCCATTAGCAGTGGGGCAGGGGACATGAAGGCCCAGGTTGCCCCCGCCGCCTCAGCCCTCGCCTCCAGCCCCGGAGAGGAGCTGCAGAAAACCCCAGCTCATCCCCACTTTTTTCAATGCATTCAAAAAGGGCTGGGGACCTATTGAGTCTCTTGCACTAGGGTGGTCCTGGACCTTCAAACCTGGAGGCTGCAAGTGGGAGAGGAAGGGGAGCTGCCCCCAGCTCACTCCCTCCACAGGCCTGGGCAGGGTGGAGGTGCAGTGAATCTTCCATTGCAGCGAGCTGCCGGCTGACAGGCTCTGGTAGGTCACATCTACACCACGAATGGTGCTGACCTACTGCAACATCCTTGCCAGGACCTCATGGCTAAGAACCACCGCTTTGAGGAAACCCATGAATGCTTTACAAGAGGCAACTCGCCATGTTGAGCAAGAAGCCGGCAGGCCCTGGTGCACATGAAACGCTTGTGTTCCAACATAAAAAGGCCCTGAGTTCAGCCGTGGCCAGGTCTGATGGCTCCAGCTCACTGTAAAGAAATCTGTCTCCCCCTGCATGGCTCCTCTTCATTGAGCAGCTCAGGATTGGGAATGGTGCTTTGAAAGAGGAAGAAACCCCTGCTGGGATGGAGAGGTGGGGCCCTTGAGAGCAAAGCTGTGCCTGAGGAGCGCAGCCCCTTCCAGAACTCAGGGGCACCAGTCTACAGCTCTAGTCTGGAGACACACACGAGGGTGCCAAACCCTCCCCACCACCCCTCCATGCCATACTGCCATTCAGGATGCGCCCCAGCCTGGCTGTGTTTCCAAATGGATTTTATTGAAAGGTGCCGGTAACACAGGCAGCACAAAGTAAGAACAGGAAGAAACAAAACAAAACAAAACAAAAATCACATGTACAATCATCTTAAAAACCAACAGTGCCCAGCAGACGGGCTCCCCAACCCCCCAGGTCCCGGCTTGGTGGCTCGGCCCGAGGCTGCTGCTACTAACCCTCCCCACCCCCCCACAGTAAAAAAAAAAAGAAAAAAAAAAGAAACCAAAAATAAAAAAAGGGATACAAGGGCTGAAGACCCGGCAGAAAAGGCAGGGACGAGGCCTCCTCTGTCCTGGGTTTTAGGAGGCGTGCTGTGCGGTGGAGAAACAGAGCTTCAGCGTGTAGGGATACGGCCCATCTGTGGGAGAACAGACCAAGCAATGGGTTACCAAGCGCTCCTGCCTTCCCCGGCCAGGGCTCCTGGGGAGTCAAGACCCCAACCCACGGCTGCTGGGAGCATCGCTACGTTCCCCCTCAGAGGTCAACCGGCCCCAGAAGCAATTCTGTTCGAATCGCAATGACAAGAGAGAGACTCTGAGGGATGATTTCAAGTGAGCTGGGACCGCCCCAACTGCTACAAAAAAAAAACACCAGGTGAGAAACAGCCATGTGACAAAGAGTTTCCCTGCTCCCTACTCAACTGCCTGAGACATCATTAATTTGGGGAAATAAAGTGGGAATGCAGGATATATATATTTTTTTTAAGTCCTGTATTCTCACCTTTTTTTTTTTTATTTTATACACAAGTGGGAATACAGAACGTGTATGAAAAAAATAGGTGGGAATGCAGGACGTGTATCCGAACTGTAAAAAACTCCTCAATACAATGGATGATACGGAAAGCATCATGATGACCCCTTACAAATTTATGGTGCATCCACACCCCAAATACAGCACCCAGCTCTGCTCCCTGCATTGCCAAAAGGATCAAGAACTAAGAGGGCAACAAGGGTGATCAGAAGGGTGGGGGAGATGCTAATGAGGCCAGGCCTTTTCAATTTAAAAAGAGACTCCTGAGGGGGCATGTGAAGAAGGTTTACAAAATGGATGAGGGAAGAGAAAGTTAGCAGGGATTTATTCTTTGCTGCCTTTCACCAGATGAGAATGAGGTCATGGCATGAAAGGAACAGGCCGGCAGTTTAAAATGAACCCCAAGGCATTCGTTCCCCCCCAGCATGGGATGAAAGGGGGGAGGCTCGGGGGCACTGGACAAGGGAAAAGCTGAGGTTAGCCAGATTCAAAAGGGATCAGTGCCGTTTTTGGAGCAAAGGGGCATCTGAAGCTATTCAGCACAGGAGTGTGGGGCACAGCCTCTGAATCAGAACATCCTGGACCTTTAATTCAAGGGAGAGAGGAACAGGGGAAAAAAACCCTACTCAGTCAGTCACTCTCCCTTCCAGCTTCACTCTCTGCTGCCGCATGACACAGGACACCCGACCCATCCACGGCACTTCTTATGTTCTCAACAAAAAAGCATGGGGGACCTGGACCTGTCTTGCCCATGAGGATGGATTCTCAGGGCCTTAAAAAATCACCACGCAGTAGCGCATGCACCTAGGTAGCCTCTATTGGGAAACATTCCCTGATGACTGCTAT
Organism: Crocodylus siamensis; assembly: GCF_052110815.1. Classification (NCBI taxonomy): domain Eukaryota; kingdom Metazoa; phylum Chordata; order Crocodylia; family Crocodylidae; genus Crocodylus; species Crocodylus siamensis. Next base: position 986,258 of record NC_143400.1, read on the forward strand.
CCCAGTATGCCACACGTGTAGGCAGGAAGACCCGCGCTGGCCTGTCTTCTGTTTCTCCAGAGAAAATAAAGCCCCCGGAGTCAACCTGTAACCCTCCAAGAGCATCAAAATGCTCCTTTTTTCCTATTCTACTCCAGGAACACCCGCCCCCAGGGAAGGGGGGTGTCACCATCCTACATAGCCTGTCTGCAGGTGAAGGTGACCAGACAGAGGACTAGAAGCCAACACAGTAAGTCACAGCCCGCCCCCTCCTGTGCCCTCTGCACATCCAGCTGGAGTCCAGCTCAAAGCTGAACCTGGTGTGGGACAGCGGCATGAATCTCTGAACTCCCACAGAAATCAGCATTATCCATTTCAATTTGCCAGGGTTTAACCATACATACAGTACATCGCTAGCCCCTGGCTTGGAGAGGAGGCGGTGGCGGCAAGTGCCCCCCTCTCCCAAACCTCCCCCTCCTCGAGAGCAGCTTACTTGGATTCTTCATCTGGTAATGGTTGAGGAAGCCCAGGGTCTCCAGCGCATCGCTCTTTGAGTCCCACTCCAGCAGGCCGGAGGAGCTCCTCTCACCTGGGGGCACAGGGGGGGCACTTGCTACTGCAAGGGGACATGGGGGTAGGGCAAGGCTAGACAGGGAACCCGCGCTGTGCCCCCCTCCCCCCGGCCAGGACCACTGGTGCTGACACTTGAGGTCTCCCACCCCCATCCAGCTACAGTGGCTGGGGGGGAACAGGGGTGCAAGGACCCAAAGGCTGGAGAAACTGCAAAATACTCCTTCCTTCTCCAGACCAGTGCTGCAGGGAGCAGGGGCCTCTGGAGCCAATGCCACACACGGCCCTTAGGATTCAGCCCCATTTGCAGTGACCAAACCTGCCCTATCAGGAGATGCTCCAAGGACCCGAGTTCCCAGCTTCCCTCCTGGCCCTCTGGGGACCCTTGGCCTCCCCGCTACCCAGCAGGCCCCGGCACGAAGGGCCGACTTACTTTTCCCTGAAAACACCTTAATGGACGATGGCCTCTTCACACCCAGCTCGTCACAGATCTGGGGGGAAAGGGAGTCCCAACACTGAGCTACTGCTCTGAAAACACACACGCCCCACCCCACTCCTTGCCCCAAACAATCCTCATCTGTTTGATTCACTTTCCACGTTACCCTCAATTAAATCCTCCCGCTCCCCATTACCTGCACAGACTACTCCAGCTGTTCCCAGCTAAGTGCCTGGACTCGCTCCAGGCTGCCTTCGCAAACAGAGCATTCCCATGGGAACAGGGAGTTCTCCCACCCCTGCAAGCCTGGAGGACGCTAACACTTGTGCAATGTGCAGAGGAAGTGGCTGTCAGGGCCCTGTGCCCACAGCTCCGGGTGTCCTGGGCACACCAAAAGTGGCAGACAGCCCAGCCCCACCTCAGAGGTGTTCCAGCCTAAGCTGCAGCCTCCAGTGGCCAGAGGGGTGGGGTGGGACATGGAAGAAATTAACCCCCAACTTGCATGCCAGCCACCAGGCTAAGATCTCAGCAGAGCCTTGATATCCCATGGGGTTTGGTGCTCACCCCCTGCAAAGATGGGGGCTGCAAAGCCACACGGGCCCCTTGAAGGGCTCCAGCTGGCCTTGCAGCCCAGATACAAGACCCTCCAGGGGTGCCTGGAGGCACCAGGCAAACCAGTCCAGGGCAGGCAGCCCCTCACCTCATAGAAGTTATCCTCCGTCACCTCCAGCGGCGCATTAAAGAAGTGCAGCACGTTGCTGGGGTGCTGGATGCGGTTCTTAGCTGCCTGCTCTGGGGTTGAGAAGCGGTTGTTGCGGGAGCCACTGAAGTCCTTGTAGCTGCAGGAACCGTCCTCCAGGCCATAGGACTGGCCGGGCATGATGGCCTGCTGCTTCGACACGCTGCAGGGATTGGGGTGGGGGTGAAGGGGTCTGTTGCCCTCCAAAGCCAGCTGGCCAAGGGCTGCCAGAACCGTCCAGGCTGAGGGGAGCAGGAAGGGAGGAGATACCCACCACACATTCAGCTTCTGCCCGAACATGAAGTTGTTGTTGAGGTGGGTGATGGCACGATCCACCGCGTAGCCATCCGCCATCTCTACCATGGCGGCGCCAGGCTTGCTTTTCATGAACTTAACCTAGGAGACAGAGCGCAACCCAATAAGCTCCAAACGGGGCGGGGCAAGCCCAGGAGATCTCTGGGGCTTTCTTTCTGGGGGAGGCTTCAAGCTGCACCGCTTTGACTTCGCCAGGTTCCTGCCTGTTCCTTAGCTGCTATTTTGCCACCACATAAAAATACCAAGATCATAGAAATTACAGAGCAGCAGGGCTGGAAGGGACTTGCAGAGGTCACAACAAGTCCAACCCCTGCCTGAGGCAGGATCAGCCCTGTCCAAACCAGCCCAGATGAACCCAAAAATCGAACCTCTGAGCAACATGACCGTCAGTCCTGACACTGCAGCCGAACCTGCCCCAGAAAAAGCAGGGGGGATTCACAGTATACAATGTCCCACTGCTGTAGAGGCTAATGTATGCTCAAGAGATCATGGGCACAGGCTGTGCCTCACCCCTCAATACAGAGGAGGGCAAGCCACACCCCACCACCTCCCTCCAAAATATACACCAGTTGGACCAGGGGGTAACAACTCTACATATGGCATTGGTTTGACCCTGGCAAGAGCCTCCAGCCAAAAAACCTCCAAGTCCCAGCAGGAGCATTGGCACAGCCCAGTTCCCACCCCAGCCTGGAGTGCAGCCAATGGCCAGTGCCCCTGAGGGAGGCTTAAAAACAGATAAGTGGGGAGGGGCAGCAAAGCCCAGAGGCCTGGGAAATCCCTGAACTAAGCTTAAAAAAACCCACTCTGACATGTAGCGGGGGGGGGGGAGGCAGGCAGGGGTGGAATCCCCATGGACCCACAAGTTTCTTCCAACTCCCAAGCAGCAGTTGGGGACAGCATATCCAGGTGCCCCCCACCAAACAAATCATTGCTTTTACCTTCTCCACGTTCCCATACAGGCAGAAGATGTTGAAGACGCGGTCACAATTCATTTTGGATTGGTCCAAGCCGTACACCATGAGCACGGGGCTGTCGGCGTGTGGGCCATACTCCGGGGGCGGGGGTGGGGGCGGGGGATGGCCGTACTGGGGGCCGTAGCGGCTGGGCCCCCGGCGGTGCCCGCCCACAGGGGGGCCCATCCTCCTCCCCTCGTAGTGAGGCGGAGGTGGGCCGTAGCCCTCATCATGGTAGTGGCCGTGATACCCGCCATGGGGTCCTCCTACAGATAGGAGAGGGGGGTGAGTGAAGACGAAGAGGGTCTCAACCTCCTCCCTGGGTCCCCCCACACCCAGACCCTTACCATATTCCGCCGGGTGGTCTCCGAGGAGAGGGGGCTGCCTCTGGCGCTTGTTGGGGTTTCCTCCAGGGTCACCTGTGGGGAGAACCATGGGTTAGGGGAGGCTGCCAGGAGGAAGCCGGCTGCCCCGGGGTTTACCTGAGTCCTCGCAGTGCTAGCTTCTTCTAACCATGAGCTAAGCCCGGCTGCCTAGGAGGCGCTCATTGCGAGCAAAGGCAACCAAATTGCCCCCACTTCCCACACCCTGCAGGAGCCAGCACCACAGGCCTCCAGCATGGGGAAGGACAGTTCTCCTCACACTGGATCACCCCCACTCCCCCCAGTCTGCCCCAGGTGTTGCCCAGTGCTCACAAGGAGCCCACAGACCCCCAGCCCTGACTCCAGCAGGCCGGGCTGGTCCAGCCGAGGGTTAGTCCACCACTGCGCTGCCCTTAGTTAGAGCCTGCCACCACACACTTGCCATTAAGGCCTCCCCCCACCCTGCATCTCGGCCCAGGCGGCCAGACTAACGGCACCTTAATCGGGGGCAGAGGAAGCTGCTAGAAGGATGCTTAAAAGGAGATTTCCACCCCTGCCGCACCCCCCCCCCCCCAAAGGTCGGCTTTTATACCGATAAAAGAGCGCCCAGTTGATTTGGTGGCTGAAAAAAGATCAGTGCCCGGAGCGCGCCTGCTTCCAAGACGCGGCTACGGTTTGACACAGCAATGAAAAAAAACAAACAAAAAAAAGAAACAAAATAAAAACCAATGGCAGTACCTCTTCCCCACCCAAAACAGAGAAGGGAGCAAGTGAGGAACAGGTAACACAGGCATGGCAGAAAAGCAACAGCAGTCATCAGTTAAAACAGGCGAACCGTGGAGCCGTACAACCTCGCTTCTAAACGCCCGGATTTCGTACAGGTTTTTATTGGGTACAAAGAGTGAAAAGGGCTACTTACAGTGGGAGCACACAGTACAATGTCCTGTGCCACACAAAAACTCTGCCTTTCTCTTACCATTGAACGCTGCAACAGTTAGCACAGATCTCATAGATGGCGTCCCATCAAAATACACTGCCGCCCTGCATCACATGGTGTCAGAGTCATAAATACAAGTCAAAAGGCACAAAACTGCTACAATTCTTTTTTTTTTTTTTTTGTTTTTTGTTTTTGTTTTTTTTTTTGCTTTTTTGTTTTGTTTTTGGCTTTGAAAAATAGTAAAATCTTTCAAAAGGCTCACAGATGTTTTGTCCTCAGAAGGGATCAAGAGAGAGGACGTGAAGGTGTATAAATGAGAGTGTTCCTTCCATGTCTCAGACGCCTGAGTTTTGTGTGGTGCTTCTGGCTCAGTGTTGTTTTCCCATGTGCGTGTCTCCTCTGTAAATGCAAATGTGTCTCGGGGCGAATGCCCCAGCGCCTCACACAGCGCGCCCCCCGGCCCCAGCCTCCCAAGGGGCTGGGCGCCTTTGGGGCTGGTTGGGTTTGGTCTCCGCTTGGTGCTGGTATGTTGGCAGTTGAGGACTGCAGGAAAAAAAGCCACACGTAACCAAAAATAAAAAGAATACGAGAACTGCTCTCTCCCAAACGCAAGCGTGTTGAGAGACGGAGAGCAATGCTAGGTCTCGGAAGGCTGTGAGATCTACTCCAGTCTGCGACAAATAACGCTGATGGGCTTGTGAGACCCCTCTGCTCTGTGTTTCCTAGTTCTGTGTACGGTCTTGGGAGGTTATAATGTCTGCTGTGGCATGCTGCGGCTTGCTTTCTTTCTCTGTCTCTCTCTCTGTCTCTCTCCCTCTGTGCGTGGAGCTGTTTCTTGGAGCGCGGTGTGGTGTTCTTGATGTAATGAGCTCAAAACTCTGCTGCTGTTTCTGGTACGTGAAGGATGCTTGCATGTTTTCTCCCGGCAGAGCTAGTGAGGTTGCTACCCTGTGTGGTGTGAGGAATGTGCAGAGGCAGGTCGCCGGCAGGTCGGGACGTCCACTGGAGTACGGTCCCCCCAGGGTTATGTGCACTGACTGCTCAGAGCTGGGAAAAGCCAGGTTAGGGGCACCCTGCCTCGGGTCAGGGCGGCCGAGGTGCAGCTAAATCAATGCACAGCCCTGCCGCTAGCCCCTGCCGCTCTGCACATCTTCTAGCTGTGTCCCTTGGAGGAGAGATCTGTTCATGTTGCTGTTAGGAGTCATGTAATGCCATTGGTTGCTTCGGCACGTGACCACGGGGCTTCAGCTTTTAAACAGGGGGTGTCCCGCAGGTCCCCCCACAACCCACGCTGTCCCGGCCTCTGATGCCACAGGGACGGCCAGGCCAAGGGGAACTGGAAACAGCCCCCTCCCTTTCAGCCCGGATGCCCTAGCAGGGCCCCCAAGGAGCCTGCTGAGGCTGCTGCCTGGGGCTCACCACGTGAACAAGCCCCCCAGCCAAACTGATTCGGACCCGGCTTAAAAATCCAGGAAGAGTGAATCGATGCGACTGCATCGGCTGAGGTGGGGGGAGCCATGCAAACAGGGACTTCACCCCAGCAGCATCTTTCACCCTCCTGGCACCATGGGCATGAGCTTTGAGGCAGGTTGAGGGAGGTTTTGTGCCAGGCTGAAGCCAATGGCTACCAAAGCCATTTCAGCCATCTGGTATTCCCTTCCCAGAACTAAATTCTCGGTAGCTAATTCAGGGGGGCGGGAAAGCACCTGCCCAGCGCTTCCAAATACCACAGCAATGGCTTTAAACCGATTTTGCCTTGTGCCCCTTCCATGTTCAAGGCAGGTTTGGAATAAACCTGTTATTCCAACCCAATGCCACAACCAGCTTCCCTTCAGCTGTGTGATGGTTAACAGCAGCTCAAGAAGGGGCTTTGGACTGAGCCGACAGCTGTGACCAGCTGCCCTGCCCCCGACAGAAACCCGGCAGTGGCACTTAGCTGGACACTGCCCTCATTTTGACATGCTTTAGAAGGCACTTGTGTGCCCACCTCCTTCATCGCAAATACCTCCTGGACCCACGCGGCTCCCTGGTGACCCATCGCTCCCTTTTCAGAAGTGCCCTGACCCCACCATTCTCCCCAGTTTTGGCATCAACCTCTACGAGGCTTGGTACAGTTCTGGGGGGAGGTGAAACATTAGGGCAATGGCATTATATCACGGAATCAGGGATCTATGAAGTGCACTCGGCAACTGACAGGCAAAAATTTGTGTAGAGGTACAAAGCAAGCTAGCCAAGATTACCTTGTCCGCTGAGGTTGGGGTTGGTGTAATCCCATGTGTCCTGGTCGTTCTTGAAGACGTTGAGGCGAGTGGGCTGCGGGGACAACCAGCTCCATGGTTAGCCCCACATGTAGAGGTCCAGAGCAGGGGTGCTTAGCCCCTAACCCGGGGACCAAATCTGGCCCACACAGAATT